>NC_061862.1:36439251-36765257 GCF_907164915.1 Impatiens glandulifera | reverse complement strand
AGTCTAATGAATACACGAAATTAGACGTAAGTCTAATATCTTCTAAATTATACGTACCGTTTAACTCACCGGAGTTAGACGTGTAGTCTAATAGACTTGTAGTTAGACGGATGGTCTAATAGATATTTGGAATTAGACGTACCGTCTAACTCACTGGAGTTAGACGTGTAGTCTAATAGATTTGTAATTAGACGAATAGTCTAATATGTGCGGAATTAGACGTGTCGTCTAATTAGTGAAAGTTAGACATGCGTCTAACTCCTTCAGACAAGTCTGAGGTAGAACCGAAATTAGACGTGCAATCTAACTCAGTGGAGTTAGACGTGCAGTCTAATGGTTATTGGATAATTAGACGTGTGGTCTAATTAGTGAAAGTTAGATGTGCGTCTAACTCCTTCAGACAAGTCTGAGGTAGAACCGGAATTAGACGTGCAGTCTAACTCAGTGGAGTTAGACGTGCAGTCTAATAGTTATTAGATAATTAGACGTGTGGTCTAATTAGTGAAAGTTAGACGTGCGTCTAACTCCTTCAGACAAGTCTGAGGTAGAACCGGAATTAGACGTGCAGTCTAACTCAGTGGAGTTAGACGTGCAGTCTAATGGTTATTGAATTATTAGACGTGAGGTCTAATTAGTAAAAGTTAGACATGCATCTAACTCCTTCAGACAAGTCTGAGGTAGAACCGAAATTAGACGTGTAGTCTAACTCAGTGGAGTTAGACGTACCGTCTAATGGTTATTGAATAATTAGACGTAAGTCTAATTCTATTAGACCAAGAGGTCTAATAGACGTTTTTATTAAAAAGAGATGTGTGATTTCATTAGACTGATTTACAATCCGTCTAACTGAAATACGTCTAATGCTCAGTTTAAGCAGTTTGCTTGAATCTAGCATTTCACCTACCCATGTGCTATAGTTGTACCCTACTCCTGCTCCACTTTCTAGTGAAGATTAGTTATCAACTATATGCAACCAACCATGGAATGCCACGTAAGAGAATTTTCCTCACATTACTTGTTTTGCAGGTACATCCCTGATGGAATATTTGGCGCACTACCAGTGTTGTACGGCCACGATCTTTGTGCTTAGAACCTGCTGTGTACAATGGAGACTTTCCAATGGAAGAGTGCCACGTATCATTCTTGATGATTCGACCGTTAGCTCCTGCTCAGTATTCAACAAATGTCAAGGACAACGGACAATTTGCCTCACGAACAAGCGAATACAACGAACAAGTAATCTGATTTTGCAGAGAGAGAAACTACTCAATCATGTTGCTTACTGAATTCATATTGTGAAGCTGCTTTTTGATTGTACTGTGTGTGAATCAAGAGAGAGCTAGAATCAAAACACCTTTAGCTGAGTGATATTCTTCATCTTGTAATTGAACAGAAAGTGTTTTGTTCAATAGTGAGCTAAGTGTGTGTGTCAACTATATTTGATTCTTATCATCTTATAGTGAATCCTTCTGGTGGTTGGAAGAAGGGGTGACGTAGGAGAGTTTCTCCGAACATCCATAAACAAACTATTGTGTTCTTCATTTCTGTCATCATTTTATATTTCATCTTATGCTTCAAACCCAAGTAAACCGATCCGCCTTGAATCCGTTTCAAGTGTTTACACAAGTTTGCGTAGAATAGAAACCGAATTAAATCCCTAACAGGATTTCTTTCAAACCGTTTTTCATAAGCCTTCATCCTTAGACAAACCCCCGTCTCTATCGATAAAGCCGATCATATCAATTTGTATTAGAGCCTTGTTTCTATTCTCAAGCATCAAGAATCTGAAGCATGTCTATCATCAATGAAAATCCTCTTCTGTCAAGGAACAACTACGAATATTGGATGATAAGGATGCAAGCTCACTTGGCTGCTATTAACTATGATATGTGGAGCGTTATTACCGATGGCCCCATAAAGATTTCGAAGCCAAGAAGTGAGTGGACTAATGAAGATAAGATGACCAACAACCTGGATAATGTTGCTAAGAATAGACTATACCAGTCCCTCAACATGAATATGTTCTGTGAGATCAAGTCATGTTTCACTGCTAAAGAGATATTGGATAAACTTAATCAGATCTACGGTGCAAACTCTCAAGCAAAGAAGAACCAGAAAGCGTTCATATGCAGTAAAAACAAATACAGTTTGGTTGATAGTGATTCAGAGGAGCCTCCTGCTGAAAAAGAGAATGAAGCTGTCACATGTCTGATGGCAGATGATCAATCCAAGGTAAATAATGTCTCCGCACCAGAATTCATAAACAAGGAGTTAACTAATGCACTCAATGAAATGCCCATTGAGTACAAGAAGTTAACTGACTCTTTTTATGAAATGAAAGTTAAATATGAATCAACTGTTCTTTCCTCAAACCAAGAATCTGAACCAAACGTTTTTGATGAAAACTTAACAGAGATCTCGTTTGAGAATGAGATGCTCAAGGAACAGATTCAAACTCTTTTATCTGAAAACAAGAGATTAAACTATGTAGTTAGTGCATGGACAAGATCCGAAGATGCTGTCAAATATCAGATCAGTATGTTGAAACCTGCTGGATCTAGATACGGATTGGGATATGACAGCAATGACTCTAATCTGTCCTGCAAAAAGTCAAATTCTCTAACTGACAAGTTTAAGCCTATAAACTTTGTCAAAGGAAGTATGACTGACATTGAATCTGATCCTATTCATGAAGAACTTGTTTTCGAAAATGAAATAGTTTATGTCCTACCGACTGTTAGTTGGCTTAATAATAAGCTAGAAAAGGCTAATAAGTCTGGCAATCTAAAACCTGACTTTAAGTCAAGGAGTTTTAAAAGAAAGTCTTCTTCAAAACCTAAAGGATCAGTGGCTAGCAGAAAGTCGTCTACTAAGTCAAAAATATACGCATTAATCACAACTCAAAATGGGAAATCCATCAGAATAACTCAAATATGGATTCTTAAGGGACTGATTGACCGAGAACCCAATTGAAAGTGGGTACCAAAAGATTGTAAATATTTATTTATGTAGGTACAAATAAACGAAGAACTGGAGGAATCTGTATGGTATCTTGATAGCGGATGTTCCAGGCATATGACAGGAAACAAACGGCTTCTCACTGATATATCAGATTGCTCTGGACCTAAGATCATATTTGGTGACAACAAGAAGAGTAAGACCATGGGTAAGGGTAAGATTATCCATGGTAACCTAACTATTAATGATGTGTTGCTTGTTGACAATCTGTGCTATAATTTGATTAACATTAGTCAATAATGTGATAACGGTTTGTCAATAGACTTTCAAACTCATGCATGTTTAGTTAAAGACCAAGATGGAAACATTTTATTGACTGGAAGTAAAGTAGGAAACTCATACAAAATGAATTGGCAAAAAGAGTCTTCTGATCCTATGTGCATGATTGCCAAGAATGACTCGAAATGGTTATGGCATAAACGTTTGAACCATTTGAATTTTAAAACCATCAACAAAATTTGTTCAAACAATTTAGTTATTGGTTTGCCCAAAGTTCAGTTTTCAAAGAACAAGATACGCAATGCTTTCCTGTTAGGCAAACAGGGCAGATCATCGTTCAAAAGCAAAGGAAAATCACAATCCATCCGTATCCTAGAACTTTTACATATGGAATAAAACTGCTGAAAACTTGATTAGGATATTTAAAGGGATTCAGAATCAGAAATCTCTAAATATTAGATGCATCAGAAGTGATCAGGGAACTGAGTTCACTAACAGATACCTATCATCCTATCTCGAGGAGACTGGAATTAAGCACGAGTTGTCTAGTGCCAGAACTCCACAGCAAAACGGCATTGCTGAGAGAAGAGTGAGAACTCTGAAGGAAGCAGCGAGATCTATGCTTGCTGAATCAGATGTTCCTCAGAGGTTCTGGGCGGAAACCATTAGTACTTCCTGCTATACACAAAACCGGTCAATAATCAACAAACGTTTTGATAAAACTCCCTATGAACTGTACTATGGGAGAATTCCCACAGTTTCTTACTTCAAGATATTTGGGTGTAAATGTTTTATCCACAACAATGGAAAAGTTTATTTGACCGCTTTTGATGCTAAAGTAGATGAGGGATTCATGTTGGGATACTCATCAGTAAGCAAGGCTTAAAGAGTTTACAACAAAAGAACACAGACTGTTGAAGAATCCCTCCATGTAGTTTTTGATGAGGCTGTTGAGAGCAAATCTAATGAACCCATTGATTTTGCTGACAGACTAAAAGCGACTAGTCTTGAGTCTGTAAGTGAAGAAGAAGAAACTTTGGACAAGCGGATGGCTCTATCTGATCCAGTGGCTGATCCGGTTGAAATTCAACCAGACGTGCAAACTCCTGTTCAACAAGAAGTTGAGAGTTTGGATGTCGCGGTGTCACCAGTTCAGATGACCAATCCCCTTGGATCCAACTTCAGATGGAACAGAAATCATCCACCAGAACTGATAATTGGAAATCCTTTTTCTCCTCGAAGGACAAGACGTCAATTGATGGATGAAATGGCCAATTCTGCATTTATTTTTCAAATTGAACCTAAGAAAATTGGTGAAGCTATAGTTGATCCAGATTGGATCAATGCTATGCAGGAGGAGTTAAACCAATTTACTAGAAATAAAGTGTGGTATCTTACTCTTAGATCAACTGACAAGTTAGTCATAGGAACAAGATGGGTCTTTAGAAACAAGCTTAGTGAAGATGGCTTAGTCATTAGAAACAAAGCTCGTTTAGTTGCTCAAGGATAAAGACAAGAGGAAGGTATTGATTTTGATGAGTCCTTTGCACATGTTGCAAGACTAGAAGCAATCATAATCTTCCTAGCATATACATCATTTAAGAATTTTAAAGTCTTTCAAATGGATGTGAAAAGTGCATTCTTAAATGGGAAATTAAGTGAAGAAGTATATGTAGAGCAACCCCCTGGTTTTGTAGATCACGTTCTGCCAAATCATGTTTATAGGCTTGACAAAGCATTGTATGGTCTGAAACAAGCTCCTAGAGCTTGGTATGACACTTTAACCAATTTCTTGTTTGATCATGATTTTGTTGTTGGAACAGTGGATAAAACCCTGTTTAGATTTACTAAAGATTCTCACATTCTACTTGTTCAGATATATGTTGATGACATTATTTTTGGCTCAACTAACCCCAAATTGTGTGAGAAATTTGCCAAGCTGATGCAGGACAGGTTTGAAATGAGCATGATGGGAGAACTTACATTCTTCCTTGGGCTTCAAGTCCATCAGCTAGAAAACGGAACTCTTATCAACCAGGCCAAATACACCAAAGAACTGCTAAAGAAGTTTGGTTTGGAAAACTGTTCTACAGCAGCTACTCCAATGAGTTCTTCAATTAAATTGGATAAAGATGAAGGTGCCCAAAGTGTTGATGTAACAGCCTATAGAGGACTCATCGGTTCGTTGCTGTATGTAACTGCTAGCAGGCCTGACATTCAATTTGCTGTTTGTGTTTGTGACAGATTTCAGGCTGATCCTAAACTTTCTCATTTTACTGCTGCTAAACGTATTCTTAAATACTTAAAGGGAACTCAAAATGTGGGAATGTGGTATCCGAAGGATTCCAGTTTCAATTTAATCAGTTTCTCAGATGCAGATTATGCAGGATGCAAAATTGATAGAAAAAGCACAAGTGGAACTTGCCAGTTCCTTGGAGATCGTCTAATCACATGGTTCAGCAAGAAGCAGACGTCGGTTGCCACGTCTACAGCTGAAGTAGAGTATCTTGCAGCTGGAAGTGGTTGCTCTCAAGTTCTGTAGATTCAACAACAACTTAGAGACTATGGGATTGAGGCTGATGAATCTCCAATTTTCTACGACAACACAAGTGCTATCGCAATCACCTACAATCCAGTTTTGTATTCTCGGACAAAACATATTGAAATCAGGCATCACTTCATCCGAGAACACGTCAATCAGAAACATATTCGTCTTGAACATGTTTCTACAGATCAACAAACTGCGGACATCTTCTTGAAACCCCTACCGGAAGCTAAGTTTTCTCATTTTAGAAACATGTTAGGTCTTGTTGATCTTGATTGATGTGATTGTGTGCATAAATTAAGGGGGAACATATTGTTCAAAACACAACTGAACAGACATGAAAGACAGAGGTCTTAATTTGTCCTAAGGATTCAGAGTTTGAGAAACACAGCTACTTAGACGAACGACTACCTTAGCAGTTTCATCTTCATACGAAATTATTGTCTTGTTAGTCCAACCTGCATGGTTAGACGAATACATCTAATAGACGGATACGTCTAATAGACGTTAGACGTTTTTACGTCATGAGCAAGAGGATGCTCATGTCTAACTAGACACGCGTGTCTCACGTGATGTTATTGCATAATTAGATGGATGCGTCTAATAGACTGATTTTCAAAAAAAGGAGGTGAAAATGTGAAAAGGAAAATAAACGTCTAACTACTGGTGTAATTAGACTCTTCATCTTCTGACTATTTGGACAGGTGTCCTTTAATTATTTCTGCTCAAGTTCATTTTCCCGCCGAAAACTAAATCAGTCATTCCTCAAAAGAATTGAAGACACGTGTCTCTCAATATGCAAGGAATGACTAATATTTCTGACAACTTTTGCTTGTACACTTAGTATTAAACGTTCGGTTTCATTCTAACATTAAATGCTGTGTTTATTGAGAACTGACTTTTGAAGTTCTTCACGATGGGAATAATCATTAGTTTTCTTCTATATGATTAAAAACCCTAAGATTTATAGGATTATTCACTCTAAAAGATAGAAGATCTTTGAAATCAGTCTATCTCTCTCTTTAGAATTCGAATCGTTCTAACCCTTGTTCATCAAATCGTATTGTCGCATTTCCGTCCAAAATCGATTCAAGTGGATTTTCAATCCGTATCCACTTTTCAATCTCCTGGAATGCATAGAATGTTTGAGTCTTTGAAAGCCTCTGGGCTTAGGAAGTTTCTTTCTCCTCATGAACTCTATCACGAACAGCTAGTCAAAGAATTTTTCGAAAACGCCGGCTTCTATCAGGATAAAGTTATTGCTAGGGCTGTGATGGGCCAGATGATCTGCATCACCGAAGAATCCTTCGGTACGTTTTTCCAACTCCCAATGATAGGTATCGATGAGTTCTCAACCACTCCTCCTGATCTAATGATTTCGATGATGAAAGTATTTTCTGATTCCCCTCAAGTAGACATTCATGGAAAGAAAAACTTCCTGAAGGTTGAATATGCTCTTTTAAGCAATATCGTGTCGAAATCCCTTCTTTCTAAAAAATCTTCTTACAAGTATTGTACGAAGGTTTTTCAGATAATGGTGGCCATCACCAGGGGTGTTCCTGTCAACTAGACAAGTTTCCTCTTCGGAAATTTTGTCAGAATGGTCGTTGCTCGGAAGAAGATTTTTGGCTTTGATGGTCCTCTTAGCTCTCTTCTTTGTTTTCTTCTTAATGATTCCGGTAAGAGTTTTCCACTTCCTTCTAAAATTTTGAATTTCCACAAGATTGTCGATTATGTTCAAAGGGTGGAGATGCTTAAATCCAAGAAAAGGAAAAGAGAAGACTTCAACTCCCCTCTAACCGCAGTCTTAGAGATCTCTTAGGTTGAAGTCTATCATCTCCAGAAGTTAAGAGTAGGAAGAAGAAGAAGATTATGATAGAAATTATCTTCATTTAAGATGAAAGTTTTTGAAACATGTGTTTAATGTTTTGATGTTAACTTATTTAGGTTATTTTTGAACAAGTTTTTGTGTGTTTCTTCTGAAAACACTCACGTTTGATTGTTTATTAACATGATATTTTTATGTTGAATCTGCATGTGAAGGTTTTTTTATTTATATGATGAATGCATATTTTGGTATATGTATGCAAGTTTGCAATTTCTTCATCAAAAGGGGGAAATTGTTGGGTCAAATTATTTTGACTATGTGTTGAAATAATTTAACCACTGAGATTTTGATGAATAATGCCTTATGAGTTTTGATGCATGTGTATTGAAACAATATCTCATAATACTTGGCTCTAATGAGGGTCATTAGACCGATTTTGGCATTCAATGCATATAATTAGATGTACAGTCTAACTCATCGGAGTTAGACGTATAGTCTAATGAATGCATAGAATTAGACGTACAGTCTAACTCACCAGAGTTAGACGTGTAGTCTAATGAATGCATAGAATTAGACGTACAGTCTAACTAATCAGAGTTAGACGTGTAGTCTAATGAATGTAAAGAATTAGACGTAAGTCTAATGGATACACGGAATTAGACGTAAGTCTAATGTGTTCGAAATTAGACGTACCGTTTAACTCACCGGAGTTAGACGTGTAGTCTAATAGACTTGTAATTAGACAGATGGTCTAATAGATATTCGGAATTAGACGTACCGTCTAACTCAGCGGAGTTAGACGTGTAGTCTAATAGATTTGTAATTAGACGGATAATCTAAAATGTGCGGAATTAAACGTGTGGTCTAATTAGTGAAAGTTAGACGTGCGTCTAACTCCTTCAGACAAGTCTGAGGTAGAACCAGAATTAGACGTGCAGTGTAACTCAGTGGAGTTAGACGTGCAGTCTAACTCAGTGGAATTAGACGTGCAGTCTAATGGTTATTGGATAATTAGACGTGTAGTCTAATTAGTGAAAGTTAGACGTGCGTCTAACTCCTTCAGACAAGTCTGAGGTAGAACCGGAATTAGACGTGTAGTCTAAATCAGTGGAGTTAGACGTGCAGTCTAATGGTTATTGGATAATTAGACGTGTGGTCTAATTAGTGAAAGTTAGATGTGCGTCTAACTCCTTTAGACAAGTTTGAGGTAGAACCGGAATTAGACGTGCAGTCTAAATCAATGGAGTTAGACGTGCAGTCTAATGGTTATTGAATAATTAGACGTGTGGTCTAATTAGTGAAAGTTAGACGTGCGTCTAACTCCTTCAGACAAGTCTGAGGAAGAACCGGAATTAGAAGTGTAGTCTAACTCAGTGGAGTTAGACGTACCGTCTAATGGTTATTGAATAATTAGACGTAAGTCTAATTCTATTAGACCAGGCGGCCTAATAGACGTTTTTATTAAAAGGAGATGTGTGATTTCATTAGACTGATTTTACAATCCGTCTAACTGAAATATGTCTAATGCTCAGTTTAAGCAGTTTACTTGAATCTAGCATTTCACCTACCCACGTGCTATAGCTGTACCCTACTCCTGCTCCACTTTTTAGTGAAAATTAGTACAACAGTTATATACAACCAACCAATGAATGCCACGTAAGAGAATTTTCCTCACATTACTTGTTTTGCAGGTACATCCTTGATGAAATATTCGGCGCACTACCAGTGTTTTACGGCCACGATCCTTGTGCTCAGAACCTGCTATGTACAATGGAGGCTTTCCAATGGAAGAGTGTCACGTATCATTCTTGAAGATTCGACCGTTAGCTCCTGCTTAGTATTTAACAAATCTCAAGGACAACAGACAATTTGCCTCACGAATAAACGAATACAACGAACAAGTAATCTGATTTTGCAGAGAGAGAAACTACTCAATCATTTTTCTTATTGAATTCATATTGTGAAGCTGCTTTCTGATTGTATTGTGTGTGAATCAAGAGAGAGCTAGAATCAAAACCTTTAGCTGAATGATATTCTTCATCTTGTAATTGAACAGAAAGTGTTTTGTTCAATAGTGAGCTAAGTGTGTGTGTAAACTGTATTTGATTCGAATCATATTATAGTAAATCTTTCCGGTGGTTGGAAGAAGGGGTGAAGTAGGAGAGTTTCTCCGAACATTCATAAACAAACTGTTGTGTTCTTCATTTCTATCATCTTTTCATATTTCATCTTGTGCTTCAAACCCAAGTAAACAATTCCGCCTTAAATCCGTTTCAAGTGTTTACACAAGTTTGCGTAGAATAGAAATCGAATTAAATCCCTAATAGGATTTCTTTCAAACCGTTTTTCATAAGCCTTCATCCTTAGTCAGACCCCCGTCTCTATCGATAAAGCCGATCCTATCAGCTTCATTCATGTCTTAACATCATCAAACCTTAATTGATTAATATTAGTAATTTTCTGTTAATTAACTCTTTATTTAGTTTTCTAAACTATTTCTTCTAAGTTAATAAACTCTTAATTTTTCCCAACATAATTTATAATTAGCCAAATTAAAAAATTTATATATTTAAATATAAAATTAATTGAAAATTAATAATAAGTTAATAATACTATAAAAAATATATATTTATAAAATTAATTATATTAATTAATTAATTTGAATGAATAATTTTTTGTTCTAATTTATTAATATAATTTTTTTCCTTAATGTAAAATAGTATAAAATCATAAAAACGAAATATTTTTAAACTTATAAAATCGTAAAAACATATTATCATAAATTTAAAATCGTAAAAGTTTACTTAAAATCATACTCGTTAACCTTGTTTAAAATCGTAAAATTATAAAATTTTAAGAGTAAACTCGAGATTTTAAGAATCTTTCAGTCAACGATGATGATAAGGATGTCAATTATAATTTGTCAAGCGGTATTATATTCAAATTATCCCATTTGGAGCGTTTTCTTTTTGTTTGACTTGTGGTTAACCAATGATGGGACGAATATGATATTTGTGTCCCCATTTCGATAGTAAAAACAATTTAGAATACGAGATTAAATAGTAACACTACAATAAATTGTACCTGTGCCAATGTTTAATTGCCGACATATATTATGCGTCGGAAGAGTTAATAAAATAAAAAAAGACTTTTCCCAACCTTTCACTTACCGTAACCCTTAAAATATTTTGATTTAAAAAAATAATAATAAAACCTAAAATCAGTTTTGCTTCGGATAATTTAAATCCTAAACTAAATTTTAGATAAACGGCTTCAAGACCTTCACATCACACCACTCAACACTACGAAGAGAAAATCTCATTCTATAAAGACTATCAATAATCTTCCGATCTTTCCAAATGTTTATATTACGACAATAAAGTTAGTCCAAATCGGCTTAGAGATCCTTCTAAACATTTCTAAACGGCGATCAGTTTGATCGGAACTAGTATTGTTCTCCATCAAACCCTACCTGTCAATGTTTGCCCCCATTTATCTCACTCTCCACCAGACGACTGAAAAAGGAAAAATGCAAGGCTTATTTCGTCTGATTGTTTGTTTGATGGTGTATTTTTACCTTTCCTATGCGATCTGATGCATATTATTTTTCTGTAGATTATGAATATATTTAGATGAAACTCTCGTATTTTGGAATGTTTACAACATTTTTCTACTTATTCTAAAATTATACACAAGAAATTTCACCACTGGTTTGTTTTTAGTCTAAAGATAAAATTATTAATAATAGTCGGTTGTATTCACAAATTTTTAGTTTGATTTTAATTATTATTCTTTGATTCTAGTAATTTATAATCCAAGTATTTGTAAGTTTGATATAGGAGAAAGAAAATTTATATAGTTTGAAAATGGCAATAAAACTATTAGTTTGTTCTGAACAGGGCGATAAAATTGTATAGTCTATATTTTTTTTTTTCATTTGACGTAGCAGAGAAGAGTGAAGAAAATTGGGCCATAAAACTAATCACATCAATGAAAACATAATTTCAACAGACAGACATTAATCATTCAAAACTTTGTTTAATCTAGTCTAGACTTTTTCTTTGTAAACTCTTAAAAGAAATTGATCTAAGAACACAACACAAGCTTCCTAATCTAACATTATACAGAAACTAGTTGGTCTTCTCCCTTTCTAACAACATAGAAACATAACTTCATGTGGCAATCTATTCTTTCATCATATTTGTAAGAGTATGTTATAGCAGAAAATTCATTGAAAGGAAAAAAGATAAACAGAACATAAATTTTCTTTATTGTTCCAAACCATAGATTGTGTATAAGTAATTACGAGCATATACTTATAGAAATTATCATTTTTATCCACGGAAATGGTGCAAGGTAGGATCAGATGTACTCATAGTTTATTGGATGTCTTATTATAAACAATTACTTGGATCTGCAATTCAAAAAAGTTTCGCTATTCCTGCTGAACTATAGAAGGTGTTGAACTGCAGAAGGTATATTTGTTATACATTTTCTACTCCTGAACTTGTTTAATTGTTATTTTCTTCGAGTTCCAAATCCTGTATCTAGCATGACTCATCCTGATTGATAATCTCGTATGACAAGTAAAAATGATCAGTCCCTCTAGTTGATCGTTACTAGGTATTCTTTTTAATCTTGATAATGTGAAGGAAGTTATGAATAAGGTAAGAGGAATTTTTTAGGGTCCCTTCAGGCCTTTGTCGGCAAACTATCTGAGATGAGATTGTATTGTCTGTAATATTCGTCTAGGGACTACAAAAGCTTCATTTCACATAGGTAGATTACAACTTTTGTTATTTTTTTTCAGTCACATATTTGTTTAAGAGAGTTCAAACTCAGTCCATAAAAAAGGATTGGTGTTTCCGCCTTTTTCTATTGCCAAATGAAATCAATAAATTTAAATCCTTAAATTTTGTAAGCAGAAGTCTCTTAATTATAAATTTTAGATAACTATAAGATTCTTTTGAGGAAAAGAATTGCAGCCTCCATTCAAGCAAAAATGACTTTGAAATATCTCTCTCAAGTCGGACCATAGAAGATTTATGATACATATGTTTCTTCTATTTACTAGTTCTTTAACTACCACATATTATATTTTCTACCTATCAAAATGACTTATTTTTAATCAAAGTTGATATATACTTCAACTTTGGTTAATTGGAGGAGTAGTGATCATGGCTCCAAAGATAACAACGGATCATTTTGCAGAGAACAAGGAACACATTGACAACTTAACTGGTCAATATACTTTTCTTCTTGGGTAATCATAGATAGATGGATATCAACGTGTTTAATTTCCTCTTCTAGTTACGATTCAACATATAATTTAAATTTGTCTTCCTTACTTTACTACAAACGATATAGGGCATTATATGTTTTGAACTAGATATACCGATATGTTACTGGGTCACACTATGTTCATTGAAAATATTGGGTTAATTTTTATATGCCTAACTTTTGACGTACTCTTTTTACTTTATTTTATAACTGGATTACAATTTATCCAGACGTATATGAAGGGGCTACTAGACTACTCCTAAAAACTGCAATGGAAGGCATAAATAGTATTCATCAATTTTTTGTCTGACTAAATATTTCAAACCGTTAATCCTTACACATGGTCAAAGATAAATGTTTTTTCCACTGAAACAAATGATTGAATCTACGCATCATATCTTAGATTGAACTCTGTTGTTATATATGTGATTCGATTTCCAAGGAAAAATAATGTATTCATTGTTCTCTTTTAACTAGACATTGGTCAAATTTTAGTTCTCTTATTATCCAAGGGTTTTGTGCACTATGTTTTAACATAAGATGCCCTTGACAACGTTGTAGGAACTGTTTTTTGCTATGGAGTTACATGTAGTAGGAAGACACATACAATGCATTTAAGTTTCAAATTTTAAGGAGTAGGAAGTTTCTTGCATTAATCCTAATAATGCTTCCTTAGTTATTTATCTTTAAAGGATTTGAATAATTTTGAGGACACCTCATCATTGTTGCGCATTTCTTCTTGATTATTTGAGCTGCATATCTGAATTTGATGTACCGGTTTATTTGGAGTAGAAGTTGTTGACATCTATGAGAGTCTATGTGAAATTAAAAATGAAAAGCATTGTAGCAAGAGTGAACTATCATTTTGGTTCTATCATAAGGATTTGCAAACTTTTTCAAAATCTATAGTCTATAGTAGAGCCATGCCAAAAGTAATCCTGGTTTAAATAGGCTAATAAACAAGTTAAATATACAATGTAATTTGAAGGAGCCTTACAATTATTCTTTTATGTTCACTTATTTCAGTTGTTCTTGATTTGTATGAACTACCTATGATTTTTTAAAAATCTGAAACCTGGGTACTCCTATACTAAAATATATGTTCATTCATTTAATTTTTTTTAATTTGTATGAACTACCCGTGGCTTTTAAAAAATTTGAAGTTTGTGTACTGAATTATAAAGTTGTTTATAAGATATTACTGGTCTAAAAGTTACTTCAGACACCGCATAGTTCAAGTTATAATGTAGCATTGTGATCTGAGTGTGCAACTAAAGCATTTTATACTTAAACCTTGATAACATATTATTTTTAATTTTGTTCATTAACATGTGCAGGTTGATCAAAGATCTCCATGAATAATACCCCTAGTAATAAAAGATACCTTCATCATCATCCAAAATGTAAGCTTGTATTGAAAATTTGTTGAGACTAGATAAAGTTCAATAATTTTTTTTCTGTACTTTTATTAATCATTATATTATCTTCCACTAATTATGACTAACTATTGGACTATTTTTCTGTTCAAATCAATGATATTGACAAAGTACTTTATGAGAATAAAAATAATTTGACATAATATTTACCACTCAGTTGCTAATACCTTTGGTCAATGATAAATTGACGCTAGTTATTAAGTTATTGCTTCAGACTCAAGGCCAATAGTTTCATCTTCGAGTATCCTATCTTGAAATTTTTAATGAGGTTAGTGTAAATGAATAATTTCACAAATGTTAATGAATTATGTATAAAATACGGTATTTGATATAAACAATTTTTTGTCCTCATATGTGATAAATGATTTGCGAGTTCGTGAAGATGCACATGTTCTTGAAACTTTCAGCTTTTAATTATTTTAGTTTTTTTGTGATATGTAATATTCATTTGCATGCCATTCTCAGTTTTCATATTACACAACTTTTGAAGTCGATGATAGAACCATTAACTGTATGTATTCCTGCTAGTTGGGAGCTATATTTCTGTGAAACACCATTTATCGTTATGAATGATGCTAGAATGTGCTTCCACTTAATGATTTATTTGATTTTCTTGTCTTTATAGTGTCCCTATTGTTTTTTAGTTGGTAAACTTTACCGCTTGTCTTTATAGTATCCATATTATTTTATAACTGGTAAATTGGTAAAGAGAGTGGTACTTATATTTACAGTATTAAGGAAGTAGTTATATCCCCTGGTCATGCTCTTTCTTTTATTGTTGTTGGTGAAGATAATAAGTTGTCTTCTTGTTGCAAATGTGGTTTTGATAGGATCAGTGTAATCAATAGAGACGGGGTCTAACTATTGATGACAACTTCTAGAAAACGGTTTGATAGAAATCCTATTAGGGGATTAATATCACTTTCTATTTTTCACAAATCTTTGCAAACTCTTGAAGCGATTCAAGTTCGTAAATGTTTGTTCAGTTTTGAAGCTATGAACTAGTGAGAGAAGGAAAGACAAAATGTAAATGACACAGCAAGATGTTTATGGATGTTCAGAGCAAACTCTCCTACGTCACCCCTTCTTCCAACCACCGGAAGGATTCACTATACTTCTTTGAATCAAATACAATTTACTAGCTAGCTAACTATTGAACAAAATAGGCTCTGTTCAACTTACAATATGATTAAGAGTATTTCTCAGCTAGACATATTTTTATTCTCTCTTGAACTTGAAGATGTACAAATCAAAAAGTGCAAGAGTATGAGATTGATAGCAGGTAAGGCTTGTGAAATCAGTAAGTCTGGTATGCTCATACAAACTTGTTACTTTCTCTGGTACATCGACCTTTGTCCTTGAGGATCTATATATATAGGACAAACACCAACGGTCAAATCTTCTAGATGGACACTCGGCAAGCACCCATTGGAAAGCCTTCATAGTACACGAGTACAACAGGCTTTGTGCACAAGGATTGTGGCCGTACCGAACTGGTAGTGCGCCATATATTCTTCTGAAACTGTCATTTACTGAATAGGTAGTGGAGGAATATTCGCGTACGTGGCGTTCATTCATTGGGTACAAATAGCTGGCGTACTGGACTACATGGATGAGTAGATCAGGAGTAGCGTACAGCTAGTTGATCGTAGATAAACGGATGCTAACTTCAAGCAACTACTGAAGCGAGGCATTAGACATGCTCCATTAGACTGCCAAGTCTAAGGAAGTTAGACGCCAACGTCTAATAGCGAGATCCATTAGACCACCAAGTCTAATGGAGTTAGACTGCACGTCTAACTAGCAACACGTCTAATTAGCCTGTTTCAAACCAAGTCTAACTTAACATATTTTTGATGCACCTGCACAAATAATAACTAGACGGCTTAGCTTCATTATTAATCAAAGTTTTACTAATACATCATTAAAATAACGTTAGTCAAAATAATTTGACCCAACAATTTCCCCATTTTTGATGATGTTAAAACTTTGCAAAATTAATAAGATAAGATAACCACCCATAAATTAAAAATAAGAATGACATCAGTTCACAAACTTCAAGTGTAAGTTCCAAAAACTAAATTCCAAAACCCAAGTTCAAAAACTAACAAAAGATAATTAAAAAAAAAGAGATTATCGTCCTTCCCTTTTCATGTTTGGATCAGCGAACCATTCACCAGTGAGGAGATTACAAAATTTAGGGAGGGGAGCACGACCACCCCATCCACCACTTCCACCACCTCCTCTTAAGCTATTACTTCTAGAATTGCTGTCACCTCCTCTTGAGCTACCTTCCCCCTTTTTAACATTATCAACATTAAGGGCAATAAGGTTTTTCTCTTTCTCAGCGGCGACTTCAACATCTTCCATGGCTTGAATTGATCTTATAAAGGAATCAGCTTGTTCCATACCTTCAATGTCGACTCTGTTCATGCAATTGGTCATCTCAACCATTTGACCTTGAACAAGATTCATTTCAGATATAATTTCCTGATGAAGATTCAGGTTGAATTCCCTTTCTTCCTCAAACTTATCCGACTGTATTTTGAAGAAGTTCTTTTCAAATTTGGAATATGTAGTGTTGACGATGTTGATTTCGTAAGTATTTCTCTTCATGGTCTTCTCCAATTCTTTCTGAATTGCAAGTAAGGAAGAAAATTATTTCTTGTTTGAACTATGACCCTTCTCGAGTTTTGACATTCTGGACTACATGTCCATCATATTCTTTTGAAGAGAATGCATCATTTCCGCCATAGAGATTAACAAATTTCCACTTTCATGAGGGGTTTCTTCAGTAGATGACATCTCTGGAGGGCTGGCTGGAGCAGTTCTAATAGGACTAACATGAGTATGAGCCTGCACAGAGTGCTCTGGTTTATCTGCCTCAAATTCATCCCTAGACTTCTCTTGATCTCTGAGAATGTCTTCACAAACCTTACGAATTAGTTTAGAAGGTCCTTCGGAATGAAGAGGTAGATCAACAACCCTTTCAAAAATATTCGCAGCTGCTATTTCAGGATAGGATCAAGGAGATGGTGAGTAGGGAATTAAGCATTGTGATAACGGTAGTCCTTTTGACGAATTATCATTGTTGTCTTGTTCCCCCTCAGCTGAAGGAGTCTTATCAGATTCGTCTTCTTTCGAGGGTTCCCCTTCAGATTGTGCCTCAATATGCTGATTAACTTCAGTCTCTTTCACTAGAGATTTCTCTGCCTCTAGAACATAAGTTTCCAATACTTCTGATTCCTGTAGAATAGGCGATTGAATGTATTCAACATTATTTTCCTCTTCTTCCATGATTGGATCAGGTTGAACGGGATCTTGAGTCTGATCAATACGGGGCTGAGCTAGAAGGCGCTTTTCTTCAACAAAAACATTCCCCAGTTCAATAAGGTGAGCAATAGCTTGCTTTTCTTCTGGTGATATCAAATTATTATTCCTAGAGATTTGCATCGGCTCGTCTTCATTTGATTGATTATAAAACAGATTCAACCCTGAACAGTCGTCGTCATGAATAAATCTGAGAACAATTGAGCTATAGTTTTGCATGATTTGATCAAGTTTCTTTATGGCTTTTTCTTCTGCAGAAGCATTTCTTTCCATCGGATTAAAATTTTCTTTTCTTGCTTCGAGCACAGGAAAAAGAGCTCGACCTCTAATATTGTCATATACCAGATCTTTCCTCTTGAGAGATTCATTGACTTAAGATGTTTTATCCCACTTCAGGACCCGTTTCTCCACATTGACCAGCTTCAACCATTTTTCGCTGACACCTTTTCCTTTAATAACTTGATCATACATATTGGTCATTCTGTTCATAACCCAGGTATCGAAGATGTTAATTTTTGCAACTGCTTTTGCATTGGCTTGATCCATCATTAGATTGACAATGCATGTTGCTTCAAAAACTTCCTCATTTGATTCGGTTGCAATAACCTTGCCCTTTCCAATAACCTCAATAGGTTTAGGAATTGGCCTTGGTTCACCGATTGATATGCTAGTAGCTCCCCTGGTGGCTCTCATGATTTCGTGAGGTGTTAAGGGCATGGGAAAATGCTCTATTAAGACGTTATACTATATTCATTTTCCCGTGACAACAGACTTTTCTTGAACACTCTTAGATACAGGTGGCTCGACATTTAGCAGAATGGGAGCATGTGCAGACATTACTACAACAATAGGGGTAGGAACAAGACCCAACTCTGTTTTGGCAATAGCAATAGCTTCAACAACTATAGGTTCATTTGGGCGGACAAGAGACTGAATCATGTCAATACTTTTAATATTTGGACCAACAGGCTCAAAAGTTGGCCCGACAGCTTGTTCCAACACAGGAACAGAAGCAGATACAAGTTGTTCCAACATATGAACACTATAATTAGACACTTCGGCCAGAGAAGGAGGAGGAGTTACCATCGAGGAATCTTTAGATGATTTAGATGCCCTAGGAGCCTTTAACTTATCACCTTTTGAAACGGAAGACTTTGCCGGCTTTTTCAACTGGCTGGCGGATGAAGAAAGCAGAGACATAGGGATGGCTGTAAATGAAGGAGGACCTTGCTTTGCTCTAGAGTCAACCACTCCAGAATCTTTCTTCGAATAACTCTTTTGGCTATTAGAACTATCCTTCGATTCGTTAATAGTTCTTGCTCTTTTAGACCCCGTAGAGAGAATAAAGGCTATTGGTTGCTTGGATTGAGTGACAGATTTGCTTCTCGTCTGTTGGCTAGACGCGCCAGAGAAGGAGTCCTTTGAGTTCTTCATTCTTGTGAGGGTGTTGACAACGGTAAAGATATTGAAAACACGACTAATGTGAATAGCCTCACCTTCTCCCATGGGAAATCCCAAATGATTTAGAAACCGGCTGAGTTGAGCAGCGAATGCCACACTTTCCTTGTTCTTAGACAATCGACCCACAAAGATTAGAAAAGAGAGTCGAAGCCTAGTCGACTTGAATACCCTTTGAGATAGTTGTCATATAGTCGAATCGATCCTGACTATAGAGATGAAATGAGCCCGCTCTTCCTTGAAGAGCCTTCGCAACAATGTCGTTCAAAAGAATGAAATGGGGTTTGAGAACCTTCTTACTTTCATTCAACCAGATTTCCGAACCGTCGACCGAAAAAGCAGTCTTCATTTCCGTGATAGTTTCCGCTGGAAGATGAAGATTAAAAGTGTGGCCCTCCGATGGAAGTTCAAAGAACTTCGCATAAGCCGCCTCATCAAACGAAATGGTCGTTTCGTTCATAGTCGCAGAAATGGAATCACCAACCATGGTCGTCGATTTAAAGAACTCCCGAACTTCCTTCTTGTGGAAAATAAATGGGCCACCGAGATACTTTCCGAGGCCGAATACTCTAAGGATCGGAACATGTCCACCACTTCATGTTGATCGAAAGCATACACCGAGGCGAAATCTACCTACAGAGTGTAGTGACCAATGGTAATCTTTATGTTAGCCATTTGAGAGAAGATGAACAGACTCAAGATGAATAAAATTCTTAAGAGAGAAGTTTAGAGAAAACTAGGGTTCTTGAGAGATTTGTGAGCGTAAAGATTTCAATCGCATTCAATATGTCCTTAAATAGACTTCGAAGAGTCGCATGACTTAACCATCACTTTACATAAAGGTAAGACCCACTAATTAATGTTAGACGTCTTTTCTCACAGAAAGTCATCATTAATTTAGGGGTGTATTAGTCTCTCTCTTTTAACTTGAAAGACATGTGTCTTCATGTTATTTGAAAGTGACTATTTTAATGTTTGAGCGGGAAAATTAGATGACACCGCATAGAGGACAACTTTCATTGAATAGTTTTAAAGATGAAGCATCTAATAGCACAAGTAGTTAGACGTTTTTCTTACTTATATAATCCATATGATCTAAGCGTCTATTAGACGCATGAGTCTATTAGACGCAGGCGTCTAATCACGTGTCTTATAGATGTCTAAATGTCTATTAGACGTCGACGTCTAATTACGCATGAACAACACGTATTAGACGTGTGTTTGGTTAGACGTGAGCATCCAATTGCTATTGTCTTATAAACGTCTATTAGACTTCAACGTTTAACCACGCAGATTATTAACCAAGACAATTTAACTTAGAGTCATAGAGTGTGTAAGTAAGAATACGTCTAAGTACTTGATTTTTCTTTTAGACGACCTCGTCTAATAGACCGATTAAAACTTTAGTCTGTGTGCATCTTTATTTATAAAATAAATTTCCCTTTCAATTTATGCATCTACAAAAGAATAAATAAATATTTTGAGGTCCTTAAGACCAAAAATATTGTAAGACAGAAAACACTTAGTCCTTAGGAGTGGAAAGTGCCACTGTTGATCTTCTAGAGCATGTACTCAGAAGAGTATGCTCCAAGCTTCCTTCCTGCAGTTTCCCTGTATCACCTCAGATTCCTGAGCTTCTTCTTCTTCTCTCGCCATGAAACAAGAAACCTCGTCATCATCACTATCGCTGGATGATGAATCAGAATCACTATAGTTTCGTTTGTTCTTCCCGTCGCCTGCCAAGAGAGCCTTCAGCTCCTTTTCTTTGTCCTTCTTCTCATCGCGCTTCGGCTTCCGACATTCCGATGGTAATGACATAAAATACCACAGTTAAAATACTTAACATTAGCTTTAGATTTCTAATTGTCATTGGTATTTGAGGAGCTTGAGTTAGAATTGCTCTTCTTCATGAATTTGCCAAACTTTTTCACGAATAGAGACATAGCATCGCTGTTGAGCTGCTGGGCAGAGTTGTCTTTACATCAGGGGCAACTGGTGTCTCTTATATAGTCACCAATTCTTTGGTAATGATGGTGGATGAGGGTTGATCTTCTTCAATCTTTGAGTTCAACTCGAATTCATAGGCCTTGAGATCAGCAAACAGATCGAAGAGCCCAATCTTGTTGAGGTCTTTGGATTCCCTCATTGCCATCGTCTTTATGTCCCACTCTCTTAGTAAAGCTCGTATGACCTTGATAGCAATCTCCCTGTTGTTGTAGGTCTTGCCAATAATGGATAGAGTGGAGATAACCTTGTTGAACCTTGCGTCAAACTCAATCATTGTTTCTCCAGGATGCATTTTGAAGTTGTCGAACTACTGATTGACAACCATGATTTTGTTCTCTTTGGTTTTCTCATTGCCCTCACACAGTTGAGTGAGTCTGTCCTAGATCTCCTTGACAGTTTCACACTCGATGATATAGTTGAACATGCTGTCATTAAGAGATCTGTACAGAACGACCAATGTCATGTTGTTGAGGTTGTTCCTTCTCTTATCTTCGCTGGTCCATTCAGATTTCTCCTTTTCGATCTTGATGGGACCATTTGTGATAACACTCCACATATCATCATGAAGAGAGGAGAGATGAGCACGAACTCTCTTTTTCCACATAATATAATTTTCTTTTGAGAACGTAGGGATTGTAGTAGCACTGGTATATTTGGATATGATCGACATTATTGTAGATAGATTGAGAATAGAAACAGGGCTCTGATATTAATTGATAGGATCAGTGTAATCAATAGAGACGGGGGTCTAACTATTGATGACAACTTCTGGAAAATGGTTTGATAGAAATCCTATTAAGGATTAATATCACTTTCTATTCTTCACAAACCTTTGCAAACTCTCAAAGAGATTCAAGTGCGGAAACGTTTGCTCAAATTTGAAGCTATGAACTAATGAGAGAAGGAAAGACAGGATGTAAATGAAACAACAAGATGTTTATGGATATTCGGAGAAAACTCTCCTACGTAACCCCTTCTTCCAATCACCGAAAGGATTCACTATACTTTTTTAAAATCAAATACAGTTTACTAGCTAGTTAATTGTTGTACAAAACAGGCTCTATTCAACTTACAATATGGTTAAGAGTATTTCTCAACTACACAGATTTTGATTCTCTCTTGAACTTGGAGATGTACAAATCAGAAAGTGTAAGAGTATGAGATTGATAGGAGGTAAGGCTTGTGAAATCAGTAAGTCTAGTACGCTCGTAAAAACTTGTTACTTTCTTTAGTACATCGACCGTTGTCCTTGAGGATCTATATATAGAGGATAGACACCAACAGTCGAATCTTCTAGATGGACATTTGGCAAGTGCCCATTGGAAAGCCTCCATAGTACACGAGTACAGCAGGCTCTGTGCACAAGGATCGTGACCGTATCGTACTGGTAGTGCGCTGGATATTCTTCTGAAACTGTCCTTTATTGAGCAGGCAGTGGAGGAATATTCGCGTATGTGGCGTTCATTCATTGGGTACAAATAGTTGGCATACTGGACTACACGAATGAGTGGAGCAGGAATAGTGTACAGCTAGTTGATCGTGATTAGACGTATAATATCTTCAAGCAGCTACTGAAGCGAGGCCTTAGACGTGCTCCATTAGACTTCCAAGTCTAAGGAAGTTAGACGCCAACGTCTAATAGCGAGATCCATTAGACCACCAAGTCTAATGGAGTTAGACTACACGTCTAACTACGTATCTGTTAGACTGCACGTCTAACTATGTATCTATTAGACTGCACGTCTAACTACGTATCTGTTAGACTGCACGTCTAACTACGTATCTGTTAGACTGCACATCTAACTACGTATTTGTTAGACTACACGTCTAACTAGCAATACGTCTAATTAGCCTGTTTCAAATCAAGTCTAACTTAGCAT
This sequence comes from Impatiens glandulifera, assembly GCF_907164915.1. NCBI lineage: Eukaryota > Viridiplantae > Streptophyta > Magnoliopsida > Ericales > Balsaminaceae > Impatiens > Impatiens glandulifera. The sequence goes on along the minus strand of NC_061862.1, from coordinate 36,742,256 downwards.
ATTTTTGATGCACCTGCACAAAAACAATTAGACGGCTTAACTTCATTCTTAATCAAAGTTTTACTAATACATCATTAAAATAACGTTAGTCAAAATAATTTGACCCAACAAGTTTCTTATATGATTTTTGTTGGCGAGTTAATACTATTTCTTCTATTGATACATTTGTAAGCAAAGAATCAGCATGTTTCTTTAAATAATTTTAATATGTTCAGTAGTAGTCGTAGTCACATCATATTTACTCTGGTATGTATTATTAAGAATATGTTTTAATATTCAAATTTTGTTTGTTTCAGGATTAGTGTAGTAAAAGATGTGGTTGTCTAGTTCAAAAAAAATTATCATTGTGCAAAATTTTTTAAATTGGAAAATATCAAAAGAACTTGCTTGTTTCACTTTCTAATTTTTAGTATACTTATTTTGGATGTACAGATCCAATTTTAATAAAAGTAATTGATAAGATTCTTGAAGAAACATTTGGTCTCTTAAATAAATAAAAATATAATTAATGAACTAATAAGTATTTATTGAATAATTAGTGTGTTAACTTATTGTTATTTACTAATTTATTAGTGTCATGCCTACAAACAATTCATGTTGACAATAGAGCATTTGTAGAGGTGTCTTTAACTTATCGGTTTAAATAAATACCAACAAATGGTGGTTACTGTTATGCATAGTTAGTGCTTTCTCAGATAAATCTTCCAAATCTGTAAGACTTTCTCTCATTTGTATTTGTTTGCCTTTTGCTGAGCAATATTTGATGATTGGATAGACCTCAACAGAATTTTATCTATGTTAGTCGATATGTTTATTGTTTAGTATTTAGTAGTATCTCATTTGTTGGTATTGTTGTTATCTATTCTACATTATGAACCATTCACGAGTTTACAAGCCACTTTTTTAGTTGAAACACTTAAATGGCTATGAAATTGCACGTTTGGCTGCATATTTTGTGTGAATGTTTTTGTTTATACCTGTAGATAAGGTTTTTATTTAAGAACGTCAGTGGGAAGGCAAAACTAGGACGATTGCTTGCTATCATGGGACCATCAGACTCAGGAAAAACTACTCTACTTAATGTTCTAGCAGGTCAAACAATGGCTTCCTCTCGTTTGCATTTGTCTGGCCTATTTGAAATCAATGGCAGACAAATTTCAAACAAAGCATACAAGTAAGATTTGGTTATATAAATATAAATCACATCTTCATCTATTTTAACATTTTTATCATCATATCATTATGGTTTCAGATTTGCGTATGTTAGACAAGAGGATTTGTTCTTCTCACATCAGACTGTTCGAGAAGTATTGTCTCTTGCAGCTGAGATCCAACTTCGGGAGATAGTATTTGTTGAAGAGAGGGATGAATATGTCAACAATCTTTTGTTTAAACTCGGTTTGATATGCATCTAATCTCCTAAGGAGTTGAATATTAAAGAGTTTTGTGTTTTTTTTTGCCAACTTCTGATATTTCTTTCATTTGTGCTGATTCCCGTATTTGGGATGCAAAATTGCAGGGAATCAGTGGTGGTGAAAAGAAACGTTTATCAATGGCATGCGAAATGATTACAAGTCTATCTATCATTTTTATTGATGAGCCTACCACATGTAATGTTTGTGATATAGCATACTTAAACAATACTTTAGCAATTGGCTTGCATTATTTCTGTTCAATGAGATCTAAACCTGGATGGAAACCTAATGAACCCTTTTTTTCTCATTCTTTCTACTTCTTTCCGTAAAATTATCCAAGAAAGACAGGACTTCTTTAATTCCCAAAAAAATCAATTAGCCATATTATTTTAGGTACATATATGAAAAGTGAAAACTAAGTGTAACTTCTGCAGGACTTGATCCCTTTCAGGCAGAGAAGGTGATGGAAATTCTCAGACAGCTGGCATATGATGGACATATTGTGATTTGCATTATACACCAACCCGAGGTTTAGTTTATGCCAAATTCGACGACAGTGCAGTGGAGTCCCAAGTAGAAGATCAAGTAGATGAAAATCATTCATTTTCAACTTTGTTGTTCAAAATTATTTTGTTTGTTTTAGATCTTTTGAATTTTTTTACTATGATACGATTAAATGAGATATTTTATTGAGAGAATTTATGTTAATTTTGTTATAATTAAAAATATCAATAATTAGTATTAAATAATTTTTTTTAATAATTATTTAATTTTAAAATATAAACAAAAATATATTATAAAAAATTATCAAAAAAATCAATATTATAATATAAAGAATTGTTAAAACTTAAAAAGACTTTTAGCAACGCTTAAATAAATGTTCCCGACGCTTAATTAAGCGTTGTTATAACTTGCGCCCACCATGCTTCTGGCGATGAATAAATAAGTGTCGGTAATATTTTTGGCGACGCTTTTAAGAGTTGACAGAAGTCTTTTTAAGCGTCGCCGAAAGTTTTTTTTGTTGTAGTGTAAATACACTCATAGTCCAAAAAAACTTAGGATCCAACACAATAATAAAATATTACCCTCATGATTAGACCATGTCCCTGTGATTTGATAAAAGAAAGGTGCATTAGCGGTTAATACGTTGTAATTGGATAAGTTATTAGGAATATGACAGAACGAAAGACCAAGGAAAGAAAGAAGAATGAACCAAAAAGAAGGTGCTGCACCAAACACTGGTGGTTCTTTCTTGTTATAAGTGAATGCAACGAAAAGACCCGGAAATAACGAATAATGAAACAATTCATATATTGACGGATTTTTGAATGAGAAATACAAGCTTTTACATACATAGTCATATACATCAGGAATGGAAAATGGCTCAAGGAGATAATTATTTACTGGAGAAAGCGCACTGTCACCAGCGCCCACGCCAAAACTTGATGAGCTGGTGGCCGAGGGCGCCAACGATGAGTGAGCGGAAGTGTCCGGTTAAAGGGTCGATGTAATTGAGTCGACCAGAGTCCGAGGAACGGAAAGACCACAGGGAGAGAATCCATGAGAATTGGGAGAGAAGACTAGTACCATTACTAATGTTGCAAATCCATGGAATTGATAACCTGAGTCTCTTTGATTGTATTTGGCATTTCTCGTCTCTGTTAAGAGGATCTAAAATTCTCCAGCTGTGGTTGATTAGCGAGTTGATGTTCTAGTAGCCCGACTGTATTTGCTGAAATTCTCTTGCTCTTTAGTTTATTATTGGTCATTTAATGCCTTAGCTTAGGCTTGTGAGCACACGATGAATGTCTGAATAGGGAATAAATGCATCTAATGGGTCGTAAATATAGCATTATAGGCTTCCATCTAAAGTCATAGTAAAGTCATAGTAGGTACCCATGGCTCACACTCATGTGCTAATGTGCCCCATTATCATCTTAGGTGAGTATTAAATCTGACAATAATCCAAGGTAACAATGATATTTAAAAAATAATATATATATATATATATATATTTGTTAGAAGATAGAAATATTCCTAGATAAAGAAAACTTAAATGATATTAATATAAAATAATAAAATAAATAATAATAATTTAAAATAAATAATATTTTAATATTTTGATTAATAAATTAAATAATATTATAAAAAGGAGAAAAATAAAATAATATTTTTTTAAAATTTGAATTATTAAAATAATCTAAGCCAATCAGGCCTAAATCTAAATCTATATTTAATCTATGTTGTCCGGTATCCGTCCTTTTGTATTTTGTTTCATATATTTACAATTAATTTGTTTCAATAAAAATAAAAAATGATAAATTACTTGCGATTATCTAATTACTCCGATCGCTCACATATAGCCCTCAAATTAATTTTCAAAACAAATTGCCCCTTCAAGATTTAGAAAGGTCACAAATGACCCTTCCGTCGATTTTTTGGTTAAACATAACGGTTTAAACTTAAAATATATTTTTTTATATATTATATTTAATCTTATTATTTATATATTTATATATATAATTATTAAATCACTTATATATAAAATTATATATATTATTAATTGGAAAAAACTCACTTAGACATAGGTACTTGTACAAATAACTCACTTAAACGTATATACTAATAAAAGATCATTTAAACATACTTATTATCAAAAATTGCCTCATTTTGCCTTTTTAGTAAACCATAGTTAACTTTTATTTTTTAATTTATATATTTATTAACTAATATTAATATATTTTCTCTTACCTTCTTTTTTATTAATAAATGAATTTTCTATTTTTATCTTTTTCATAAATTTATTATTATTTCTATAAGTATTTATTATTAATTATTTTAATTTTATTATATATATATATATATATATGAATATATATATATATATATGAACATTCATCATTAATTATTTTAATTTTATGTTTTTTTATGTTTTTTTCTTATATTAACATTAATTATTAATTATTTTAAAATTGTTGGGTCTAAATGAATGTATATAACAATGACTTATTATTTCAACAATAAAAAATCCTTCAACACAACACAAAAATAAATAAATTAATAATCAAGAATTATATAATAATAAAAATGTCATCCAACAAACACCAAAAGAGTAATAATCAAATATTAGACAAAATAATGTTCTTACGAATAAAAATTAAATAAAAAATTATTAATTTCATTTTTGTTCATATTAAAATAATATTAAATAAATTCTTCAAAACAATATTACAATAAAATATAAGATTCATAAATAAGTTGTTAAATTTTTTCAAAAAATGAGAATTTGGGAGAGTAAATCTGAAATAAATGAGTGACACAATAAAATTTGTTGAAAAAATAACAAATTTCATCTCTTCTCTCCTCACCCTTTATTTTTTTCTCAAGTAAATAATGTAGTAACACGTCACTCCCTTGCTCATTCTCTCTCTCCCAAATATTTTATTAAATATTTTATTATTTTATTAAATTTAATTATTTAATATTATATTTTATTATATTTAAAATAGTTAATTAATGTATTGACCCACCCAAGAAAACTTTATATAAATTTTTTTAAAATAATGATGATTGGAGACAGTTTGAGTCAATTAGAACATTATATTTTATATAAGTTTATTAGAACAATATAACATCGAGAGAACGAATTCTACATCTCATCACAATCTCGTATCCAATCTAAGACTGCAAAATATATCAAGCTGCTCATAAATCGCTCGCGAGTTGCTTGGTCAAAACATGACTTGAGCTTGACTTTTGGAGGCCAGTTGCATTGTTAATCTTATCATGGAGAAAGTTGAAGTGAAAGAGGCTAAGAAGATTGAAATTTTCAATACCTGGATGAATCACAGGTTAGTCACTCAACTTGATGAAATTATATCGGAAGGCAAAATTGAGAAAGAATGGAAGAAACTGATTAAGATGGAGAAGAGAGTCCTGAAATGGGCAAAGACAAATGAGGTCTCTAAATCCCTCAAAAGAAAGGATCTCGTGGTGGCTAATATCATGCGTCGTGCTCTCTTTCTCATGCTTGAGGCAAGAAAGGCCAATTTTAACCCGCTTGACAGGGATGCTCTTGCAGAGCAGAATGCATTGAAGCGACTCGACTTGATTATGAACAACTATTGCTCAATAGTCCTTCAACACGTTCACTACACCGAGTCTACCAGGTTAAATTTGTTTGATGATATGTCTTATAGTCAAGACGAGCCGATGCAAATCTTTGAAGGTGATTAGACTATTTCGGAAGAACATAGGAGACTGTTGCCCATCTTATTGAGCTAGCTAATGTATCATTTGAAAAAAAGCGATTAATGCCCCCACCATATTGTTGAACAGACTCCGGTCTTGGTTCAAACTGAAATCAAATTAGAAGAAGAGGCGGTTTTTGTTGAAGTAATTCGTCTGTCTATTCCATAGAAGGAGACATCTGAAGTGGTTCCTCCTATTCTTGAAGTAGAAAAATCTCTGTTGGTTGAGGAAGAATCAACAAATTTAGCTGATCAGTCACCAGGATCAGAGGCTAAGGGGGAACCTTTGAAGGAAGTAGATTCTGAGAAGATTCCCTCTGTTGAGGGGGAACAATCTGATAAAGATGAGTCATCCTCATCCTCAGAAGGAGCACCTGTGGAAGAAAGTCCAATTACTTCTCCTCGATCATTCCCCATCAAGACACCGGTATACATTGTTGACAACGTTGCTGATTTACCTCTTCACTCTGAAGACATTTTAGAGCGTATTCATCAAGTATGTGCCGACATTTTAAATGAATGGGATCTGTCTAAGGATACATCAAAGTCTTCCTCTTCCCCTCCCAGAGATAAAGAACTAGAGCATTCTTTATAAGTGAATGTACATGCGAGTCCCATTCGCACTGCTCTAGCTTGTTCCCAAGCTGTATCTTCGGATACTCGATCTTCTGAAGAAGATTCTCCTAGAGGAGCAAACTTTTGTAATTCAATCTTGGATGCAATGAATTCTATGCAGTAGAATATGCTAGACATATCGTCCAGATTGGCTCATCTTGAGAAGGGGTCTACTTCATGTAAAGAAGATGTGTCTTCCATTCTTGCTACCCAAAGAGAAATGGAGAAAATTCTGAAGCGAAATACATATGAAGTAAACATCTTGAATACTCAGCACAAGAAGTTAGAAAATAATTTATTTAATCGACAATTGGAGCATCATGCTGAAACTAAGACTTTCACCCTAGAGATTCACCAAGATATTACATCAGCAATGAAACTTATTCAGGTACAAATGATGGAGATGTCAAACGCATTGAATAGAGCAAAGGCTGAGCGAATGGAGCAAGCTCACACAGTTGCAAGGCAATTTCAAGCTAGAGAAGAAGCTGAAGTTGCTGTTGAGAAGGAAAGAGCTCTTGTTGCTGCTAAACCTGATAATATTAAAAAGGGGGAAGGAAGCACAAGAGGGGGGTCAACTTCTGCTAAAGGAACTCGATCGAAATCAAAGCGAAAAGTTGTTGCTGGTGTTGGAGATGACGAAGACGATTGTAGACCAACAAAAACAGGTTCAAGACGTGGAGGCGACAGAGGTGGTGGCAGTGGAGGACGAGCGGTCACTCATTTCCATAACATCCTAAATGGCGAATCAATGCTTGAAGGCAACGCAGATCCAATGTTGAAAAGGGAAGGACCCTAAATCTTTCTTTCTGCTTAACAACTCTTTAAACTTATGCTTGAATATTCTGATGAACTACTTTGATTTCAATCTTATTTGATGGGTGTTTATTTTGCTTTATTAAGATTGCATAGTTTTAACATCATAAAAAATGGGGAAATTGTTGGAAAAAAATAAAATAAAAGTAAAGAAAATAGTTAATTAAGTGAGAAGTAATTAACTTAGAAATAAACAAAAGTTATTAAACATTAAACAATGGAATCTTCATGATGTTTAGAACGGAATCTTCATGATGTTTAGTTGTAAATAACTAAATGTTTAAACAGAATAAGTTAAGTTGTCTATTTGGTTTTGATGCAGGTGCATTAAACTATGCTAACTTAGACGCGGTATAAGTAGGCTAATTAGACAAAGTTAGACGTGGTAGTCTAACTCCATTAGACTTTGTCTAATGGGATGTGAAGTTAGACGTGGTAGTCTAACTCCATTAGACTTGGTCTAATGGGATGCGAAGTTAGACGTGGTAGTCTAACTCCATTAGACTTGGTCCAATGGGATGAAAAGTTAGACGTGGTAGTCTAACTCTATTACACTTGGTCTAATGGGATACGAAGTTAGACGAGGACGTCTAACTCCATTAGACTTGGTCTAATGGGATACGAAGTTAGACGAGGACGTCTAACTCCATTAGACTTGGTCTAATGGGATGCGTAATTAGACGAGGACGTCTAACTCCATTAGACTTGGTCTAATGGGATGCGAAATTAGACGAGGACGTCTAACTCCATTAGACTTGGTCTAATGGGATGTGTAGTTAGACGAGGACGTCTAACTCTATTAGACTTGGTCTAATGGGATGCGTAGTTAGACGAGGACGTTTAACTCCATTAGACTTTGTCTAATGGGATGCGCGGTTAGACGAGGACGTCTAAATCCATTAGACTTGGTCTAATGGGATGCGCGGTTAGACGAAGACATTTAACTTCATTAGACTTGGTCTAATGGGATGCGTAGTTAGACGAGGACGTCTAACTCCATTAGACTTGGTCTAATGGGATGCGCGGTTAGACGAGAACGTCTAACTCCATTAGACTTTGTCTAATGGAACGCGTTGTTAGATGAGGACGTCTAACTCCCTTAGACTTGGTCTAATGGAACACATCTAATGTCTTGCTTTAGCAGCGGTCTGAAGAAAGCATACGTCTAACCACGATCAGATAGTTGTCTGCTACTCCTGCTCCACTCACTTCTGTGAAGTCTGACAAGCCAACTAATTGTATCAAATGAACGAACGTCACGCACACAAATGTCCTTCCAATGGTTTGTCCAGTACAAGACAATATCAGGAGGATATTCGGCGCACTACCAATTCGGTACGACCACGATCCATTTGCTCAGAGTCTGTGATTTCTGGTACTCTGGGCGGCCTTCCAACGGACACTTGCCACATGTCCACAAAGAAGATTCGACCGTTGGTGTCCTACTATAAATAGATGCTCAAGGACAATGGATGAATATCTTTAACACTAGATCAATTGAACACACTAAGTCACTTTCTTATTCACTCTTGGTCTTACTGATTTCTATTATCATTCAAGTTTAAGAGAGAAAATCAATTACTGTCTAGTTGTGAGAATATTGTTGAGAATATTATAAGTTGAACAGAGGTTGTTCTGTTCAACAGATAGTTAGTTAACTCAGTAAGTTGTATTTGATTTAAAGTATTTAGTGGATATCCTTCCGGTTGTGGAAGAATAGGTGACGTAGGAGGGTTTGCTCCGAACATCCATAAACAACTTCTTGTGTTCTTTATTTTTTCTATTCATCTTCTATCGGTTAAAAGCTTCAAATTCGACGAACACTTCCTTAGTTGAAACTGTTTCAAGAGTTCGAAGGATTTGTGAAGAATAGAAACAGATATTAATCCCTCATATGATTATTATCGAATCGTTTATCATAAGTTGTTAACAACAGTCAGACCTTAGTCTCTATTGATAGGACCGATCCTAATAGTCTTTACCTCTCATTCGTTCATAAGAGGCCTACAAGTAATTAAAATTTATTTTCACTTATAAAATTTTTTTTCTTTTAGATAACTTTGATTTTATTTGGTAAGGAAATCCAATAATAAAAAAGGAAACAACTATTTTGTTGATTAACTTATCGGTAATTTTTGTTCATCATTTTTTTTTATGTATTAGTTAGTAAAAACTTATACTTATATATCATTTTTATTTATTAGAAGAAACTTAAGCTTATATAAATAGGGAAGTTGGAATGAATATATTAAAACACTTATTTTTTAATTTTATCAAAATAAAATTGATTGATGATAAAATAAAAAGGGCCAACAATAAAAAAAATATATATATATATATATACATATATATAATAATTGATATATTATATATAAATTGAAAGATATAAAAAAATTAATATATTATATATAACAAACAAACTGGATAATTTGAAATCAGTTTCTTCATTCATTCCTTTAGGTTGCTGCCCTCTGGCATACCTCACCATCACAAACCCATCCTTCTTTAGCACCACCATCTTTCTCCTTCTCCTCCTTACCTTCTTCTTCTGCAACTTTCTCTTCTTCTTTCAAAGCACATTTAGGATGAAGTTTAAAATCGCAATCATAGCAATAATAAGACCAAACTTCCCCATACTCAGACTTGTCACATTCATCGCACCATAAATCCTCCAGTTTCGTCAACACCAGCTCGTGTTCATGACTCTCAACCTTAACTTTCTCTGGCAACTCCTTCACCAAATCATCCAACTCCTTCTCTATCTCCTTCATCTTCTCCTCATCAAACGGATACGCTTTCGCTCCATGCGACAACACCATCTCCCTTACCTCCGTCGAAACAGTCCTCCCAGTCTTCCCAAGTGCTACAAGAGTCGGAATCCCCTGCACCTTAAGCAGGCGCGAAAGCCCCTCATTCCTCTCGTCCCCGAATGGTAATGCCAGCCCAGGCATAGTCGCGAAGTATTCATCGAACGAGGCTTGATCGTGATCTTTAGAGACGAAAATCAGCTCGAATTCTGCATCTTTCTCCTTTATTTGGTTGTAAACCTCTGTCAGCTTCGGGATAAAAGCGCGACAAGGTTGACACCAATGTGCGGAGAAGAAGAGAAGGATGGTCTTCCCGACTAAGTCGGAAATTGGAACTTTTACTCCCTCTTTTCCGATTACGAAATCCAGACCTCCTTCAGAGACTAAAACCTCTTCTAACGTTTGGGATTCTAGTTTCTTCCTTTTCAGCTCTTCGAGGTGATCGAACCTTTCCGCCGTGAATGGATAGGCTTGGTAACCGTGTTCTCCCACAATGTCGGCTACGTCTTTCTGAAGGGTATTTCCGTCTGGACCGATGATGACAAGTATGGGAAGAGATCTGAGTTCGAATTCGAAGTACTTCACCAGCTTTCCGGCTCTCTTGTCCTTGAAAGGCAATGTCAACCATGGGAGACTCTTGAGATCTTCTTTGAATGAATCTTCTTCATCGTCCAACTGTATTGTGATCATCTCGAATTCTGATTCGTTCTCTTTATGTATTTCCTTGTACACTTTCACTAAATCTTTAGTATACTTGATGCATCTTACATAGGAAGAGTTGGAGAAATATAGGCCAATCGTTTTCCCTTGAAGAGAAGAAACAGGAATCTGCACCAAGCAAAAAAGAGATGCAGTTTGAGTTTATGAAATTTGATACAAATAAGCAAAATTTAAGCATTCAAGCTCGATGAAGAAGACACACATGCACGCACCTTCTTCCCATCAGATGAAATGACGAAATCACTGGACTTGGAAACTAGGAGAGAATTCAGAGATTGGTTCTTCTTAGCTTCTTCTTCCTCCACAATCTACAGTGAAAGGATATGCCTCCGCTGCATATTCTTGGATTAACGCGACTCCTTCATTCGTCACAACTTCTCCGGTACCATCGATGAACACCAGAAAAGGTATACCGTTCACCTCAAAAACCGAATTCAAGCTCTCACGAACTTCAGAATCTGAATAGGGGATTGCAAGCCATGGCATCTCGGAGAAGTAACTTGTAAAAGATTCTTCATCTTCATCTGCTGAAACAAATATAATCTCGAAATCTCCTTTAGATGTCAGCTCATTATAGGCTTCCACCAAAGTTGGGGTGAACCATTTACATGGAACACACCATGATGCAGAGAAATACAAAGCAACTTTCTTCCCTTTCAAACGGTCAAGTTTAACCTGTAAAGTCAAGGAATTTGAAAACATCCTAAGCATGCATTTAAACAATAAATATGAAAATGAACAATGTGAAACTACCTGTTCTCCGTTGTTTCGAATGAGGAAATCTCTGTCCGGCGAAGAGAGGATCTTGGTAAGGTCGTGTATTTCGACTTCTTCGATCATCTCCGTTCTTCTTTGTTGAGAATAATGGGTAGAATTAAAACATTCGATTTCTTGTTGCCAAAGATTACGCGTAAAAGATATATATATATATAATTCGTAGAACTTATCTAAGGGCGAACATTTATATCGTGTGTTTATTACATACATCAACGTTCAAGATTAACTTTAATAAATAAATAATCAACAAAGCATCTAAGGAATATAAAAATCACTTTTTTTTCAGTCGTGATAGGTTAGTGGGTACCCAATATTATGTTTTTTCTTTATACATTTTATATTTAAAATAGAGTAATAATTGAGAAAGAGAATTTGATAATATGAATAATAATGCCGCACAACCGTAATTAGAGTTGAAAAAAAAAAATTATAATATTATATTTAAGTTTATTACATGTTCCTTAGATCATACCATGTTTTACGTAGGGATGACTCTACCTCTAAGTCAGGTCTTTTTCTATAGTTTTTAGTGAATAATGCTATTAAATATTATTTAAAAATATAAAAAAAGTACTTTAAAAATTATTAAAATTATACAACTTTTTAAATTTAAATATTTAAAAGTTGTATTCACAAAAAAACTATTTTGTGAATTTTACTTATATACCCATATGTGTAGATTTTGATAAAAAAATTATTGATTTTCTCCCATCAAGAGGTTATGCTAATAAATTTTGTATTATTTTCTAGAATTAATTAAGGTCAACTATATTATTAGGTAATTCAGAAATCTACAACGTGCAAAAACACCATTTATAAAATTATATTTTTTAGAATATTATATTGAAATTCGTTGTAATAAAAAAATAAGATATATATAATATTGTTTTTAAAGGAAACATGAGGAATTGCATGATTTAAGCAACATAGTAAGTCAGATTATTTTTTACATCTAAAAACATGTGTTAAAAGAAAATCATAGAATGATTAATGATTAAATTGAGACTATTTATCAGGGACAATTGAAATTTTAAACAAATTCATTCTAATATCACAATTTAGAACTTTTATGGTTAAAATTATAAAAAAATGAGATTTTATATTATCAATTTAAATGAAATTAACTTATTATTGGTGAGTGTGAGCATGAATGATTATCATTAAATTTGAAAATTATTGGTCTTTATTGTGCTTGATGCAATTATTTCTTATTTAATTATTAATAAATTTAGACTTGTATGAATGAGTAGTTTAGGGTTTCTAGGCTAATTTACTCATTTAAAAAGATTGTTTAGATCCTATCTGAAGAACATGTCGTCAAATCAATTAGAGATGCAACGACAATGAAGATTGAAAGAGAAGGGAACGTGACATTACTCACGAAGAGTAACTACTTAGTGTGGACGTTGAAGATGCGGGTAAACTTACAAGCACAAGGAATGTGAGAAGTTGTGATGCTCGATGAGGTCAACGAACAGAAGAATAGAATGAATCTCGTCACCATCTATCAAGCGCTCCCCGAGGACGTCCTTCTCATGGTGGCCGAGAAGAATTCCACCAAGCTAGCGCGAGAGATGCTAAAGACAATGCATGTTGAAGTGGAGAGAGTTAAGGAGACAAAAGTGTAAACCTTGAAGACACACTTCAAGGCGATTCACATGAAGAACGAGGAGTCCGTGGATGATTTCTCCATAAAATTGACATTCATCGTGACTGGTATCCGCTCTTTGAGAGAGAAGGTGGAGGAGATATTTGTCATAAAAAAGTTCCTTAAACAATCGTAACACTTCACCATGCTTTTATCTTTACGGGGCTTAATGTCTTCTTATCGAGGCAAGCTTTCTCCACGACCTCGACCTCTCCCTTTATCACGACCTCGGTTATCTCTACCGTTGTCGCTGCAACTCGACGATCCGAAAGAAAATTTGACTTCTCCAGTTTTCTTCATTCATGAAATCCATTCACCATGCGTGAGAAAAATGTGCTTATCTTCTTCTTGGTCTCCGTTGCCGCGAAGTCTCTCCTCGTGGACTTTGAGACGAACGACAAGCTCATCGACGATCATATTTTTGAGGTCACCATGTTGCTCGATCATGGTAACGATTTGCATGTATGTTTGTGGTACGACTCTAATGAACTTCTTAACGACGGAGATCTCTTCCACCTCCTCTCCTAAAGAGCGAATAACAGTCACGATGGATGTCAATTTTATGGAGAAATCATCCACCGACTCCCCGTTCTTCATGTGAATCGCCTCAAAGTGTGGAAATGAGTATAATCACACCGACATGTGGTACCTTGAGAATGAAGCAAACAACCATATGACGGGCCATCGAGAGAAGTTCAATGAGCTCGAAGAGAAGATCATCGGAAATTTGAAGTTCAAAGACGAAAACAAGACGCACAAGTTTCTTGTTCTAGCTTGCGGGAAAATCAATGTGAGTAGAGATGCCGTGTTCGAGGAGGAGAAGAAGTGGGAGTTGTGCAATGATAATAACGAGATCGTACAAAATTATATGGAGTTCAAAATTCTACGAGATGTCTATGCGGAGGAACCACTGGTAGAGATGGATCGTGATGAATTGTTGTTGCTCACCACCTACGAGCCAACAACATATCACGAGGAGGAAGCCGAAGAGCCGTGGAATGAGGCAATGAAGAAAGAGCTCGAGTTCATTAGGAAGAACAAGACATGTGTGCACACTGACTTACCACCCGATCACAAGACCACCAATTTAAAATGGGTTTTTAAGTTGAAAAGAAATAGTGAAGGCAACATCCTCAAGCACAAAGCAAGATTGGTAGCGAAAGACTACGTGTAGAAGCAATGAGTTGACTTTTAGGAGACCTTTACCCCGGTGGCGAAACTTGACATAGTTAGGTTTCTTCTTGCCATCGCAGCTCACCGTGGATGAGAGATCCACAACTTAGACGTCAAATCAACATTTCTCAATGGTGACATCGAAGAAAAAGTTTATGTCGCTCAACCTGAAGGCTTCTTCATCAAGAATAAAGAGAACAAGGTATAAAAACTATACAAAGCTCTCTACGGACTACGTCAAACACCAAAGGATTTGAACACTTGCCTCAATAAGCGAATGATGAGTCTCGGCTCCGTGAAATATTCTCAAGAGCAGATTATGTACACGAGAAACTATGGAGAAGAAGTACTCATCGTTGGCGTATAGGTCGACAATTTGATCGTGATAGGATCAATCATCAAGGGTATTGAGTAGTTCAAAAAACAGATGATGAATGAGTTAGAGATGAGTGATCTTGGGATACTTTCGTACTACCTTTGTATCGACGTGGACTAGAAAAAAGATAGCATTGAGTTGAAGGAGGCGACTTATGCGAAGAAGGTGTTAAAACAGTTTGCATTGGAGGATTGCAACCCGAGCAAATATCCGATGGAAGCAAAGCTGTAACTCACAAAGGATGTAGAAGGAAGCTTATTAGATTCGAAGGAGTATAGGCGTATCATCGGGTGTCTTATGTACTTGACACACACTCGACCCGATATCTCTTACGTAGTTGGCATAATGAGTCGATACATGGAGCAACCTACCACTCTACACCAATAGGTAGTAAAACACATTCTTCGTTACGTGAAGTGAACGACAAGATATGGAATTCAATTAAGAAGAGAACGAGAAGTTGAAGAACTCGTTGGTTTAACTAACAACAACCTAACTAGTGACATAGATGACACAAAAAGTATTGGAGGGATGGTGTTTTATCTCAACGGGAATCTAATCACTTGGTAATCTCAGAAGCAACGAACGGTTGCTTTATTTTCATGTGAGGCGGTGTTTATGGCAGCTTCTACAACGTCGTGTCAAAGACTTTGGCTAAGAAACATGTTGAGCGAGGTGCTCAGATGCGAGCCAAGGTCGGTAACCCTCTAAATCAACAACAAGTTTGTAATAGCATTATTGAAGAACCTAGTGTTTCATGGACGCAACAAACACATCGACACTCGATTTCACTTCATTTGTGAATGTGTCAAGAACCGATAGATCATCGTAGAATTCGTAAGCATTAGTGAGCAATGTGAGGACATTCTCACCAAGGCGCTAGTAAGAGTCAAATGACGGAGATGCGTTGTTCAGTGTGAAGAATCTCAGACCAACTCAAGATTACGGGAGAAATTGTGAGTCTAAGCATTGATTCTCAACAAATTTGAAAGTTATTGGTCTTTATCATCCTTTATTCAATTATGGCTTATTTAATTATTAATGGGTTTTGGGTTGTATTTATAAGTAGTTTAGGGTTTCTAAGCTAATATACTTATTTAAAAGTGTTATTTACAAAGGTTAATATACAACACTTAATACTCTTAAAACTTTTTCTCTTCAATATATACCAATGTTGTTCCCAATTTCTTTACTTATTTTTCTTTTTCATAATTATTCTTAAAAGATTCGATAATCGGAACCAACATTATTTACGTGTCATTTATAAATAAAAGTTTCATGTTATTAATTTAACTATCGAATTTCAGCAAATTAAGAGTTTCAACTGTCAATTCTTTGAAATTCAGTAGTTAAAATCTTCAATTCGATCGTTAAATTAGTGACATAAATATTTTATTTATTTATATATAAATGCTACATGAATAATAAATTAACGGCGTTTGAAATCGTAATTATTTTGTATAACTTTAACAATAAGATGCCTCAAATAATGTGGTTTTAAAAAACATGTCTGAAATTTGAATGGGCTATATTATGGAGTCCCAATTTGATATTCAAAAAATATATAGTGTAATTACAGGTTTTGTTTTAGTGTATGAATCATATATTTACATGAAGGAATATATTTACATGAAGGAATGATGCATTATGATCGACTACTCATTTAGTCATCTTCTTATTTACTATTACTACAACTTATGCATTATGATAAGTATTCTCACAATTATAGTATCATATTTTCTTTTATTATTTTTCAGAAACAACAAGTCCAAAAATTCAACTCAAACCAAACTAACAATAGAGTCCAAATAGAGAAAGTAATTACATGAGTCATAGCAACCGATCGAAAATAAATATCAAGTGGGAACATTTATTATTGTACTGTGTACATATATAATTCAAAATAAATATATACTTTTGCTTAATTTAAAAATTAACATAATTTATTTTAATTTAAGGAAATATTTCACATAAATATGTGTGTTTATAAAACTAACTCACTTAGACGTACTTATTAATAATAAGTCATTTAAATATACGTATTTTCAAAAATTGAGCCTATTTTAATAAACCATAGTTAATTTTTATTATTTATCATTTTCATAAAAAATTATTATTTATATAAAAGTATTTATAATTAACTATTTTAATTATATATATATATATATATATATATATATATATATATATATATATATATATATAGCATTAATCATTAATTATTTTAATTTTATATTTCTTCTATTTATGTTTTTTTTATATTAACATTGATTATTAATTATTTTAAAATTATTTGGTCCTAATAGTTGGCTATAACAATGAGTTATCCTTTCAACAATAAAAATCCTTCCACACAAAAATAAACTAATTAATAATCAAGAATTGAATAATAATATCAACTTATTCATCAAACAACAAAAGAATAATAATCAAATATTAGGCAAAACAATATTCCTTCTATTATTATAAGTTAAAAATCATAATTAAATAAAAAATTATTAATTATAAATTTATTCATATTAAATTAAATAAGAAATAAATCCTTCAAAAAAAATATTACAGTAAAACACAAAAAAATAGAATATGAAATAAAAAAAGAAACTAATATAAAAATAATAAAAAATTTAAAAGTAAATTAAATTTTAACTAGTTTAATTAATGATAATGAAAGTGAGAATAAATAAATTAATATTTAATTAATAAATATATAAATAAATAAAATATTAATTATGGTTAAGTAAAAGAGACTAAATGAGCCAATTTTTGATAGTATATAAATTTAAATGATATTTTATTAGTACATACGTCTAAGTTAGATGTACATCCGTCTAAAACAGTTTTTTTTCTTAATTAAAATTTTTTTAATAAACAAAATAACTATAACTAATTCAAATAAATATTTTGAAACTAGATCTCAAAGTTTATTTAAAACATTTAAATTAAATGAGGTGGATTGTTGTGTTAGTCCTATAATTTAGTCACAATTTTATTTTTTATCTATTCTATAAATTATTTAGATTATGAATAAATATTCTAACTGCCATTAAAAATAATATAAAAACTTTGTAATATATATATATATATAATGATGCTTAATTTTAAAGTATCCGAATTGTCGGGTTGAAAACTGTAGTTAATTTGGATATATATGAAAAGTAACGGATAATTCGGTCGGATTGTGGGTTGACCCGCCGATAAATTTAAAACAGTTAAAAATAAAATAAAATAAGTTATAAGTATGGTTCAACTTAATTTATAAAGTGTCCAGATTGCCGAGAGCTGTGGTTATTTTGGATAAATATGTGAGATTAATGGATACTTGATTCGGATTGTGGGTTGACCTGCCCAAAAACTTAAAACGGTAAAAATAAAATTAAAAAAGTTATAAGTATGGTTCGAACTTACAACCAAACAAAACAAATACAACATTTTAACCAATTAGGCTAATAACACTTTATATTTTAAATTCAACACCAAATTTGATGAACGCGAGCCATTTTAAAATTATAAGTTCAATTATTTAAGTAACTAATCTATATATATATATATATATAATGATATTTATTTTTTAAAGTGTCCGAATTACTGGGTCGAGAGTTGTGGTTAATTTGGATATATATGTGAGAGTAAATAAATACTTAGGTCGGATTGTGGGCAGATCTGCCCATAAACTTAAAACGGTTAAAAATAAAATTAAAAATGATATCACATTTTTACCGTAATACTGTTTTTTATATCATTACTCATACAAATTCACGAAATATAAGCTAGTTGTTAAATAATATTATTAATAGCATTAACACACAAAATATTCAATATCAATTTTATTTTTGTAAACCGGATGTCCTAACCCATGGATTAATTTTTAAATATTTTTACTTTAAGGGTGCTAAATCAAAAATTAAGTCTCTATGATCTCTAATTCTTTTTTTTCAATGATCTTTCAATTCAATGTTTTCAATGATTCTCATTTGATAACACTTCTTGTGTTGGATTTCGAATCTAAGTTTTAATAAGAAATTATTCTTAAATTGTAAAATCATTTTTGATTATCAAATATCTTATATTCTATGTGAATGTAAATTTAGATAAGAATGTTTTTTAAAATATAATTTAATTATATATAAATTCATAAATTGGTTAAGGTTTTCTTAAACATAAACTCATAATCAAATCATATAAAATAATATTTTCAATAGGCCTATATACATTAAATAGAAGCCCTATTCAGAAAATATTAAGAAGAGGTAAGGCCTTTTTAATCTTTCATTTTTATAAACAAAGTGGATTAATATGGTCATATTATTTTTGAAAGGCCCAACATGAGGAATAGTCCTTTTAACATTTGCAACACAATCAACCTTTTTTTTTTCTTTATAGAAAATTATTCCAATTTCATCAAATTAACTAATCATACTTTGTTGTGTAATCAGTTGCGAATTGTCAATTTTTTTTTTACTCGGAGTGGTTAACCGCTGATGGATTATTCTGTTTTGGAACTTTGTTTATTTGATGGAGGGTTTAATGACTGAGATAATATTTGTGTCTCGTTCCTCATTTTACCAAAAACACAAATAAATATATTAAATATATAACATTACCAATATATTTATTTAATATTTATATTTATATAAGTTTTAATTTATTTTAATTTTTATAGTAATATTAATTTTTAATATACTACAATATAAAAATATAATTTTAGAAAATTTTAAAATATATAGTATTGATATTACACCGCGGAGATTCTTCAAAATCGAACCGGATGAACAGAGATAGTAAATATATTTTTATTTTCATACCTTTTTAATTGTAATTAGAAAATTATAAGGTGCTGCTAAAATGAAAGAATCTTATCAACATCCATGATCTCTCCTACTAACTGGAATGAAAGATATTAAATATGTTCCGCCCAACACGGGAAACTCCAACAATTCCTTTGTTAATGAAATAATTAGTAAATATGTTTCGCCCAAAACGGGAAACTCCAACAATTCCTTTGTTCTCAACGCCACCAGAACCCCTGTTACCTTTTAATACTTTTAAAGTTAGAAAAATACTGAATCCATTGATTTAATGGATAACATGCATTAAGATACGAAGGATTCCTAAACAATGAAAACACTTTTTTTTAACTCTTTCATATACTAGGGATTTCACTTGAAAAATAAAATGTTCCATATTAATGGATTCAGATCCATAAATTGAATTGAACAACCGTATCCATAAATTGAATTGAACAACCGTTTGAATATCTTTTGTGCATTGCATACGGTTGAATTTCACTTTACTTCTTATTTGGATAGGAATCAAGTCCCTCAAAAGCTTGAGGTAAATAAATGAATTTTTAACATAATTCTTCTAATATAGTTTGCACTTTCAGGTATTTGAATATTTCCTAATTGTTTTTTACCATTTACAGTGATTCTTTCGGTACTCAATCTCCAAAGGAAATAAAAAAAATGGATCCATTTATAATATTTTACTAGTTGGATTAATGGATCATCCGATTGAAAATGATAACAACCCAAATCCAAACCCGATGGACAGATATATTATAGATAAATACACTAATTGTTCTAATGTGCCTCCATAATCCATTGTCCTCCCTATGTAAGTATTCGAATCAGAAAATATTTATAACACCTATTCCAACCTAAATCCTCATATTCATATTTAATCCATGTTCGGTACTCCATCCCTAACAAGTATACCTTATTTATCCCTATTTTTATTCAATTGTTTCTGTTGGGTTTTTGTTTGGGTTCCCAACTATGAAAAAGGTCCAATAGTGGTTCAAGTTCACTTTTAATTCATTAAAGGTATTTTAGTATTTTAAAGGGTTATATTATAACCTAATTTTTCTAGTATTTAAATATCGACAACCATCAATAAGAAATAGAAGTCGAAAATTAAAAGAGAGGAAAAAGAGAAAATCTTGTAGCAAATTTTTGCCTATAGTCCTGCAAGGTTCATCAAATTGACGATCAAAGATTTGAACGGAGTTTTTCTGGGGTTAAAGGTTCTTCCTAATTTGAGTTTTTTATTTGATTTGTTTGGGACCAGAAAGTTGTATCTTTTTGGCTATGCCTTTTATCTTTATGCGGTATTAAAAGGTTATCATACCTTGTTTGTATTCCCGACTCTAATTATATTGAAGCTTGAAGTGGACGTAAAGTCCCGTGGTTTTTACTCCTTGATTTGAGGAGATTTTCCACGTAAAAATATCGTGTGTGCATTGTATTATTTATTTCTGCTTTACTTGTGCTTTATTTGCTCCTAAGTTTTTCAATCAAATAGGGAATAGAATATACGTTTTTTCCAACAAGTGGTATTAGAGCTTGGTTAGCTGTTTTGAACTTGATTGAATTATGGAGATAAACACAAGTAAGATGATTTTTCTCAATGGTTCAAATTATCAAATTTGGAAAGGAAAGATGAAGGATCTCTTATTTGTTAAGGCTTTACACTTACCCGTTTTTGAAAGTGAGAAACCTGCATTCAAATCTAACGAGGAATGAAATTTTGAGCATGAACAGGTATGTGGCTTTATTCGTCAGTTTGTTGAAGAGAATGTTTACAACCTCATCCAACATGAGATAAATGCACAATCTTTATGGAATAAACTTGAAAATTTATATGCTTCAAATACTGGAAGTTATAAATTATTCTTGCTTAATAAATTAATTTATTTGAGATATAATGATAGCGCTTCTATGACTGATCATTTAAATGAGTTTCAGGGTGTTCTTGATCAGATGTCAGGCGTGTGAATTAAGTTTGAAGATGATTCAAGGATTTTGGTTATTAACTACTCTACCCGATTCGTGGCAAACATTTAAGGTTTCCTATTGTAATTTGGTTGCTAATGGTGCAGTAACTCTACAGATGGACAAAGGTGGCATCATGAATGAGGAATTGAGAAGAAAATCTCAAAGGTCTTCGATAAATTCAAATATGTTGGTTACTGAAAATAGGGGAGACAGAAAAATAGGGTGAAAAATACAATGCAAGACATAATAGTCGAAGTAAGTCCAGGTCAATGTACAAGTCAGCTAAATGTTATCATTGCGGTAAAAGGGAGCACATTAAGAAAGAATGTTTTAAGTTGAAACGTGAAATGAACGGATCTAATCAAAATAAGATCGCATGTCAATAGAAACTTCAAATGATCTCGTCACTGTCCACGACGAGACTACAATTAACCTTGTATGTAATGAGTCGAGTTGGGTGTTTGACACCGGAGCTTCCTTGCATGTTACGCCAAGGAAAGACTATTTTACGTCTTATTCTTCAGGTAATTTTGGAGTATTGAAGATGGGTAATGACGTGTTACAAAAATCAAGATAGTTAATTTATTTAACTATCTAAAAGAACTTAATCAATTCTTAATCATATGTGCAGGAACAACTTCAACCGAATCGACAAATCCCATCAACAAGATTGGCCTAACCGAAATACTGAAACTGATCTACCCTCTTGGTTAAACAGAATCGGCCTGTTATACTTGGAGTCAAGCCGGATCGGCTCAAACTCAGGCCCAACTAGAGATGCTAACCGAAAAGGTTCGGCTAGCTCAATGCATTGAAGATCCTAAGGCCAACGGGAAGATTATTCAAAATGATGAATAATCTAAAGATGACGTAATGAAGTTATCTTGGGAATATGCAAAAGAAGGTTCTGAGATAAGGCATGCAGAAATCTAATGATTGCAGGTTTTATCTAAGCTCACAAGCAACCTTCATAGTGCAGGCGGCCGCCCTCATGCATGGCTGCCACATGTACAAAAAGCAAAGCTACCTACTCTGACCGGCTCGGCTGACCAATCACCAGATGAGAGAGAAATATGATTGTTGTCATATTTCCTATATAAAAGGAAGCTAAGGGCATTAAAGAAAGTAGTTCAAACGCGCGCGCTATCTTCTCTCTTTCACCTGATCAAACCTGAAAAGCATCTGAATTCATACAGTTCCTTTGATCAAAGTGAAACAGTTATAAACGTTAAAGTGTATTACAATACTGTGTGAGTATTGTAAAGTGTATATCGAGCAGTAAATAAGACTCGATCGTATTGTTGAATATTCCATTAGTGAATATCCTTCTCACCGTTTTGAGAACAAGGGTGACGTAGGAGGGTTTTGCTCCGAACATCCATAAAAATTTGTGTTCTATGTTCTTCAATTACTTTCTATAACTAAGCTAACCGAACCGATTATTCCCCATCTCAACCGAACCGAATTCACTTCATCTAAACCAATCTCCTCATACTCCCTTCCATTAACCGAATCGTGTGTAGTTGCTTCAGGTTGAAATAGACACTTCCGCCCTTGAACTCGGTTCAAGAGACTGTGACAACCTGTGTAGTGTTAAGAACAGTTTTAATCTTTAACTGATTAGTGCCAATTGGTATGTGTTGTTGTAAAGCGATTACCGATTAGTCGGACCCCGGTCCTTTATCGGCGATCTCGATCCTAACAAGTGGTATCAGAACAGGAATCTTAACACCCAAGCAACCCAAAAGAAAGCAAGTATGACTTTCAGTGAGAAACTTTCAATAGCAATTATGACTTTCGGCGAGAAACTTTCAATGCTAGAAAGCGAAAAGTTTGCTGATTGGAAGATTCACATGCACTTACACCTGAAAACAATTGATGACGAAATAATGTTCATCATCTCAGACGGTCCGATTAAGATCGAGAAAGAGAAAGGTGAATGGACAACTAAGGACAGAAGGAAGAATAATCTTGACAACATAGCTAGATATTCTATATACAAAGCTTTGGATAGAAACATGTTCGCAACAATCAGGTCATGCTCCACTGCCAAAGAAACCTTGGAGAAGTTGACTCAACCTTTTGAAAGGTCATATAGCGACAACTTATCAAGTGAAAGTGATGAAGGAGCGGTCAACAGTCTCATGGCCGGCGACATTGAGGTAAGTGATTTCAAACCTGGCAGTACAGGATCTTTCTTTCAAAACAATGAAAATGATGTTTTGAAAAATAAAATAAGTGAGATCTCATCAGAGAATGAGAAGTTCAAGGAAGAAATTACAAGCTGCAATGATTTAATTTCAAAGGATGAGTTGATTTATGTAAAGCCAACTTCAAGTTGGCTGAAACCTGAGAGAAAGACAACCATTTTGTATGGCAAGGAAAAACTTGACCGAAAGTCAAAAGATGTTTACCGAAAATTATCCTTTAAAGAATCATCAGCAGGTAGATATACTATACATACACACAACGGAAAATCCATCAAAATAATCAAAGTATGGATTCCCAAGGGATTAATAAGCCACAAACCCAAAGAAAAATGGAGACCATATTTTCTATTGTTTATGAATTCAGATAAATCAAGACAAAAGTTTGAAAGAGACAACATTACATCCGAACAGCCGGCTGCTGACGGACACATCACATGAAGGGAACAAGCATGAAGTGGCTAACATCCTCACAAAGCCACTTCTCGAGTCTAAGTTTTCTTCCCTTAGAAATATTTTAGGATTGTTAGATTTCAATAATTCCTAAACCGATTTAAATTATAAAACTTGCCTGGTTTTGAATATTTATTCTAAATAATAAAAAAGGGAAAAATTGCTAAATATACAAAATTTTTCAAACAAAATTCTTCCTCAAATAAAGTTCTCCTTAAACCAAAACATTTTTCCAAAACCGGCCAAACAAATATAAGCTCTTTAAACCGGCCAACAATTACGAGTTTTGAATATTTATTCAAAATAATCAAAAAGAGTGAAATTGTTAGAATATAATTGCTAGAACTTATGAAAAGTTTAATGAATAGATAAAAGTAAGTTCAAATAAATATATATGTTAAACCACTAAGTGATATCAAGTATATTAATTGGTTTTAAAATAACAAGAAGGTGTTGTAGTGTAGTGGTAAACACTCTTGCCTATCAAACAGGTGACCAGAGATCAAATCTTACCTGTATGCGAGATCGGTTCGAACCGTGGATATCTGTTCGGTAGTTTGACTTCGGTTCAAAGTGAAGATCGGTCAACCGACACTTAATGCTCCTGAAGAGGAGATCAGTCAACCGATATTTAATGAAGCATGACCAGAAGAAACCTCCAGGCAGGAGGATCAGCTTCAACCTAATCGGCTCAAACACATTCGAAGGTTAAACTGGATTGGCTCAAATTCAGGCCCGGCTAGAGGATGTTCGGCTGAATCAACACATTGATGATCTTAAAGCCAATAGAAAGATTATTCAAAGTTATGAATAATCTGAAAATGACGTAATGATTATATATCTTGGGATTATGTAAAAGAAAGTTCTGAGATAAGTGTCAGGGGCTCAGTCTTTTTACTGACGATCCGTGCGGCACTAGTTACGATCTTCACAAGAACGAGTAACTAGTCAGCCTTACTCGACGCAACACTCGACGTTTAACAGAATTGACACAAGAATTCTAGAGAGAGAGTAACTCTTACAAAGAATAGTATTATATTACTCGAATACTTGGTGATTTACAATGTAATACCTTACAGGTATTTATAGGACTAATTCTAGCTATTACATTAGTGACACACTAATTTAGGGCATTCCTTATAAGTGTCAATCAGTGATGCACTAATTTAAGGATTCCTTCTAATTGTCAATCAGTGATGGACTAATCAAGGACATTCCTTTTAAGTATCAATCAATTATGCGCTAATCAAGGACATGTCTTTCAACTCTTAATTAGTGATGCGTCAATCAAGCACCTGCCTTCCAACTAGAATATTCCTTGCGTTGGGCTTAAGCGGGGCTTAAGCCTCCTCCTCTTCTTGATCTAGGAATATTGGGTCGTGACATTCTCCTTAAGCCTCCTCTTCCTGGGCCACGAAGATTGGGCTGTGACATTCTCCCCCACTCAATCTGGCGACGTCCTCGTCGTTTCCTCCTTGTAGGCCTGGATGATGTCTCCACATAGGATAAAAGTTTTGAGCGACATGCTGGCTTTCTAACCCGTTTCTTCTCTAAGAAAGGGCCTTCGTATTGCCTCACAAGCTCCTTATGAACTTTGAAAAATTGTCTCTCTTGATGGAAGAGAAGTTTTACTATCACTCGGTTTCCTCCGAACTCCAAGTGTTTTCTCTTCTTCTCCTCTCATTTCTTCATTCTTTTGGCGGTCTTGGCTATTTCACACTTCTCTTTCTTGAATGGAAACTCCTCCGGTTGCCTCTTCAATTCCTCCAATTTGGGAGGTTTAATGCGATAAAGAACCGTCGCTGATGGTTTAGTACATTTGACTAACTCTTCTCTATGATCCACCTCTCTCTTATGGTGGAGTTTCTCTGATAATCCAGCGGGCATTACATCGTGACATTTCTCTAGGACAATTGTAACTTCTGGAGGTATCTTCTCTTTAGACGTAGTTTTCTCATCTTCTTTCACAGTGACAAAAGATGATGGGTAGGTCTTCTCCGCACCTTTTGAGAGTTGCATGGCAGATAGGTGCCTAGTTTCTCTCTTGCCTTCTCTTGTTAAAGGTATTGTACGAGTATTACCTTGCTCTTGAATGTACATCATATTGGCAGAAGGGAGTAGGATGGCATTTACCTTGTCAAGGAACTCTATGCCTAGAACCATTTTGTAGTCGTCCATGTCAATAATGGAGAAATCCAGAAAACCGATCCACTCCCCCAAGTTAATCTTTACATTACGAGCAACTCCATAAGTTGCACTTGGTGCCGAGTTGACTGCTTTAAGCCACCCTTTCTCCTTAGTGTACTTAATCTCAGTCTTCCTGCTTCCTTTACCTCTAGAAATTTGTTGTTGGCTCCCGTATCCAACAAAGCTTTAACCATGTGGTTTCTTACTTTAGTTTCCACAAATAGTCGTCCTTTCTTCACGGACTTTGGCTCATCAAACTTTGCTGTAACGACACTAATTAGGTTTAACGACCCCAATCGAGCTTCATCGTGAAGGCGTTCTTGCTCCTCCATCAATGATGATACTTTGTTCTTCATAGAGAACTCTCTTGCTTTGTGTGGCCCTTCACAAAAGAAACACTTTATCCGGGGTTTCTCTCCACGTTTCTCGTCCCGATCTCCTTTACCATTGGATTTGGTAAACATAACTAGGTCTTCATTGTTATAGATATGGTCTCCACCATTTTCCCCATTGTCATTCCTCTCATAAGTCGACTTTGGTTTCTCTTGCATTCTCATTTCGACAAGAGATTCAGCCACGGCAATAGCGGAGCTTAGATCTTGGATACCATGCCGTTCCAACTCCAACTTCGCCCACATTTGTAGACCATCAGTGAAGGCAAACAAGGCTTCATCGTCTGATTAGTTAGGGATCTGAAGGAGAGTAGCGATGAACTCCTTGACATACTCCTTTATACCCCCTCTTTGTAAGAGCCGCCGCAACTTGGCCCTTGCTTCTCGAATGGCGTTTTCAGGATAGAACTTTCTCTTGAGTTCCTCCTTGAATTCACCCCAGGTATTGATAGAACACGTACCTCTTTCAATGTCGCCACTCCTTCGCCTCCACCACAGCATCGCAGTGTCCTCCAGTTATGTCGTGGCAGTATCTATCTTCCTCGCCTCTTCTACTAGGCCGAATGCTTTGAAATACTAGTCTAGACTCCATAGGAAGTTGTCGATCTCTTTCGCATTCCTTATCGGATTGGGGACTCCTACACGCACGCGTCCGCACTCTTGCGCAACTGCCTTTTTGAGTAACGCCACATCCTCTTCGGTAACTTGTAACTTAGAAGTCATTACCTCGAGTTTCTCAGTCAAGGTACTGATTTCACCAAGGAGGGTCTGCTCCACGATCTGAGCTTGCTCTTGACATTTGGACAAGCCTTCGTTCAGGGCACCTTGCATTCCTCCTCGGAGCTCGTCTCTCTCCTTCTCAAGCTCGACAATGCGTTCCTCTAGGTCTCGGGCATTATCTTGTCCGTACGCCAAAGTGAGTTCTACCTTTTCCAACCTGGCGATAATGTCAACGATAGCGTCTCTTGATCTTTCTCTTTCCTTGGTAGCTTTGGTTCCTCCCGCTTGAACTTTACGAGAGTTCCTACCCTCTTCTCCGGTCCCGTGGGGAAGATTCTCTACTTCATCCACGACCTTTGAATTTTCTTCTGATTTCTTCGTCATTTTAGCTCTGATACCAATTGTCACGGGCTCAATTTTTTCACTGAAGATCCGTGCGACACTAGTTACGATCTTCGCAAGAACGAGTAACTAGTCAGCCTTACTCGACGCAACACTCGACGTTTAACAGAATTGACACAAGAATTCTAGAGAGAGAGTAACTCTTATAAAGAATAGTATTATATTACTCGAATACTTGGTGATTTACAATGTAATACCTCATAGGTATTTATAGGACTAATTCTAGCTATTATATTAGTGACACACTAATTTAGGGCATTCCTTATAAGTGTCAATCAGTGATGCACTAATTTAGGGATTCTTTCTAATTGTCAATCAGTGATGGACTAATCAAGGACATTCCTTTTAAGTATCAATTAGTAATGCGCTAATCAAGGACATGCCTTTCAACTCTCAATTAGTGATGCGTCAATATAGCAACAGCCTTCCAGCTAGAATATTCCTTGCGTTTGGCTTAAGCGGCTTAAGCCTCCTCCTCTTCTTGGGCCAGGAATATTTGGTCGTGACATTCTCCTTAAGCCTCCTCTTCCTGGGCCATGAAGATTGGGCTGTGACATAACGCATGCGACAATCTAATGATTGCAGATTTTATCCAAGTTCACAAGTAACCTTCACGGTGCAGACGGCCTCATGCATGACTGCCATGTGTACAAAAAGCAAAGCTACCTACTCCAAACCGGCACGACTGACCAATCACCAGATGAGAGAGAAATATGACCGTTGTCATATTTCCATTATAAAAGGAAGAAGTTGGAGAGATGAAAAATAGCAAGACTCTCTACAACGTGCTATCAGATTACAAAGTTAGAGAGAGAGAGAAAAACTCTTTACGCGATCCTTTCACTCTTGCGAATATACCTTGAGAAATCTACCAAGCTATTGAGTGATAAGAACGAACTGAAAAGTTCTGTGTATTTTACAATATTGTGTGAGTGTTGTAAAGTAAACATCGAGTAGTAAATAAGACTCGATTGTGTATTGTGTTGTAAAATATTCCTTAGTGAATATCCTTCTCATAGTTTGAGAAGAAGTGGTGACGTAGGAGAGTTTGCTCCGAACATCCATAAAATTTGTGTCTTGTGTTCTTCATTTATTTTCGGTCACCACACCAACCGAACCAGTTTTCCCTTAAACCAACCCAACCAGTTTTCCTTTATTCCAACCGAACCGAATCACTATTTATTCCAACCGAACTGAATTCACTTCACCTAAACCGATCTCCTCATACTCCTTCCATTAACCAAATTGTATGTAGTTGCTTCAGTCTGAAACAGACACTTCCGCCCTTGAACTCGGGTCAAGAGTCTGTGACAACCTGCGTAGTGTTAAGAATGGTTCTAATCTCTAACCAGATTAGTGATAGTCTGTGTGTGTGTTGTTGTAAGCGATTACCTTTAGTCGGACCTCGGTCCCCTATCGGCTATCCCAGATTCAGTGAGTTTGCTTGTTACCTCGGTTTCTATAACCCGATTGACAACAATTACAACATTATTGATTTGGTCTGAAGTCCTCTCATAGACTTCTTCATCCTCACCTCCAGCATTCGGAATGGGGAAGTTTCTATGTCCAGAATTATGAGATGGAGTAGGGGTACGTACCTCACGTAACGAAGCCCCTTTGGATGTAGACTTGTCGGCTTTTCTTGCCGATGATTCTGTCGGATTTGGTGGAAGGACCTGTTCGGCTACATGTTGCTCAACACCCAGAATAGTCACAGGAAACTCCATGTTGACCGGAATAAGAGCAGGGGAAACCGCGCGGTCACTCGAGTCGGCTGGTTTCGTTGAATGAGTTCGTTCGGAGGAGTCTGGCTGACTCTTCGATCTTTCAGCTGCCGGTTTTTTGCCCTTCTTAGCTGCTTTCTTGACGGAAAGCTTTTTCGCCTTTGGTTCGGCTACAGTTGTCTTCGGCTTCTTTGCTTTCGGAGGCTTTTCTGCTCTTTGTAGACTTTTTTAAATTTTCTCGAAGTTGACAATCTTGGACGAGGGGAGAGGAACACCCAGTCCGGTTGGGATCTTAAGAAATTTTAGGATCTTGCCGATATGCATGGCATATCCTAGAGACCGGTTCTTCGATCTGGCTACCATATCGCATAAGTTTTCAAATAGTACGTCGACCCAGTCCACCTTATCTCCTCGGATGATACGGGCCATCATCTCGAACTTAGGCCGAGTCAGATTGTCAAAGTTGCCTCCTTTCCCTTGAAGGGACTTGGAGACAATATCAAGGAGCCACCAGAAATGGAAGTCTAGCGTGCTCTTCTTTCTGGTGTGTTCAACCGGTTTATCCGATTTTGACATAGTTTTCTTTACGTCCACCGCTTTGCCTTCCGTTAGGTTGGTCGTGAAATCTCACCCTTCTGAGGGTAGTTGAAGAGCCGCCACAAAAGTTTCCTTTGACAGATCGAAGGTCTTTCCGCCCATCATAGAAGAGATTACCCTTTTCTTCACATTGACATTCTCGAAGAAGACTGTAAATTCCTCTTTATAAAGGGTGAACGGACCGCCTAAGAAGGTTTCCAACCCAGAATCCTTCAAGGTTCCCATCATGTTCTTGAAATCAGCAGTTCCATTTTCTTGAATATCCTCGAAGTCGACTTGCAAGATGTAGATGAAAAGTGCATTATCATGTTTCATTTTGATTTTAAGAGTTTGAAGATTGGGAGAGTGGAGGGTTTATAAGAACACAAACAGTTTTCAAAGAGAGAGAGAGAGTAAATGTGTATATTGTAAATAACCCACTCTTTATATAGGGACTTGGCTGTGACAGTTATGTAACCGAACCGTCACGTCGTATTAGATAATGGTGTCAAAACTCCCTCCAAAAGTTACTACAGTAACTATTTGGGCGGTAAGTTGTGGGCGGTAAAACAACGCGGTAAATAAGGGGCGGTAAATTGTTGGCCGTTGAATTTGAATTTAGCCGGATTGGTTTTGCCGGAAATTGATGTGAGTCTGAGTTTTTCAGTTTAACCGAAATTGATAAGTATTGAGGCCCGAAATTTGGATTTTACCGAAATTTGAATTTTACCGAAATTTTGATTTATGAAGCCGGAATCGTTTAAGACCAATACAATACTTAAATTGACAACAAGCATTTTAAAATTTCCTTTTATTGATAGAACAATCGATTGTACATCAAAATAACTGATTAATTCATAGAGGGATAGAGTCCTAGTCTAGATGATGCGAGATTATTGTTGTGCCATCCTTGTTTCGATCCTTTGAACCCATCTTTCCAGCGTCTCATCTGTCAGAATGTTAGCTGGTCTCATCGGGGTTCCTAGTACGAAACTGGGAAGGATGGAGCAAAGATATCGGCTAATCTGAGGAGTAAAGCCGATCCTTCTTCTGTCGTCGAAGATAATCCGGGACCAGTTTACCGGAGTTCCTTCGGTGATGGCGACCATCATCTCGAAGATTTGTTGGGTGTAAGATTGAATCTTATCCCTAGCCAGAACGGATTTATCCAGAATCTCGCTGAGAATCTGGTATTCATGTGCAAGGAGGCTCTTGGGTCCCCAGGTGTTAACCGGGATCATAGAGCCAGAGAAATGGTGGCGCATCTCGTTGATGACCACTGGAGAGTATGTGAGATCGGTGAAGCCTTCAGTGGGAAGCTCGCAAGCTAATGCAAAGTCTGTCTCACTGAAAATAAAAGATTTTCGTCAACTTGAGCAAAGATGATATCTCGGTGTATCACCCTTGTGGTTTCGTAGAATTCATTGACCACTTTGTAGTCAATGGCATAGCGGTTTTCAAGGAATCTCCTAAGACCGGAGATCTCGAGAGCTCGAAAGATACATTGGACTTCATTGTCCTCGAATTGGGAGACTAATTCAAAATCAGCTAGTAGAACTTTCTTAGAGAGAGCAAGACATTTTGCTTGATGATTTTGCTTAAGTGTATTTTTGTGATGAATAGTGGTTTGGGATAGGATTAGATGTATTGCTTAAATAGATAAAGGATGGTTAACATGTTTAGTGATGTCATCTTTGTAATTATGGTGGAGTTAACTTGTTTAGATGTATAATGGTTATTTCCAATAAAAAGTAATGATGATAAAAGATCCTCATTATGGCTTAAAAATATATGGAAGGAATGTTAGTCTTTCTCTCTCAGTGATAAACACGTGTCTTCACTTTGATTGAGGTTTAGACTGTTTTATATGCATAGGGTAATCATCAAAGCATGCAAGACAACGGCGGTCAGCCATCCCAGGTTAGCCAAAAATTCACTTACCGAAATTATGATGTGACTTATCATTTGGTTTTCCATGACTGGTTTATAGAGATAGCTTATTCCGGTGTGAAGAAGTGTCGAGTTTAGGCGACATTTATTCAGTTTTGAGGAATAAACCATCTGTTTTACTCAAGTTATTTGGATCGTTCGATTGATGCACAAATAATTTGGTAGAGTGATTTTATCAAGCTTAACAGGAGACATCTGTCCGGTTAGCATATTTGATCGTTTAATTTCCCATAAGAGTAGCCGATCGGATTTTTCAAAAATTCCTAGAGCATGATTTGAGAAGCGTAAGCTTCTCCCTGAAATCATGCCCCAGTTTTTCATGAATGAGACATGCAAGTGCATTTATGGCAAAATTTGTTTGCTATCAGCAAGTCCTAAGATGTTTCGAAAGAAATAAAACTTAGCTTCCTGTAGTGGCTTCGTGAAAATGTCAGCCACTTGTTGTTCAGTTGAAACATATTCCATTCGGATGTGTTTCTGTTGCACATGTTCCCGGATAAAGTGATGTCTTATGTCGATGTATTTTGTTCTTGAGTGCAACACCAGATTATATGTGATAGCTATCGCACTGTTGTTGTCACAGATAATCGGTGATTCTTCGACGGTTATTCAGAAATCTCTTAGTTTTTGTTGGATCCAGAGGAGTTGAGCACAACAGCTTCCGGCTGCCAAGCACTCTGCCTCTACGGTTGAAGTGGCAACTGACGTTTGTTTCTTGCTATACCATGAGACAAGTCGATCTCCTAAGAATTGACATGTACCGCTGGTATTTTTTCGGTCTATCTTGCAGCCTACATAGTCTGCATCAGAGTAGCTTATTAGATTAAAACTGGAATCTTTCGGATACCACAGTCCCATGTCTTGAGTGCCTTTTAAGTATTTTAAGATTCTTTTGGCAGCGGTGAAGTGAGACAATTTCAGATTTGCTTGGAATCTTCCGCATACGCCAACCGCGAACAGAATATACGGTCGGCTAACTGTTAGATATAGAAGTGATCCGATGATTCCTCGGTAGGCCGTGATGTCTACGTCTTGTCTGTCTTCATCTTTATCCAGCTTGATGGATGAGCTCATCGGGGTAGCCGCTTCGGCACATGTATCCATTCCAAATTTCTTTAAGAGTTCGATTTTATATTTGGATTGATTGATGAATGTTCCTGTTTCGATCTATCGAACTTGGAGACCTAGAAAGAAACTCAATTCCCCCATCATACTCATTTCAAATCTATCGGTCATCATTTTTGAGAATTTATTACACAATTTTGGATCGGTTGACCCGAAAATTATGTCATCCACATAAAATTGAACAAGTAAAATGTGTTCCTTTTTCTCAAATTTAAATAGGGTTTTGTCTACCGAACCTATTGTAAAGTTATGATCAAATAATAATTTTGTCAAAGTATCATACCAAGCTCTAGAAGCTTATTTCAAACCGTAAAGGGCTTTATCCAGTCGGTACACGTGACTTATTAATTATAGCTTCTTAAAGCCGGGTGGTTGTTCTACATAAACTTCCTTACTTTGTTCATCGTTTAAGAAGACACTCTTAACATCCATTTGAAAAACTTTGAAATTTTTGAAGGTAGCAAAAGTAAGAAATATTCTAATGGCTTCAAGTCTAGCCACAGGGTCAAATGATTCTTCAAAATCAATGCCTTCTTCTTGTTTATATCCTTGGGCCACTAATTTGGCCTTGTTCCTCGTAACCAAACCGTTTTCATTGAATTTATTTCTGAACACCCATCTTGTTCCTATAACCGATTGGTGTTTCGGTCTCGAAACTAGATGCCAGACTTTATTTCTCTCAAACTGGTTTAATTCCTCTTGCATTGTTAAAATCCAATCGGGATATAACAATGCTTCATCCACCTTTTTCGGCTCAATTTGTGATATGAAAAGCCGAGTTTTCATATTCTTCCAAAAGTTAATGCCTAGTTCGGATGGGTGATGAGGGGTTACCTAATGTAAGCTCTAGAGGATTATCTCTATTCCTTTTGAAATTCGGCTCGGTTATGTCTCCCAAGTGATCAGTTGTCTAATCAAGGTTAGACGGATCGGTAGGCTGAACAGAGTCAGGCCGACCGATTTCCTCAGTGGACACTGAAGTGTCAACTTTTTACTGTAAAGCAACTTAATCAAGCTGAATTTCAGCGTTGACCGTTTGATCATGGATAAACCTTCTATAAACCGGAACTTCATCTTCATCATTAGAATGGATATTAAAATTTTCCATTCTGTTGTGTAGATCAAAGGGTGATGCAGTATTACGTTCAATAGATTCATCAAAAACAATATGCGATGATTCTTCAACATTTAATTTTCTAGTATTATAAACTCTATAAGTCTTGCTAACGGCTGAATATCCCAACATTATTCCTTCATCTGATTTGGCATCAAAAGCGGTCAAGTACTTTTTGTCGTTGATGTGAATGTAACACTTATAGCCAAAGATCCTAAAATACCGGATATTAGGAACTCTGTCATGGTATATTTTAAACGGTGTTTTAATTAGTCATTTTGTGATTAAAGATCGAATTTGTGTATAACAAGCAGTGTTGATAGCCTCAGTCCAAAATTTTTGAGCAACACCCGAATCGGCTATCATGGACCTTGCAGCTTCTTTGAGAGTTCGGTTTCTTCTCTCAGCCAGTCCATCTTGTTGAGGTGTTCTAGCACTAGACAACTCGTGCCTAATACCAGAGTCCTCAAGAAAAGTAGTTAAAGTACTATTAATAAATTCGGTTCCTCAATCACTTCTAATTCTTTTTATTCGAATTGATTTCTCATTTTGCAGTCTTATAAGCAGTTCTAAACATCGGTTAGATTGATAATTTCTGTTACTCTTAAATGATGATTTTATTTGTTTTCCCATTTGACAAGCAGCACATACTTTATCTTTTGCAAATTTTATATTTGAAAATCATGAACTAATTCTTTAAAACATATAAAATTTATTGTTTTGAAGTTCAAATGGTTTAGCCGTTTGTGCCAGAGCCAATTCAGATTATTCAAAGCCATCATGCAAACTGGGTTTTCAATTTCGGTTTTCCAGTCTACTTTGTAAATATTTCCTATCCGGTTTCCGGTTAATAGAATGTTACCTTGAGAGTTCTTAACTAAACATGCATGCTTATGAAACTCAACCATATATCTCATGTCACACATTTGACTAATGCTTAGTAGATTAAAATGCAATTTTCAACTAACAGTACATCGTTTATAGCTAGGTTGTCATGGTCAATCTTACCCTTGCCCACGGCTCTACCTTTAGAGTTGTCGCCGAAAGTGATCATTGCACTGGCTTCATGTACAATGTCGGTTAGTAGTCCACTACTTCCGGTCATATGTCTAGAACACCCGCTGTCCAGATACCATTCTGAATTTCCTAACCGTTTGCTCCTCCTAACTTACAAAAAATAAATATTTACACCGATTTAGTACCCACACTTACTTGGGTCCGTGATTGATTAGTCCCTTAGGGATCCATACTTTAATAAGTCGGATGACTTACTCAGTGTTAGTTCTAATTATTTTACCGGTACTCGGTTTGACATCTCTCTGTCTGCCTGTAAATACCTCATTGTGTCGTGGTGGTGATTGTCAGTTAGTTCTATATGAACGTGTATCGGTTTGTTTTCTTACTGGCCGGTTGACTTTCGTTCTCTCAGAATGAAGCCACTTAGCCGAGTCAGTTGGGCCTACATATTTTAATTCTTTGTCCTATTTTGAATCATGGTCTGCCCCTTTATTGGTTGAAGAGTTCTTGACAAATCATACAAATGGAAGATTACCTTTATTGAGTTTCATCCCATTTGAAGATTTTCGGTTAGCCGATTTGCTACCCTTGTAGTCGAGCCCAAACATGCATTTGGGATGTCTTTGGTATGTAGACATCTAGCTCACCGCTTCACTGGATTTCTTCTAGGAATCCATGACATATTTTGTTCTTTCGATTTCTTCGGTTAGCGATTGAACTTTTTCCTTGAGCTTCTCATTCTCACAGAATAGTTCAATCGGTTCGTATGTTTTGGTTCCACTCGGCTCGCCAATGGTTCCACTTGACTCTCCGGTTTCAATGTTTGACCGGATCGGTAATATTGTGGATAAGTTTTTGAACTCAGCAACCATGTCGTTGAGTGCACTTGAAAAATCGAATTCTTCTTGAAAGTTAGGTACCTCTTCTTCCTTAGCCATGAAGCAAGTGACTCTTTCTTCATCGTTGTCGGAGTAAGCCCACTCACTTCCACCGTCAGAGGCTATGTGTGTTTTTTGAGTCTCTTTTCCCTCACTGTTTTGTTGGTTGTCACCCTTCTGATAGTTGTTTGCCGGTTTTCGGTCGTCTCGTCTCGGTCTTCTACATTCCGACCTAAAATGACC
This sequence comes from Impatiens glandulifera, assembly GCF_907164915.1. Lineage (NCBI taxonomy): Eukaryota > Viridiplantae > Streptophyta > Magnoliopsida > Ericales > Balsaminaceae > Impatiens > Impatiens glandulifera. The sequence goes on along the minus strand of NC_061862.1, from coordinate 36,705,898 downwards.
AAAATCATTACAATTATAGCATCTTACATTAGATTTGTCACCGTAATCATAGTTGTAGTTTTGGTTGTTCGATGGTTGATTCTTCTTCATGAATCTTCCGAATTTCTTTGCAAGCATGGCCATCACACCATCGCAGATCTGATCAAGGTTCTTGACTGGTGTCGGATCGGCTGATATAGGAGCTGGTAGTTCCACCGATGTCACCAAAGCTCTAGTTGCGGTTGTGTTTGAAGCTTCATCTTCGATTCGAGACTTCATCTCAAACTCGTACGCCTTCATATCCTCAAATACATAATGTAGTTTCATCTGCCCGAGATTGCTTGACTCTCGCATCACCATGGTCTTTATGTCTCATGCACTTGGTAAAGATTTCAACGCCTTAACGATTATTTCCCTGTTATCGTATCTTTTCCCAAGTGTATGTAACTCGTTTACTACACCAGTGAACCGATCACTAAATTCCTTCATGTTTTCTCCGGGCTTCATTCTGATATTCTCATATTTCTGAGTTGCCACCAAAATTTAATTTTCCTTTGTCTTTTCATTTCCCTCATGGAACTGAATGATAGTTTCTCAGGCTTCCTTTGCACTTTGACAATCTCTGACTTTACCGAAGTGTTGTTGTCCAGAGATTTAAAAATGTGTCTCTTGCAATGGTTGTCCAGGTTGTTTCTCCTTCTGTCTTCAGCCGTCCATGCACCGATCTTCTTTTCAATCTTTATCGGACCTTCTTTCAGGATGGAGTTCATTTCATCATCCATAGTGATCAGATGTAGGTACATCTGAACCTTCTAGTCGACAAATGCTTCACTATTCAGCATTGGGGGTTTTTCGTTGTGAGTCATGTTTGTCAGCGTTTCCGGTAGCTTAAGTGTTAAGATCCTCGCTCTGAGACCACTTGTTAGGATCGGGATCGCCGATAGGGGACTGGGGTACGGCTAAAGTGATCACTTTACAACAACACACACACACACACTAACACTAATTGGGTTAAAGATTAGAACCGTTCTTAACACCACACAAGCTGTCACAAACTCTTGAATCGAGTTCAAATGCAGAAGTAGTTTGTTTCAGCTTGAAGCAACACACAGATCGATTGGTGAAAAGAGTAGAGAAGAACCAGTTAGAATGAAGGAAAAAACGGTTCGGTTAGTTAAGTAGTAATTCGGTTCGGTTGGAATAAGTAGTGATTCAGTTCGGTTAGAATTGGGGAAAACCGGTTCGGTTGGTTTGGTGACCGAAAAATAAATGAAGAACACAAGACACAAATTGTTATGGATATTCGAAACAAACTCTCCTACGTCACCCCTTCTTCTCAAACAGTGAGAAGGATATTCACTAAGGAATATTTCACAACACAATACACAATACGACCGAGTCTTATTTACCGTTCGTTGTTCACTTTACAATACTCACACAGTATTGTAATACACTTTTACAAATATGTAAATACACAGAACTTTTCAGTTCGTTCTTATCACTCAATAGCTTGGTAGATTTGTCAAGGTATGTTCGCAAGAGTGAAAGGATCGCGGAAAGAGTTTTTCTCTCTCTAGCTTTCTAATCTGATAGCACGTCCTGGAGCGTCTTTCTATATTTCAGCTCTCCGACTTCCTCCTTTTATAATAGAAATATGACAACGGTCATATTTCTCTCTCATCCGGTGATTGGTCAGCCGTGCCGGTTTGGAGTAGGCAACCATGCATGAGACGGTCGCCTGTACCGTGAAGGTTGCTTGTGAACTTAGATAAAATCTATAATTATTAGATTGTCGCATGCCTTTTCTTTGAGACTTCTTTTGCATATTCCAAGATATATTCGTTACGCCATCTTCAGATTATTCATAACTTTGAATAATCTTCCCATTGGCTTTAAGATTTTCAATGTGTTGAGCCAGCCGAACATCCTCTAGTCGGGCCTGAATTTGAGCCGATCTGGTTTAACTTCCAATGTGTTTGAGTTGATTCGGTTGAAGTTGTTCCTACTGCCTGGAGGTTGCTTCTAGACTTAGATAAGTCTGTTGACAGCTAACCGGCCATGCTTTATTAAATATTGGTTGACTAATCTCCTCTTCAGGAGCATTAAGTGTCGGTTGATCGATCTCCACTTCGAACAATATATCATTTCCATAATAATAAAAGAAGTTATGATTAGCTTATGTTATTAATTTTATTAATATCACACCTTCTAAAATACTATAAAAATAAAATAAAAACAATAAAAATTGTAACTCTAACCCTTTAACTATTAAGGACTACTACGCAGAGCCGACCCCCCGAGGATTGGGCTGTCCTAGCCTCGGTAGAAAAAGTTCGATATATTTTTTTTGTTGCCCTAAGTCTAGTTTTAAAAATCGAAGTCATCTATCGAATATCCACGGCCGAGCCGATCTCGCCTATAGCTAATTTCCGGTATTGCTTAGCTTCCCTGAAATAGAAAAACTTTAAGTATTATTTATAGTCGGTGAGATTCAATCCCTGATCACTTGTGTGACAGGCAAGAGTGTTTACCACTACACTACAGCACCTTCTTGTTATATTAGAACCAATTAATATACTTGATACGATTTAGCGGTTTAACATATATATTTATTTGAACTTAGTTTTATCTATTCATTAAACTTTTCATAAGTTCTAACAATTATATTATAACAATTTCTCTCTTTTTGATTATTTAGAATAAATTTTAAAAACTCGTAATTGTTGGCCGGTTTAAAGAGCTAATATTTGTTTGGCCGGTTTTGGGAAAACGGTTTGGTTTAAGGAGAATTTTATTTGAGAAAGAATTTTGTAAGAAAAAATTTGTATACTTAGCAATTTCTCTCTTTTTGATTATTTAAAATAAATATTCAAAACCAGGCGGGTTTTAAAATTTAAATCGGTTTAGGAATTATTGTAATCTAACAATCCTAAAATATTTCTAAGGGAAGAAAACTTAGACTCGAGAAGTGACTTTGTGAGGATGTTAGCCATTTCATGCTTGTTCCCTTCATGTGATGTGTCCGTCAACAACCGGTTGTCCGGATGCAATGCTGTCTCTTCCAAGCTTTTGTCTTGATTTATCTGCATTCATAGACAATAGAAAATCTGGTCCCCATTTTTCTTTGGGTCCGTGGCTTATTAATCCTTTGGGAATCCATACTTTGATTATTTTGATGGATTTTCTGTTATGTGTATGTATAGTATATCTACCTGCTGATGATTCTTTAAAGGATGATTTTCGGTCAAGTTTTTCCTTGCCATACAAAATGGCTGTCCTTCTCTCAGGTTTCAGCCAGCTTGAAGTTGGCTTTACATAAATCAACTCATCCTTTGAAATTAAATCATTGCATCTTGTAATTTATTCCTTGAGCTTCTCATTCTCAGATGAGATCTCACTTATTTTATTTTTCAAAACATCATTTTCATTGTTTTGAAAGAAAGATCCTGTACTGCCAGGTTTGAAATCACTTACCTCAATGTCGCCGGCCATGAGACTGTTGACCGCTCCTTCATCACTTTCACTTGATGAGTTGTCGCTAGATGACCTTTCAAAAAGTTGAGTCATCTTCTCCAAGGTTTCTTTGACAGTGGAGCATGACCTGATTGTTGCGAACATGTTTCTGTCCAAAGCTTTATATATAGCATATCTAGCTTTGTTGTCAAGATTATTCTTCCTTCTGTCCCTAGCTGTCCATTCACCTTTCTCTTTATCGATCTTAATCGGACCGTCTGAGATGATGAACATCATTTCGTCATCCATTGTTTTCAGGTGCAAGTGCATGTGAACCTTCCAATCAGCGAACTTTTCGCTTTTTAGCATTGAAAGTTTCTCGCCGAAAGTCATACTTGCTATTGAAAGTTTCTCGCCGAAAGTCATACTTTCTTGTTTTGTGGGTTTCTTGGGTGTTAAGATTCCAGCTCTCCTTTGAAAACTGTTTGTGTTCTTATAAACCCTCCATTCTCCCAATCTTCAAACTCTTCAAATCAAAATGGGACGTGATAATGCACTTTTCATCTACTTCTTGTAGTTCGACTTCGAGGATATTCAAGAAAACGGAACTGACGATTTCAAGAATATGATGGGATCCTTGAAGGATTCTAGGTTGGAAACCTTCTGTTAGGACTTTTAATTATGGCCGAGCCTTTCAAGTTCTTTAATTCAAGAAACGGGTTCTTGATGATGGAATTCAACACTCTAGCGCAGCGGACATAGAATTAGAGGAGAATTCGAGGTTAGGGAGAGAAGAGCCGAAGGGGAGGAGAGAAATACCACTAGATCACACCTAGCGGTCCAAGAAGGGGGAGGAGGGCCGAGAGATAACTTAAACACCAAGTTCCAAAATATTCAATTCATAGCCCCAAAAAGTGGGGTGGGCATCAGCATTTAAAGAGGCTGAAGTACCCAAGAGTCGGTTACAAATTTGTTATAACAACTTACAAAATAACAGAATTCGGTTTTAAAGAAATAAAAGAGAAGATAAAAGATGAATTAATAAACGGAAACATAAATCTGGCCCAATTGTTCCATAGGACCGAGGAAGGTGCGCTTTCTTATTCGAGGATCGTAACATCATCTCCCCCATCAGAAGTTCGTCGATCGCGACGAAGAGAGTGTTGTCTTGTTGGCCTCCTTGCAGCTAGCATCTCTGGGCATTGAATACTTATAACTTCTGCATCCTCCTAAGTTTGGTCTTCTGCTTGGGCCCCATCCCAATTGATTAGCATCTGTTTTTTCATTTTTCCTTGCACCATTATGTCTTGTTCACCTACAATTTTTCCGGTACTGTTTGGTTGTGTGCTAAGTTGGGGAATATTTTCTACAGCAGCAGGCGTACCTTTGAATGATTTTAATTGTGAGACATGGAAGACATTATGTATTCTGTTGTCGGCCCTGAGTTCCAGCTTGTAAGCAACTTCCCCAATCCTTTCCAACACTTCAAATGGCCCAAAATACTTTGGTGAGAGCTTGTGGAATAACTTCTAGACAGAACGTTGTCTATATGGTTGTAATTTCACCAATGCCCAGCTACCCACTTGCAACGTGACATCTTTCCTCTTCTTGTCCTGCTGCTGCTTCATACGATTCTGGGCTCTTTTCAAATGGAATTTTATGAGTTGGAGTGAGGCTTCCCTGGCCGTTAGCGATACATCCACCTCTTCCACTCTCGAGTCACCTGCTACATACGGTGTGTGGACCGGGGGGGATATCCATATATGGCTTCAAAAGGAGTTGTTTGTATTGCTGTATGAAAATTAGTGTTGTACCACCATTCAGCCAAAGGCAACCAGCGTACCCAATCTTTTGGTGTCTGGCCATCCATGCAGCGTAGATAAGTGACCAAGCATTTGTTGACTATCTCGGTCTGGCCATCCGTCTGGGGGTGATAAGCTGAAGATAAAGCTTGTTTTACTCCTTGTATACTTAAAAATTCCTGCCAAAAGGTGCTTAAGAACACTTTGCCCCGATCACTAATGATGGTTGTTGGCATTCCGTGGAGCTTGGAAACGTTGTCCACAAATAACTCAGCTACTGTCCGGGCAGAAAAGGGGTGTTTCAGACTCATAAAGTGGGCCATCTTCGATAGTCTGTCAACTACCACAAATATAACACTTTTACCTTTTGACTTAGGCAAGCTTTCAATGAAATCCATGGAGACCGATTCCCAGAATCGATTGGGAATTGCTAAGGGCTGAAGCAGGCCCCTATATGCTGAGTTATCAGATTTATTTTTTTGGCACACTTCACAGGTCCGAACAAATTCCCTAATGTCTTTAAGCATTCCTAGCCAATAGTAAACAAGTTGCATTTTCTTCTGGGTGACCAGAGTCCCCGAATGCCCCCCTTCTGCTCCCAAGTGCATGGCTGCAATTAAGGTATTTCTGAGGTCGTTATTCTTCCCCACCACCAGCCGGTCCCTTTTCCTCAATAACCCGTGGTCGTATGAGCATTCTGGGTGAGAATCAACATTAGCCAGAATTTCACAAATGACTTTGGTCAAGTTGGGATCTTCTTCATAGCTTTCCTGAATCTGTTTTTGAACAGCAGTGTGATAGACCGAAATTCCTGCACATTGAACACCTGCTACCCGCCTAGACAAAGCATCTGCCACCAAATTTTCCTTTCCCTTTTTATATTGAACAACAAAGTCATATCCCACCAATTTATAGAGCCATTTCTCTTGAGCCGGGGTTTGAACTCTTTGTTCCAGTAAGTATTTAAGGGATTCATGATCGGTTTTTACAATAAATTGCTTGTACCTAAGGTATGATCGCCACTTCTCCACCGCAAAAGTTAAGGCCATGAGTTCTTTTTCATACGTGGATGATGGTAACTTTTCTGGTTCAATACCCTTGCTTATGAATGAAATTGGTCGACCTTCTTGCATTAGAACTGCCCCTATACCAATTCCGCTTGCATCGGTCTCTACTACAAAGGGAATATCGAAATTTGGAAGCGCCAGGACCGGAGGGGAAAGCATACGCTGCTTTAACAATATAAATGCATCTTCAGCTTCTTTATTCCATTCAAACTGACCCCTTTTCAACAGGGCCGTGAGTGGTCGTGCTATAGAGCCGTAGCCTTTTATAAATCTTCTATAGTATCCGGTCAGGCCAAGGAACCCTTTCAATTGCTTAGGAGATTCTGGAACTGGCCATGTGCTCATTGTTTCTAACTTTGCTGGATCTGTGGCTACACCATTCTCGTCAAGGATATGGCCAAGATAGGCAATTTGCTTGCACCCAAAATTACATTTCCCCTTGTTAAGGAATAATTCGTTATGTTGCAATATTGAAAGTACCTTATGTAGGTGTTGGATATGTTCCTTCCAGCTCGGGCTGTATACTAGGATATCATTAAAAAATACTAGCACAAACTTCCTTAAAAATGGTTTCAGGGTCGCGTTCATTAAGCTTTGGAAGGAGGATGGTGCATTGGTTAGGCCGAAGGGCATCACCAAAAATTCATACAGGCCTTCGTGAGTATAGAATGCTGTTTTCTGGCAGTCACCTGGGTGCATCCTTATCTGGTGGAATCCTGAGCGCAAATCGAGCTTGGAAAAAAACTTGGACCCATGCAATTCTTCCATTAACTCTTCAATGACCGGGATAGGAAACTTATCCTTAATGGTTGCTGAGTTGAGCCGCCTATAATCAATACACATTCTCCATGATAAGTCTTTCATTCGGACCAACACCACAGGGGCGGCAAAAGAGCTGTGGCTTCTTCTTATGACTCCCCTGTCTAGCATATCGTTGACCAAATGTTCAATTTCTCTCTTCTGCAGGGCAGGATATCGGTAGGGACGCATGCATACAGCTTCTGTGCCTTCCTTTAATGGGATACGGTGATCTTGTTCCCTGGCGGGTGGTAAGTTCTCAGGTTGCTGGAATATTGGGCTGAAATCATCTAGCATTTGCTGAAGGTCTTCAGGAATATCATCTGGTGGCCTTGTATGGAGCGAGAAAAATTGTGCTTCGTTTTCACTTCTTATTTGGATCATGGCAGCAACATTGCCTTTCTTTAATAGCTTCTCTAGGTGATCACCCTTCATTAAATTGATTTGTGTATGGGGTATGCCTTGCAAGATCGTGGTTATCCCTTCCCTTTTAAAAGAGAGTGTTAATTTTTCAAAGTCCCATTTTGAAGGGCCTAGAGTAATCAGCCATTCGATTCCTAGCACAATATCATACCCTGTCATTGTCAATACCTTCATATTTGCTTGATAAAACTTGCCTTCCATAGACCATTTCAGATCTTGGCAGAAACTAGAGCATAAAATGTTAGAGCCGTCTGCCACTCGGACCGAGAGCACTTGGGTAGGAAGTATGTCATGGCTAATATTCTTCATTATCCTGCTATTAATGAAATTATGAGTGCTGCCTGTATCAATTAAGATCACGACCGGTAGGTTCCCAATTTTACCAAGAATCTGGAGCGTTTGAAAGGTTTTAGAACCCGTCAATGCATGTAAGGATATGGCTAATTCTTCCACTGCGTCAGGCTGCAAAAGAGAATCATCAAGATCTACCTCCGGAGCAGGTTCTTGGTCGGGTTCTTGATTTTCTTGATTGGCCGAGACCATGAATAACTTTGATTTACACATGTGATTTGGTTGCCATTTTTCGTCGCAAGAGTAGCATAGGCCTTTCCTTCTCTTTTCATCCATTAAGGCTGGGTCCAATTGCTTAACATGGCCCTGATTTGTACTCGAAGAAGACCCATATGACGAGCTCGACTTGATGTATGGGGCTTTGTTCGTGCTTTGCCAACTTGGTTTGACGATGCTCGGATTGGGCAGTAGTGGTGGCTCGGTGCTGTACAAATTTCCATTGCTCATTAAAGACCGGTACGTTGCTTCTTGGACTTTAGCCATGGCCATGGCTTCGTTTAGAGAATCCGGGAATCGCAACCTGATACAGTTTGCAATTTCCTCCCTTAGACCGGACAAATAACAATCTATGACGTACTCCCTTGGCATGTTGTAGAGTTTTTGAGAGATCGACATATATTGCAGATTATAATCTTGAACCGACCCAACCTGTTTTAGATTCATCAACTGTCTCATTGGAGTGTCGTGTATAGAGGGTCCGAATTGCGTCATAAGATCTCTCTTGAACACGTCCCAAGATAGGGCCTCCATATGATCTCGATTTTGTAGATAAGATCCATACCACATTCTTGCTTCGCCAGAAAAGTGAATGGGTGCAATTTCTAGTTTCGTGGCATCCCTAGTTTTATCCACCCTGAAAAATTGCTCGGCAGATATTAGCCATCCCTCGACATCCGACCCATCAAACCGAGGAAAATCGACCTTGGTTAGCCGAGTAGGAGGAGCATAGTGTTGATCGCGGTTCTGGCCAGGGTGCGGGGGCCTAAATGGTGAAGGACCGTGGCAAGAATTATCATCATAGGGTCTGTGGCGGGGTTCTTGCATGTTTCCAGATGCCCCGCTCTCAAGGGCAGCCATTCTTTCTTCGGCCACATCAAATCTACGGTCTATGGCAGCTTGCATTGCTGCTGTTTGCTGGGACAAGTTTTCAATCAGGGTCTTGAGCGCATCCATTTCCGATTGCTGGCGAGTTTCTACCATGTTGAGAATCGGCCAGCTCTGATACCAAGATGTTAGGACTTTTAATTATGGCCGAGCCTTTCAAGTTCTTTAATTCAAGAAACGGGTTCTTGATGATGGAATTCAACACTCTAGCGCAGCGGACATAGAATTAGAGGAGAATTCGAGGTTAGGGAGAGAAGAGCCGAAGGGGAGGAGAGAAATACCACTAGATCACACCTAGCGGTCCAAGAAGGGGGAGGAGGGCCGAGAGATAACTTAAACACCAAGTTCCAAAATATTCAATTCATAGCCCCAAAAAGTGGGGTGGGCATCAGCATTTAAAGAGGCTGAAGTACCCAAGAGTCGGTTACAAATTTGTTATAACAACTTACAAAATAACAGAATTCGGTTTTAAAGAAATAAAAGAGAAGATAAAAGATGAATTAATAAACGGAAACATAAATCTGGCCCAATTGTTCCATAGGACCGAGGAAGGTGCGCTTTCTTATTTGAGGATCGTAACACCTTCCTAGGCGGTACGTTCACCCTTTATCAAGAGGAAGTTACAGCCTTCTTTTACGGTGGGCAAAAAGACCTTCGATCTGTCAGAGGAAACTTTTACGGCGGCTCTTCAACTGCCCTCGGAAGGGTGAGATTTCACGACCAACCTAACAGAAGCCGAAGCGGTGGATGTAAAGAAAACTATGTCAAAATCAGATAAACCGGTTGAACACACCGGAAAGAAGAGCACGCTAAACTTCCATTTTCGGTGGCTCATTGATATTTTCTCCAAGTCCCTTCAAGGGAAAAGAGGAAACTTTGACAATCTGACTCGGTCTAAGTTCGAGATGATGGCCAATATTATCCGAGAAGATAAAGTGGACTGGGTCGGCGTACTATTTGAAAACTTATGCGATATGGTAGCCGGAACTATTTGAAAACTTATGCGATATGCAGATCGGCAAGATCCTAAAATTTCTTGAGATCCCAACCAGACCGGGTGTTCCGCTCCCCTCATCCAAGATTGTCAACTCCGAGAACATTGAGAAAAGTCTACAAAGAGCAGAAAAGCCTCCGAAAGCAAAGAAGTCGAAGGCAGCTGTAGCCGAACCAAAGGATAAAATGCCTTAAGTCAAGAAAGCGGCTAAGAAGGGCAAAAAGCCGGCAGCTGAAAGATCAAAGAGTCAGCAACACTCCTCCGAACGAACTCATTCTACGAAACCAGTCGACTCGGGTGACCGCGCGGTTTCCCCTGCTCCTATTCCGATCAACGTGGAGTTTCCTGCGTCTGTTCTGGGTGTTGAGCAACATGCAGCCGAACAGGTCCCTCCCCAAATCTGGAAGAATCATTAGCAAGCAAAGCCGACAAGTCTACATCTAAAGGGGCTTTGTTACGTGAGGTACGTACCCCTACTCCATCTCATAATTTTGAACCTAGAAACTCCCCCATTTAGAATGTTGGAGATGAGGATGAAGAAGTCCATGAGAAGACTTCGGACCAAATCAATAATGTTGTAATTGTTGTCAATCGGGTTATAGAAACCAAGGTAACGAGCAAACTCACTGAAACCGATCAGACAGTTGAAGATGACCGAATAATTGTTGATGATAAGGCCAAAAAACGACTTAAAATGATGAATAAATGGTGATAGAAGATCCTCCAGTCCAGTTATTTAAGACATTCCTTCACCCGGACACGATCAAAATTTGACTCACGAGGAGGCGGATAATCAGGATATCACACCGGACTCTGACAATCCGGTTTCTCAACAAGAAGTCGACGACATGGTTAATCGACTTCTTAGTGTGTCGGAGAATCTAGCCGAAGAAATATCCCACCCATTCTACAGCTGGTGTAGAATCAGAAATGAAGTTAAATTCATGCATATGCTCCCCAACTACACCAAAAATGAGCATTGGCCGAAACTGGTGGCCTTGGAAGACTAAGTCTTTGATTTTGCGAAAACAAAATTAATTATGCTGGTCTTGGCCAGAGGGAAACTAGTCTATGCACACGCAAGATTGAAAGCGCTGACCGAAATCGTGGAGGACGTTCAAACGGAACCAACCGTGGTGAAAAAGAGGGAAAAAGAAACTGCCCTCACGATCATAGAAAGTCTTAAATCCGAGATTACAAGGTTGGAAGAACAATTGGCAAAAGACTTTAAAGATTATTATTCGGATCATGAAGAATCTGACATTTGCAAAGACTTCCCGGGTAAGTCAATTTTTTATGTCGGTCAGTCATCCAGACCAACGGGGGACTAGTAAGAAGAAAGTCACCCGAAATCTCCTAAAGAAGAAGATGGTTGCACTACTTCCCCTTCGGCCAAATCCGCAAGTAAGTCCGTAATTAATGTTAACTATGTAGAAACAAATCCAGCTGTCCAAGGAGGACCGAGAATGACTTTATCGGTCCACTACCCTCATCCTGTGCAAAGTCATGAAGTTGCCTATCTTTTGGACAACATGAAGGGATTTATTCTTGATGTTGTCGAATGGTCAATAACCAAGTGGCAGGCATCATTGGAAGCTAGAGCCTCCACCACCGATTCAAAGATTGAAACGGTTAAGGCAACGGTTGAATCGACCACCGCTCAACTCCTTCAAACGATGCAAGTAATGTCCGCTCAATTTGAGGAGTTTGCAAGAATCAAGGTTGTGGCCACCGAAGAACAGATCCGAGCCGATGCGGAAACGACTCTAAAATTCCAGGTCGATGAAGAAGAACAAGAACGGCTGTGAAAGGAAGGTGAAATAAATGATGAACGTGTAGCACGGAAAATTCATGAAAAAGAAATGGAGAAACAGAAAGAAGCCGAGACAGGAGATGCCGAAACGGCTCAAGATCCTCCACAAACCGAGCAGCCGACTTGAATGACAACAAGGGCTCGGACTAATAGTATTCCTCAAACAGTTGTAAATTTTGCTGCTCCACTTGCCGATGAAGAAGAAGAGGATGATACTCCTCTAAACACAAGGAAACGCAAAGCCGTACTGACTCTTTCTGTCCCCTCAACCATTCAGCGGAATCAGGGCACGAATGATGAAACAATTGCCAACTTCATACGAGGTGGACGAACTCCATTCTCCAGGAATCAGACTCGATCGACCAGATCGGAAGGCGGTTTCTTCAATTTCGACTACACATCTTTGAGACCAAATTTTATAACTGGTTGGGCATTCGACGCTGACAATAGGGAAAGAGAATGGAAAGAGGAGAAGGCGGCAAAGGCAAAAGAAAAAGGGGGAAATCCAAACTCTTGATCTTAAGTTTTTAAGTCTAATTCATTTTACTTCTATCTACTAAGTAGTATGCTTTTTGAACTTTCGGTTTATGACTCTATTTTTACTATATATATAACTTTCTGGTTATTACACTGGTTTTGATACTTTTCGGTTAAAAGCATCAAAAAGGGAGAAATTGATGAGAAATTTCTAAAAATAAACTTTTCTAAAAACCGACCAAGTAAACTTAAGTTCTTTAAAACTCCCGGCCTACAATCTTGAAGTCAAGCCGGATCGGCTCAAACTTAAGCCTTGCTAGAGATGCTAACCGAAAAGGTTCGGCTAGCTCAATGCATTGAAGATCTTAAGGCCAACGAGAAGATTATTCAAAGTGATGAATATTCTGAAGATGACGTAATGAAGATATCTTGGGAATATGCAAAAGAAGGTTCTAAGATAAGGCATGCAGAAATCTAATGATTGAAGATTTTATCCAAGCTCACAAGAAACCTTCACGGTGCAGGCGACCGCCCTCATGCGTGGCTGCCACATGTACAAAAAGAAAAGTTACCTACTCTGACCGGCTCAGTTGACCAATCACCAGATGAGAGAGAAATATGACCGTTGTCATATTTCCTATATAAAAGGAAGCCAAGGGCATTAAAGAAAGTATTCCGAATGCGCGCGCTATCTTCTCTCTTTCACCTGATCAAACTTAAAAAGCATCTGTATTCATACAGTTTCTTTGATCAAAGTGAAATAGTTGTAAAAATTAAAGTGTATTACAATACTGTGTGAGTATTGTAAAGTGTATATCGAGCAGTAAATAAGACTCGATCGTATTGTTGAATATTCCATTAGTAAATATCATTCTCACCGTTTTGAGAAGAATGGGTGACGTAGGAGGGTTTTGCTCCGAACATCCATAAAAATCTGTGTTATGTGTTCTTCAATTACTTTTTGTAACTAAGCTAACCGAACAGATTATTCCCCATCTCAACCGAATCGAATTCACTTCATTTAAACCGATCTCCTCATACTCTCTTCCATTAAATGAATCGTGTGCATTTGCTTCAGGTTGAAACAGACACTTCCGTCCTTGAACTCAGTTCAAGAGTCTGTGACAACCTATGTAGTGTTAAGAACGGTTCTAATTTTTAACCGGATTAGTGTCAATTGGTGTGTGTTGTTGTAAAGCGATCACCGATTAGCCGGACTTCGGTCCCCTATCGGCGATCCCGATCCTAACATGACGACTTAAGTAAGGTCATTAGTATTTGTGACGTTTGCTTTGATTCTGGTAATGGGTCGAAAATATCACTTAAGGATGTTTGACATGCTCCAGATATTAGGCTGAATTTGATATCAACTAGAAAACTTAATGATGATGGTTTTACAAGTAGTTTTGGTTCTGGAAAATGGAAACTTTCTAAAGGTAACTTGATTATAGCTCGAGGAGAGAAATATTCTAATTTATATTTGATGCAAACTTCGATATGCAAGGATAGTGTAAATGTTGTACGGAGTAAATATGCTTCCAAATTATGCCACCGAAGACTCGGTCACATTAGTGAAAAGGGGTTGAATCTGTTGGTTAAGAAAAAATGTTATTTCTGGTTTGAGTGAGACCAATTTGGAGAAATATTCTAATTGCATTGCTGGAAAACAAATTAGAGTATTGTTCAAGCATAATCTTCCTTCAAGAAAGTCAAAAGTCTTAGAGTTGGTGCATTTAGACGTTTGTGGTCCTTTAAACATACGAACTATTGATGATCATTCCAAGAAGCTTTGGGTATATGTTTTGAAGTTTAAAGATGAGGTTTTAGACAAGTTCAAAGAGTTTCATGCTCTTGTTGAAAGAGAGACCGGGAAGAAGATCAAGTGCATTCGTAGTGATAATGGTGGTGAATATTGTGGTCGATTTAATGCATATTGCAGACAACAATGGATCAAACATCAGAAAATACCTCCAAAGACTCCTCGGTTGAATGGTCTTGTAGAAAGGATGAACAAAACAATTATTGAGAGGATTAAATGTTTGCTTTCAGAAGCAAAGTTATATCATACGTTTTGGGGTGAAACATTACTCACAATAGTACATGTTATTAAATTGAGTACTATAGACGCTTTGGACGGTGAAGTTCCAAATAAGGTATGGACTCGTAAAAATATTGCATATGATCATTTACGAGTATTTGGATGCAGGTGCTATGTTCATATTTTAAAGGATGAAAGATTAAAGCTATAAGTGAAGAGTCGATAGTGCATTTTCTTGGTTTATGGTCAAGATGAATTTGGTTACAGATTATATGATCCAGTTGCAAAGAATCTTGTCAAAAGTCGTGATGTCATATTTTATGAAGATGAGACTATTAAAAAAATTGATAAAGCTGGATAGATTCAAATCCAGTTCAATTATCTGTTTCACCTAGTTCAACAAAAAATTAATTGATAAATCTAAAAGTAGTGAGTTGAAGGGAAATGGTGAGAGGATAGATTCAAATCCAATTCAATTATCTGTTTCACCTAGTTTAACATAAAATCAACAGCAACAGGATGATTCTCAAGATGAACATGACGCTCAAATAGAGAATATTAGTAATGAGCAAGATAAATTATCTACAATTCCATCTAGAAGATTGACAAGAGATAGACAACCTTCTACGAAATATTCTATTAATGAATATGTTTTAGTGATTGATGGGGGAGAGACAAAGTCATATGAAGAAGTTATGGATAGTGAATCCAAGAATAAATGAGTTGATGCTATGAAAGATGAGATGAAATCTCTACATGATAATCATACTTTTGAGTTTGTAGAATTACCAAAAGGAAAAAAAGTTTTGAAGAACAGGTGGATATACAGACTAAAGCAAGATGATCATACTTCAGTTCCACAATACAAAGATCGTTTGGTTGTCAAAGGGTTTAGTCAAATAAAGGGAATTGACTTTGACGAAATTTTCTCTCCTGTTGTTAAGATGACTTCAATCAGAACTATATTGAGTTTGACAGCTAGTCTTGATTTGGAAGTTGAACAGATGGACGTGAAGACGATTTTCTTCACGGTGATTTAACGGAAGAGATTTATATGGATCAACTTGATGGTTTTGAGGTGAAGGGTAAAGAGAATTGTGTTTGCAAGTTGAATAAGAGTTTGTATGGTTTGAAGTAGGCTCTACGACAATGGTACAGTTTGAGTTATTTATAAAGTAGCACAAATATAAAAAACTACTTCCAACCATTGTGTGTTTGTGTAAAAAAATTCTCCTGGCGATTTTGTTATTCTGTTACTTTATGTTGATGATATGATTATTGTTGGTCAAAGTGATGTTAGAATTGATAGGTTGAACAAGACCTAAGGAAGTCCTTTCCAATGAACACTAGTAGAAAAATAGGCTTCCGTAACGAAGCTTAGTAACGTGGCTCGAACTTATTGATACTTTTTATCAGTAATAGTTATAATAAACTGTTACTATTATGAATATATCAGTAATGACTATATAATACCGTTACTATTATAAATCTTCAGTAACGCACATAAGAAATCACCGTTACAAATAATAGTGTTTTAATTTTTTTCCGAATTAAGGGTATTAGTAACAATTTTTAGTATAACCGTTACTAATATGGCTTCACTTTAAATTTTGTACAATGAATATTAGTAACGGTTTTGGAGGGAAACCGTTACTAAAAGTGTATTGGTAACGGTTTTGAGGATAACCGTTACTAATACGTGCCATGTCGTTTCGTCTTCATATGGGGTATCAGTAACGGTTTTTAGTATAACCGTTACTAATATGGCTTCATTTTAAATGGTATTCAAATCCAAACTGAAATGTCTTGGTTTGTTGATTTTCTTTCTCTCTATTAACTCATTTCTTTCTCGCCGGTTACTCAGAGGAAGGCATCTACAAGTATTACCAGTCTTCAGTCACAATCTTTTTACGGAGACCTGTTTTTGAGGATGCGGAATAAAAACTTCAATGCTTTACCATTCTTTGTTCTAGGCATCTCGATTTTCCAAATGTGATTGACTATGTGTGTTTAATTAATTTGGGATTTAATCTAATCTATCATACCTGATTTAGAGTCCACTATATAGAAGACTATGGGGTCCTGTTAGAAGACTACAAAATTTGTATCCATTTTCCAATCCTAGAGAAAGAAATTATGCAGGTTTTAATAAAACCCTTGAGAGAATGAATGAATCAATCAATCTTATCAACTTTTTTCCTTCTATAACAGCTCCCATTTCGACTACAAATGGCTATCTTTTCGTTAGAATAAGAGGAGGATTCCACGTGATCAGAAATTCGGTTAGTTGTTTTCATTTGATTTGATTTAGGGTGACTTAATTTTATCTTCTCTTCTCCACTACTTTCTTGCTAGCTAGATATGTGATGTGGTTTTGGTTTCTCTACTTCTCAAAGCAACCCTAGTAATCCCAAAGATTCTCTCGACCACTAGTAACAAGGGAATCATGTTTCATTAATAACAAATTTTGTTTTCTTATAGAGAAAACCTGAGTTTCTGATTTCAATTTTGTGTTCATTTCGGAGTTCAAAAGCTTTTCTTGCCTCTACAATGAGGATGAATTCATGTTGGTATTAGAAAAAGATATAAAGGTGGTCAAGATTCTTCCAAAGTATCTTAAAAGGGCAAGAAGAAAGAAAAAATATTCCAATGTTTAAAGTGTCACCTTCAACCTCTCCTTATTTTTACCTTCATCAAGTCCTTCCTGTTCTCAACTGACACTCGATGATTGAACTAATTGTTTCATACGGAGGCGCGCTACAGGTGTGTTTTTGTTTAGACTATGTTTCTTTTTTGTTTTTGTTTAACAACATAAGTGTTATTGTACTTGTCTAGGCCATACTGCCTTCTCATCAAGAAGAGTACCAAAGGTTGAGATGTCAAGTTGCTTTTCATGCACTTAAATTGACACCAGGGATTCGGTATCTCGCTAGTAACGTTTTAAATAGGTTAGTATCTTAACCGTGAGTATATATCCTTATGGGTTCTACTTCTCTTTCGGTGATCACTCTCAGATTATGAGTAATATTTTTGTTTCAGGTTAAGAAACTCAGGAAGGCCTTTTATTGCTTATGATCCTGGAATGACTAAAGATGCCTTGGCATATTATGGCTGTGTTGAACTCTTTCAGGTATTCTAATCATCATTATGGAATGATCAAAAATATTAGGCCCCCTCTTATTGTGCATTTGAATTTGGTCAATTAATTGATCTTTCAAGGATGTGCACTCTGAGCTCATTCAACACTGTCGGGCTTGGATGATCAAACTTGGGATCATGAAGGGAAACCTTTCTGTCCATTCAGAAACGATTAGGCTTAACGGGTCATGTCCTCTTATGCTAGAAGAGGTTCGATTATCTTTTTTATTCAAAAGAACAAACATTTACATCACCAAATAACTAACACATTATTGTATAGGTTAGCATACTTCTTCGTGCCTACAAGTATTCTTGGGACACAGTTATTTACGTAGCGGGTGGAGAGGTCTTTAGAGGGCAAAAGAAGTTAATCCCATTAAGAGGAATGTTTGAAAATGTTGTAGACAGGACTTCCCTAAGTATAGTTTGGGAAATAAGCAAAATATACAGTCGCGAGGCTAACATTGTGAATAAAGTTCAAAAAAGTCCGCCTTCTGTCAAAGAGGAGATGAGATTGGAAGCTTGGAATACAGTTGGACATCGTCCTCATTCGCTTCCTCCCCCTCCTGTACGAAAAAATACCACTTCAGATGCCCCTCCAACTTGAGGGATTGATATGTGGTTTTTGAATTCTAGTTAGTTTATGGTTTATTTGGATTGATGAATTGATGATTGTGGATTTATGATTAAGGTTTTTGGATGGATGATTATGGTTTTTGGATAAATGATTATGGTTTATTGATGATTGTGGTTTTTGGTTTATATTAATTGTTTTGGTTTATTATTGTTTATATAGGTACAAAATATGAAATATATAAAAAAAAACGATTATGTTTTTTAGTAACGGTATTAAGCTTGAAGAAATCGTTACTATTAATACATCAGTAACGGTTTCACACATAAGAAAACTTTTACTAATGTTATATCTGTAACGGTTTAACATTGGCTAAAACCGTCACTAATGCTTTATCTGTAACGGTTTAACATTGGCTAAAACCGTTACTATTGTTAGAAAAATATCAGTAACGCTCATTTCTGTAACAAATGGTAACGGTTTTATTCGTCGTTACAGAATGTTATTAGTAACTGCTTTTGAGGCTTTTAGTAACGGTTTTCGCCCTTACTGATACCCCTTTTTCTACTAGTGGAAGGATCTTGGACAAGCAAAGTAGATTTTTTGAATTAGAATCATTCGTGATAGGAAGATTAAAAAGTTATGGTTGTCTCAAGAAAAATATATTGAGAAAGTGTTACAAAGATTCAATATGGAGAATGCTAAAAGTGTCGGCACACCTTTAGCGGCTCATTTTAAATTGAGCTCCGAATATAGTCCTTCAAATGATCATGAGAAGGAATATATGAAGAATGTTCCTTATAGTTCAGTTGTTGGTAGTCTTATGTATGTTATGGTTAGTACGAGACTAAATTTAGCTTATGTTTTTGGTACTATCAGCAGGTTTCTTTCAAATCCGGGAAAAGAACATTGGGAAGCGCTGAAGTGGATATTGAGATATCTTAGAGGTACATCAAGTATGAGACTTTGTCTTGGAAATGAGAATCTGAATTTAGTTGGTTATACCGACTCAGATATGACAGGTGATGCTGATTCAAGAAAATCCACTTCATGCTATTTGATTAATTTTGGAGGGGAACTATTTCTTGGCAATCGAGACTACAAAAGTGTGTTGCGTTATCAACCGCGAAGGCTGAACATATTGCAGCAATGGAAGCTTGTAAGGAGCTGATTTTGGTTAAGAAGTTATTATTTAAACTTGATATTGTGCAAGAAAGGTATGTGCTTCTATGTGATAGTCAAATCGCTATTTATCTAGAGAAAAATTCAACATTTCATTCTAGATCCAAACACATTGATGTAAGGTATCATTGGATACGGGTTGAGTTAGATAAAAAGTTATTGATTTTAGAAAAGGTGCATAAAGACGATAATGACGCCGATATGATGGCTAAGGCACTACCGCAAAGCAAGTTCAAGTTTTGTTGTTCAACCGTTGGGTTGACAACATCTTTCCCATAGTTGTGAGGGGGAGTTTGTTGGCTTTTTGTTGGGTTTAAAGGTTCTTCATTATTTGAGTTTTTTATTTGACTTGTTTGGGACCAAAAAGTTGTATCTTTTTGGTTATACCCTTTTATCTTTATGCGGTATTAAAATGTTGTTATACCTTGTTTGTATTCTCGACTCTGATTATAGTGAAGCTTGAACTAGACGTAAAGTCCCGTGGTTTTACTCCTTGATTTGAAGAGGTTTTCCACTTAAAAATATCGTGTGTGCATTGTGTTATTTTTTCTGCTTTTATTTGTACTTTATTTGCTCCTAAGTTTTTCAATCAAGTAGGGAATAGAATATTCGTTTTTCCTAACAGTTTCATATATTTACAAATAATTTGTTTTAATAAAAAATTAATGAGACATAAAATATATCCAATATGTAGAGATAAAAAAATACAAATAAAGTTTCATCTCATATTGTAAAAATTCCAGCTTATTCTTCAAATAAAATATATTCATTTACAAAAAAATAATAATATTTTTATATTAAATTAAATAATTTGTTATTATATTAAATTTAATTATTTAATATTATATTTTATTATAATTAAAATAGTTAATTAATGTATTGACCTATTAAGAAAACTGTTGGGTCAAATTATTTTGACTAAGTGTTGAAATAATTTACCCTCTGATATTTGGATGATGAAATAACTTATGAGTTTTGATACAGGTGTATTAAGACAACATGTTATTAGACTTGGATCTAATGAGGGTCATTAGACTGATTTTGATTTTCATTCGCATAAAATTAGACGCAAGTCTAATAGAATTAGACGTACAGTCTAACTCATCGGAGTTAGACGTGTAGTCTAATAGATGTATAGAATTAGACGGATGGTCTAATGAATACACGGAATTAGACGCAAGTCTAATAGAATTAGACGTACAGTCTAACTCATCGGAGTTAGACGTGTAGTCTAATAGATGTATAGAATTAGACGGATGGTCTAATGAATACACGAAATTAGACGCAAGTCTATTAGAATTAGACGTACAGTCTAACTCATCGGAGTTAGACGTGTAGTCTAAAAGACATGTAAAGAATTAGACGGATAGTCTAATGAATGCATGGAATTAGACGTGAGTCTAATGGAATTAGACGTAAGTCTAATATATTCGAAATTAGACGTACAGTCTAACTCATCGGAGTTAGACGTGTAGTCTAATATATTTGTAATTAGACGGGTAGTCTAATTAGTGAAAGTTAGATGTAAGTCTAACTCCTTCAGACAAGTCTGAGGTAGAACCAGAATTATACGTGTCAGTCTAACTCAGTGGAGTTAGACGTGCCGGTCTAATGGTTATTTAATAATTAGACGGGTAGTCTAGTTAGTAAAAGTTAGACGTGAGTCTAACTCCTTCAGACAAGTCTGAGGTAGAACCGGAATTAGACGTGTCAGTATAACTTAGTGGAGTTAGACGTGGCAGTCTAATGGTTATTGTAATTAGACGCGAGTCTAATTCTATTAGACCAGGCGGTCTAATAGACGTTTCTCATTAAAAGGAGTTGACTTATTTCATTAGAATGTTTTTCACAAATGCAGTACGCTTGAATCTAGCATTTCTCCTACCCACGTGCTATAGCTGTACCCTACTCATGCTCCACTTTCCAGTGAAGATTAGTACAACAGCTATATGCATCCAATCAAGTATTGCCACGTAAGAGAATTTTCCTCACATTACCCGTTTTGCAGGTACATCCCTGATGGAATATTCGGCGCACTACCAGTTCGGTACGGCCACGATCCTTGTGCTCAGAACCTGCTGTGTACAATGGAGGCTTTCCAATGGAAGAGTGCCACGTATCATTCTTGAAGATTCGACCGTTAGCTCCTACTCAGTATTTAACAAATCATAAGGACAACGGACAATCTGTCTCACGAACAAGCGAATACAAACGAACAAGCAATCTGATTTTGCAGAGAGAGACTACTCAATCATCTTGCTTACTGAACTTATTCTGTGAAGCTTCTTTCTGATTGTACTGTGTGTGAATCGAGAGAGAGAGCTAGAATCAAAAATACCTTTAGCTGAGTGATATTCTTCATCTTGTAATTGAACAGAAAGTGTTATGTTCAATAGTGAGCTAAGTGTGTGTGTAAATTGTATTTGATTCTCATCATATTATAGTGAATCCTTCCGGTGGTTGGAAGAAGGGGTGACGTAAGAGAGTTTCTCCGAACATCCATAAACAAATTGTTGTGTTCTTCATTTTCTGTCATCTTTTCATATTTCATCTTGTGCTTCAAACCCAAGTAAACAATTCCGCCTTGAATCTGTTTCAAGTGTTTACACAAGTTTGCGTAGAATAGAAAGCGAATTAAATCCCTAACAGGATTTCTTTCAAACTGTTTTTTATAAGCCTTCATCCTTAGCCAGGCCCCCTGTCTCTAACGATAAAGCCGATCCTATCAACGTGTCTTCAATTCTTTTGAGGAATGACTAATTTATTTTTCGGCGGGAAAGAGGACTCAAACAGACATCATTAAAAGACAGCTGTCCGAAAATCCAGAAGATGAAGAGTCTAATTACACCAGTAGTTAGACGTTTTATTCTCCTTTTCACATTTTTAACTTCTTTTTGAAAATCATTCTATTAGACGTGTACGTCTAATTATGCTATAACAGTGATAGAAAAATTAATTATGCAAAATTGATATAAAAGGCACAAGTGGAACTTGTCAGTTCCTTGGAGATCGCCTAATCACATGGTTCAGCAAGAACCAGACATCTGTCGCAACATCTAAAGCAGAAGCAAAGTATCTTGCAGCTGGTAGTTGTTGTTCTCAAGTTTTGTGGATTAAACAACAGCTCAGAGACTATGGGATTGAGGCTGATGAATCTCCAATTTTCTACGACAACACAAGTGCTATCGCAATATCCTACAATCCAGTTCTGCATTCTCGGACAAAGCATATTGAAATCAGGCATCATTTCATCTGAGAACACGTCAATCAAAAGCAAATTCGTCTTGAACATGTTCCTACAGATCAACAAACTACAGACATCTTCACGAAACCTCTACCGGAAGCTAAGTTTTCTCATTTTAGAAATATGCTAGGTCTTGTTGATCTTGATTGATGTAATTGCGTGCATAAACTAAAGGGGAACATATCGTTCAAAATGCAACTGAACAGATATGAAAGACGGAGGTCTTAACTTGTCCCAAGGATTCAGAGTTTGAGAAAAACAGTTACTTAGACGAACATCTACCTTAGCAGTTTCACCTTTATATGAAATCATTGTCTTGGTTATTTTAACCTGCTTGGTTATACGGATGCGTCTAATAGACGGACACGTCTAATAAACGTTAGACATTTTTACGTCATGAGCAAGAGGATGCTCACGTCTAATCAGACACACGTGTCTCACGTGCTGTTATAGCATAATTAGACGTACACGTCTAATAGACTGATTTTCAAAAAGAAGTTGAAAATGTGAAAAGGAGAATAAAACGTCTAACTACTGGTGTAATTAGACTCTTCATCTTCTGGATTTTCGGACAGCTGTCTTTTAATGATGTCTGTTTGAGTCCTCTTTCCCACCGAAAAATAAATTAGTCATTCCTCAAAAGAATTGAAGACACGTTGATAGGATCGGCTTTATCGTTAGAGACGGGGGTCTGGCTAAGGATGAAGGCATATGAAAAACAGTTTGAAAGAAATCTTGTTAGGGATTTAATTCACTTTCTATTTTACGCAAACTTGTGTAAACACTTGAAACAGATTAAAGGCGGAATTGTTTACTTGAGTTTGAAGCACAAGATGAAATATGAAAAGATGACAAAAAAATGAAGAACACAACATTTTGTTTATGGATGTTCGGAGAAACTCTCCTACGTCACCCCTTCTTCCAACCACCGGAAGGATTCACTATAATATGATGAGAATCAAATACAGTTTACACACACACTTAGCTCACTATTGAACAGAACACTTTCTGTTCAATTACAAGATGAAGAATATCACTCAGCTAAATGTGTTTTTGATTCTAGCTCTATCTCTCGATTCACACACAGTACAATCAGAAAGAAGCTTCACAGAATAAGTTCAGTAAGCAAGATGATTGAGTAGTCTCTCTCTGCAAAATCAGATTGCTTGTTCGTTTGTATTCGCTTGTTCGTGAGACAAATTGTCCGTTGTTCTTAGGATTTGTTAAACACTGAGTAGGAGCTAACGGTCGAATCTTCAAGAATGATACGTGGCACTCTTCCATTGGAAAGCCTCCATTGTACACAGCAGGTTTTGAGCACAAGGATCGTGGCCGTACTGAACTGGTGGTGCGCCGAATATTCCATTAGGGATGTACCTGCAAAATGAGTAATGTGAGGAAAATTCTCTTACGTGGCATTCCTTGATTGGATGCATATAGCTGTTGTACTAATCTTCACTGGAAAGTGGAGCAAGAGTAGGGTACAGCTATAGCACGTGGGAAGGAGAAATGCTATATTCAAGCGTACTTCTTAAACTGAGCATTAAACGTATTTCAGTTAGACGGATTTGTGAAAATCAGTCTAATGAAATAAGTCAACTGCTTTTAATGAGAAACGTCTATTAGACCGCCTGGTCTAATAGAATTAGACTCGCGTCTAATTACAATAACCATTAGACTGCCACGTCTAACTCCACTGAGTTAGACTGACAAGTCTAATTCCGGTTCTACCTCAGACTTGTCTGAAGGAGTTAGACTCACGTCTAACTTTCACTAATTAGACTACCCGTCTAATTATTAAATAACCATTAGACCGGCACGTCTAACTCCACTTAGTTAGACTGACACGTTTAATTCCGGTTCTACCTTAAACTTGTCTGAAGGAGTTAGACTCACGTCTAACTTTCACTAATTAGACTACCCGTCTAATTACAAATATATTAGACTACACGTCTAACTCCGATGAGTTAGACTGTACGTCTAATTCCAAATATATTAGACTTACGTCTAATTCCATTAGACTCACGTCTAATTCCGTGCATTCATTAGACTATTCGTCTAATTCTTTAAATGTCTTTTAGACTACACGTCTAACTCTAATGAGTTAGACTGTACGTCTAATTCTATTAGACTTGCGTCTAATTCCGTGTATTCATTAGACCATCCGTCTAATTCTATACATTTATTAGACTACACGTCTAACTCCGATGAGTTAGACTGTACGTCTAATTCTATTAGACTTGCGTCTAATTCTGTGTATTCATTAGAACATCCGTCTAATTCTATACATCTATTAGACTACACGTCTAACTCCGATGAGTTAGACTGTACGTCTAATTCTATTAGACTTGCGTCTAATTTTATGCGAATGAAAATCAAAATCAGTCTAATGACCCTCATTAGATCCAAGTCTAATAACATGTTATCTTAATACACCTGTATCAAAACTCATAAGTTATTTCATCATCAAAATATCAGAGGGTAAATTATTTCAACACTTAGTCAAAATAATTTGACCCAACAAAAATCTTACCAAAAAAAATAAAATAAAAATAAAAGTCATGTTGGGGAACATGCTAACTAATACAAACAAAAGTAATTAATGTATTAAATTTGTTCATAAACTGAGTCAACTCAATATATATATATATATATATATATATATATATATATATATATATATATATATATATATATATAATCCCAATCTCTTATCTAATAAGATAATTTTAATCTTTTCTCATTCACATTTCGAACACGATTTAAAATACCTAGTCATCCATTCGGTACCAACATATATCAAACTTAAATGTACCCATTACCATTCCTACACCATATCATGCTTTGATGTTTAAAATTGTCGCATCAAATCAAACTATCTTGGACCAAACTTTCCATATATTTGTTGCTACTTTAGATAATAGAGACCAAATGATTTTGTCATCTCTAGATAGACACAAACAAAACCTTGAGTGACCAAATGATTTTGTCATCTCTAGATATACACAAACAAAACCTTGAGAGAAAGGAAATTAATTTCTTTTACAATGCTTTTGTCATCATATTTGAATTTGTTGGAATTAAGCTAATTCCATTAATAAATTGAAATAAGATTGTAAATAAATAAAATCAAATAAAATTCACACAAATTCAAACGTGAATTAACGGTGAGTTTAATCCAAATTATAATTAATTATTTAATTAATATTTAATGCCTAATCTATATATATATATAATGATGCTTAATTTTTAAAGTGTCCGGATTGCCGGGTCGAGAGCTGTGGTTAATTTGGATACTTGGGTCGGATTGTGGGTTTATCCGTTTTTAAATTTAAAACGGTTAAAAATAAAATTAAAAATGCTAGAGGTATGTTTCGAACTTGCAACCTAACAAAACAAGTACAACTCTTTAACCAACTAGGCTACAAAGACTTTATATTTTAAATTCAACACCAAATTTGATAAACGCGGGACGTTTTAACATTAATATAAGTTCAACTTTTTAACTAACTAATCTATATATATATAATGATGCTTAATTTTTAAAGTGTCTGAATTGTCGGGTCGAGAACTGTGGTTAATTTGGATACTTGGGTCGGATTGTGGGTTTACCCGTTTTTAAATTTAAAACGGTTAAAAATAAAATTAAAAATGCTAGAGGTATGTTTCGAACTTGCAACCTAACAAAACAAGTACAACTTTTTAACCAACTAGGGTACAAAGACTTTATATATTAAATTCAAACACCAAATTTGATAAATGCGGGACGTTTTAATATTAATATAAGTTCAACTTTTTAACTAACTAATATATAATAATGTTGAGTAAATTGATACTTGGGTCGGATTATGTGTTGACCCACCCATAAATTTAAAACGGTTAAAAATAAAATTAAAAATGTTATCCGTAATTTTTTTCACGGTTTTTTATATTATTACTCGTGCAAATGCACGGGCTAAATGCTAGTTAGAAAATTAAAGCATAATGTTAGGATAAACATTTAGCTTTAATTGGCCTATTGACTAACGTATGGACTCTTCAATTAGCTAACATTGAATGTCTAACATTGCATTTCTACAAATTAGTTATGAATTAATTCACAAATGAATGAGCAATATTTATTGCTAAAAAAACGTTTGAATGGTTTTATTTGAAGGTTTAATTCTTATCAATATCTACTCATTCATTATTCATTTTACAACACACTTCATTCTTAATTTTTCTCACTCTAGAATTCCAAAAGCCCTCTTCTTATTTTGTGAGTATTCTTTGAGTTTTTCACTCAATATTTTCCGTTGAAACCCAGTGATAGTTCAGGTACACTGATCAAGCTCGACGAGTAGTGATTTCAGTGTAGAATCACTACTGGATTCGTTGTACCCTGGAAGACAGCCATCTACGATAAGTTCCAGCACAAACGGGAGACGATGGAACTGTTTTAAAGGAAATGTGTCTAACACATGCATCGAATCAACATCTTAATCGGTGATTTCGTTCTTCATATATTTTATTTGTTTCATTTATTTGTACATCATTTATATATATTTCTGTAATTTATTTCAAGACAGAATATCTAACAATCTTAAAACAGTACCATGTGCTAAGTTATTTAGTAGCTTTTGCCGTCGAAAATCTTTGTCTTTGATGTTTCAGAAATACGAGTCGCGATGTTGCAAAGGAGATGATGGCTTATTTCGATAAGATAAAGTTGTTCATCTAAGGAATAAAAGAATCTACAAATAAAGATAAGTCTTTATTGTATACATATAATGTTTATTATTAATAATATTATTTGTATGAAAGCTTACTTTTATAAGCTAATATATGTTGATGTAGATTTATATTCTAAAAAAAATGATGTATATTCATTATACAAACGTGTTCTTGAAAATATTTTAGAAAACAATAATTTGTTTTCTTTTTCATTAAAAGTTTGATAGTTACTAGAATTATTATTTTTAATACAAGAAAATGTAACTAAAAGGTTAATTTATAATTTTCAAAATAAAATTAGTGGTTATATTTAATAGTAATTAAAATTAATTATAATTGAAACATATGGTTTCAGTTTTAAAATAATTAATTATAATATATGCATTCTTAAATTAATTAAGAGTTGATAATTAATAAGAACGTGGTAGGATGATTACTAAATAAGGAGAGATGATCTATTTATTTATACATTATTTTATATACTATATTTTATTATGGTATGAAGATATCATTTTAAAATGTGTGTATATATTTGTTTGTTGACAGAGTTGAGTAAAAGAAATAAATAAATTCTTCTAATTGAAGGATACAAAATGTCATAAAAGTGGTATAATGTTGAAAGGGCGCATTGGCGCAGTGGTTCAAAGTTCGGATGCAATGATGCGTGATGGAAGGGATGTCCCATGTTTGAATCCATCTGATGAGATGATTTTTTTGTAGAAATCAAACGTGATAAAATGACAGTAGTCATTTACGTTGATTTCTTTTGTAGAAATTGGACGTGATAAAATGACAGTAGTCATTTACGTTGAAACCATTCCAATTTCTTGTATAGAAATTATGAGATGAATGGAATGATCAATGATTTCTTTGTAGAAATCTGAATAGTTAAAATGACTTTAGTCCTTGATGTTGAAACCATTCCAATTTCTTGTGTACAAATTATGAGATGAATGGGATAATCAATAATTGTTAAAATGACTATAGGAAATTATTTCTTTATAGTCAAAAAGATTTTAACCATGGATGTTAGAATCATTCTAAATTCTTGTGTATAAATTATTAAATAAAATGTGGCACTTAACGATTTCTCTTGTAGAAATTTAATTTGCTAAAATGACTTTGTCATTTATATTTTGAAACATTTTAATTTCTTCTATAGAAGTTATGTGATTAATAATGACAGAAAATGAAGGTCATATGTATAATGAGATTAAATAAGTTGTTTATGTTAGAACTTATTCTAATCATGCATTTAAAGAGACACGACTATGTTAGTCGAAATTGTCTTTACAAAAATTGTCTCAGTGAGAACAATCTACCCAGATTTATTTTGAGAGTGCATACTCGCTTCACGTCGATTATTGTTCAAAATATGACAATGTAAGTATTTCGATTAAGACATGAAATATATTTGTAGTTATATTTAATTTGATTATGTGCTAATTGATTATTAATATAAATGATGCATATTAGCTAATAATATGATGATTCATGTTATTCATAATAAGTATGATTATCTATAAATTTATATACATATATAAATTAAGATTTATTTTCTATCTATTTTTATTTTAATGGATAATTTTGAAATTTGTCACAAATCATGTGTTCTTTGATTGACAAAGATTTGTTATAGAATGTTAAAGGTCATCTAATTAATTGAGAAACGAATAATTGATGACATGAATATTTATTTATATAATTAGTTAGTTTTATATTTGATTAAAGATAAATGATCAACATTCTAATTAAGTGTAATAATTAATATTCTAATTAATTATCATGTGATTTTTAAACGGTATTTTTAATGATAAATGAAGTTGTATATATATTTGTTTAATAATATATATGACATATTATTTATCTGATTACGTTTCTATGTTATTGACTATATATATATTATAGTTGTTTTATCATCGTGGTGACTAAAATGAAAGAAGCAATAATATAATATCATATATATGGATATATTAATTTTGGTTTAATATAATATATTTAATATACATTGTTCAATTGCATCATTAAGACTTACTTAATTTAATAATTTTGAAATTAAATAATTACAAGCAAAGTCTTGTTTGATTTGAGAATAATGTGGCAAACGTGCCAATATTACGGGATGCAAACGTGCAACCGAAAATAAAAGTTTAAGCGACTTCGGTCAAAGATGCTTGAAACATTATAATTTCTTTTGTAAAAATCATGTGATATGGTGAATATTTATTTGATTAAATATTCTAATTTCTTTTATAGAAATTAAGTGTTGAAATAAATATTTTAATTAATTAAATATTTTAATTTCTTATGTAGAGATTATGTGAAGAATGATTTATATATTAATAAACATTCTAATCTCTTGTATAGAAATTATATTTTATTCAATTAAATATTTATGATATAGTTATCTTATTCATTGTATGATAAGTATAACAAAAGAAATTTGTAAAAGAATTGTGTGACAATTTCTTGATTAGAAAATCATTGATTTAAATCATATAAGTGTGTGATTTAAAAAAAGGGTACCAACACGAATGTGGGGGCAAATATTTTATTGATTTTAACACAAAAATAATTGTGTATATTATGATAAATAAAAAGATAATTTATTTTTAGAGAAATATGTTCTCCATAAAAGATAAAGTTGCACAACTTTACAAAAAGAAAGAAAATAACAATAAAATGTCTTGTTTATATTTGCTGAGTTGGTGCTCAAATCGATATTTAAAATTTGAGGATTTTGAAATCAAGAAACGTGTCATATTTCGACATTATTTTCATAAATTTTGAAGAACCAATGTCTTCAAAAGGATTTTATGAAATAAATGAAAAGGAAAGTTTATAAAGTCTTGATATGACTTATAACAAATTTTATAATAATGATATGAAAATTTGATCATACTTTTATTAAAAAATGGATGTGACAATTATATATATCATGAAGACAATGATAATTATTTCATTACGTGTCTTTTATACGATATTTTTATCGTTGAAAATTACGATAAAAATGATTAAATCCGTAAAGGATATGAATTGCACTAAACGAAATATCATGTTGTTATCAAATGATATATTGATATTATTAAATGAAAGACTTTACGTCTTAAAGTGAATATGTTTACACTTAGAAGTGCAATATACGTATGAAGATCTTCTAAGAAACTTATGATGAATAGATTAAACGTTATAATCTATATTTTTGACTTATGTCGAAAAATAAAATATTTTTATGTAAAATATATAATCGTTTACACGAAGGCAGAATAGTTCAAAGATATTTTGTCTACTAATTAGCCAAGTAAACAATATTTTCATAAAAAATTAAATGATTAACATGTACGAATGACTATGCTTATTATTAGAATATGTTCCAAGGTTAACTAAGAATGTAGTAACATAAATTTCTAATTATTGTGATAGTAATTAGAAATTGGACAAGCTTAGAGTTAGTGACAAGTCTAGACATACACGTCTTAGACAGAATATCATTAGACTATACTCTCTAATGGAGTTATCAAATTTGACTATGTAAGTCAAAGATAACATTATGGATTCACTAATCAGATTATTGAATAGAGAGATAGTTTGAAGTCTTTTAAGACATTAGCCTACTATAAGTTAGTATGAAGAAAAACCCAACCTATGCAGACTGGAGATCCCAAGAACTAGGTTCAATGGGACAACCTAATTGTACTGACTTAGAAAGTTATTGTTGAGTATTAATCCTATAACGAAATAATATATATTTTGACGAGGATAAGTATATCGATTTTAATGATTTTTTGTGAGAAAAGAGAACACCTATGTGAGGGAGAAGTGGGGCCGCTTCGAAAGAATTGCACGGCTCAATTCTAGACCCTCTCACAGAATTAGGCGCGTGTTTCCATGGCCAAAATGGACACAACCATGAGAGTTTGACATGTATCAAGGAGAATTCTATGTGAAAGTGTGTAATCGTTTACACAAATGGTAGAATAGTTCAAGGATATCGAGTCTACCAATCGGCTAGTAAAGTTATATACTTCCATAAGGGAATATTCAAAGGGTTACACCTACCTATCATATGTACAATTCAACTATTGAACCTTTCACCGTGTTAATCTTTCAATTTCCATTAATGTGGGGGATTGTCGGAATTAAGTTAATTCCATTAATGAATGGAAATAAGATTGTAAATAAATAAAATTCACACAAATTCAAACGTGAATTAACGGTGAATTTAATCCAAATTATAATTAAATATTAATTATTTAATTAATATTTAATGCCTAATTAGAAAATTAAAGCATAATGTTAGGATAAACATTTAGCTTTAATTGGCATATTAGTTAACGTATGGACTCTTCAATTAGCTAACATTGAATGTCTAACATTGCATTTCTGCAAATAACGTATAGACTGATGTTAATTAGTTATGAATTAATTAACAAATGAATGAACAATATTTATTGCTAACAAACGTCTGGATGGTTTTATTTGAAAGTTTAATTCTTATCAATATATAGTCATTCATTATTCATTTTACAACATACTTCATCCTTAATTTTTCTCACTCTAGAATTTCAAAAGCCCTCTAATTATTTTGTGAGTGTTCTTCAAGTTCTTCGCTCAATATTTTCCGTTGAAACCCGGTGATAGTTCAGGTACACTGATCAAGCTCGACGAGTAGTGATTTTAGTGCAGAATCACTACTGGATTCCTTGTACTCTGGGAGACAGCCATCTACGATAAGCTCCAGTACAAACGGGAGACGATGGAACTGTTTTAAGAGAAATGTGTCTAACACATGCCTCGAATCAACATCTTAATCAATGATTTTGTCTTCATATATTTTATTTGTTTCATTTATTTGTACATCATTTTATATATATTTCTGTAATTTATTTCAAGACTGAATATCTAACAGAATTAAAATAAATTCATGTTTATGAACTGTTGCAACCTTCACCTTCTTAGGCCAATCTTTCATGCCCAAAAGACTATATATGACCTCATTGTCTCATTTGTGATGCTTTTCACAATTCTGTATCTTCCCCGTTGCCTTATAATATAGCTTCCTTCTAGCTTCCAACATTTTATTACCATCATTGTCGAGAATGTGTATCACGATTCATTTACATGACAAACTTCCGTTTGTTCATATTCTTTGAGAATATTATAGATAATTTAAAAATCTTAATTCATCCATGGCCTTGATTTTAATTTTTGTAAACTTTGTTACATTATTTGAAATATGATCCTAGCCTCCTAGGAAATAATCATTTAAGAAATAAGTAATAGAAACAAAAGAAATTATTGCATTTTTTGGCTAAATAAAAAACTATTGAATTCTCATTTCTCAGTACATAAATAAATAATTCAGTTATCATTTTAAACTTTGTGTCCCAAACGTTAACTGCATTGTCAAAATGGTCCTTGAACTTTCAGTTTCTTTCACAGCGTGTTTCTCTATAAGATTAAAGAATTGGGTGAGTGAAGAACACATTTAGAGGGTACATTTAACTTAACAATAATTACACATTTAAAGGCTAGTTTAACTTATAGGTACAAGGATTATGAAAAAAAAATTGTGAGTTTGAAATTTTATTAACATTTTAAAAATTAAATAATATCATTTAAAAATTATAAATATTTATTATTTTAACTAAGAAAACTAAAGTAATAATAAAATTGTGTTTAAATGACTAAAAATAATAATGATTTCAAGTTTTAGTTAAAACTTACTTACTAAGTTGAAACATAGTTAAGAAATCGTGAAATGTAGACATTTTTCGTTTTCTCATTTTATATGTTATTAGTTTGTTGTAGTTGGGTTAAAATGATTCGAATGAAATAATAATTTTGATTTCTTTTTAAATATATGGAGAAGATTGGAAGCTTGTGTTGTTTTTTTGGTTATGAATGCACATAGTTTTTTTTTTGTTTTTTTTTGTTGGTTGACGATGATCGGTGAAGAAGACGTCATCAGCCTCAAATGAGCCGAGTTTTAAATTATACAGTTTCAATTTCTTCAAAATTACTATTTTTATTTATAACTAAACTATTATTGCTCTTCAATTATTATTTTAAATCATTATTTAATTAACTAAAAATTAAGATGACAATATAAGATAAGACCCACACTTTACTGAGAATATGAAATTAAATATCTAAACTTTTTTTACTCATATTATAATAGTATGTTAAATTGATTTTTACTCTGTAATCAACTAATTAAAAAATCAAATCGAATCAAAATAAAGTTAAAAATAATTAACTTGAAAATTTTAATTTTATGTATAACTCAACAACTCTACTTTAACAAATTTATTATATTAATTCTGCTACTATTAAACCGAAGAAAATATGACTTATTATATGATTTATGCTCATACTTTTTTTTTAATAGTAGTAGTGATACTTTAGTTTTATAAACGCATTGTAACATATTCTAATACTTGAATTTTATTTGAGGATGTGAAACATTTAAAAGAATGTGAAACATTTAAAAGAAATGTTAAATTATTTTTAGTCCAAACATTATTAAAAAAATCTAAAAACTCACAATATCCAATAACACATTTGAGCATAGTTAAATATTATGCTCCATCATATTTTATATTATATTTAGTTCACTAACTCATATTAAGAACGATATAATTTAAAGACAGAAAATAAACATGGATAAAAAAAAATTAACTCTTATTTTAATTTTATTTTTATCTAGCTTACAATCATTTTGTTTTTCTACCAAACTTTTGGGTTGTTCCAGTTTGTGATAGGTGGTTAATTGGTCTCTACAGTTACCTTAAATGACGGCCAACAATAATTTGGAAGTTATTTTTGAACTAAATTGGATATTTTTTAGGTACATTTAAAAAAATATTTGAATTTGAATTTCTTATCTAAATTTAATTCTGAATCTAAAAGAGAAATGGTCAATTTTTTAATATTTCTAAATAAGTTATTTTTCCAAACTTAGTTTCATATGAACATGTCCAAATAAAATCCTTAACCAACAAAAAAAAAAAAATGAAAAGTATTTAATTTTTTTCATTTAGATTCTGAACTAAAAAAAAGTTTAAAATAAAATTATAAATATTATAAGTAAAATTGTGATAAACTCACAATCAACTTGAGATTTTTTTTTCTTATATATAAATGGTCAAAGTATAAAGATTTGTACCCATTACAACATAAGTTTTCATTATCTACCACAACTATATACGAGTCTGGACTAACATCTGAAACATTTTATAAAGAGTTTCTAAATAACTAGAGATGTTGTCTAGAATAGAGATTTTATTTAATAAAAAATAAAAATGAACAACTTAATTATTTTGAAATTCTCGGAAAGAGTCAATCAAATTAATAAGTTCCTGACAACATCATTTTTTTATCAACACAATCCAATGTTTTTTTAGGGGGAAAACAATTTAGCGTCATTTCATTAAAAATTCCCAAAAATGGAAGAAAAAAAACCCACGAGTTTAAGAGATCATTCTAGACAGGCTTAGAATGATATTGAAGTCGTAACATTCTGAATAAAAGTTAAAAGCTAAAAACGTAAATCCAATATTTAGTGATAACTATAATTAACAATTTACTCATCCGTGGAGTGAGTTGTGGGACAATGAATGATCATTTTGTCATATCACATTTGATTTTCATTGACGACACGCTCTAAATAGTTCAGGTCACCTACATAAATTTTAAGCATCTTCTGAATATTTATGGTTATTCAGTATCTATACTAATTTCAAATGAATCTTAATAAGTTAAACAACACTTATATAATAGTCAATTATCAATTTTTTTTAAAGATTTTGTTTCGAATAAAAGAATGACGAAGTTTACAAATATTTTGGAGTTCAGAATTAGTACTCTTCCTTCAACTTATATTGGTTTGACATTAGATGCTAAATTACGATTTAAGGTCTCTTGAGACCCGATTATCACTAAAATTAAATGTAAGCTATCTAGATGAAAAAACAAATAGTCTTAAAAAGGGGTTAGTTAATCGTCATTAAGAATGTGTTGTCATTATGCTCATGTATATAATGTCTTTATTCATTCTCCCCAAGAGTGTGATGAAGAAAATGTGTAAATTTCTATGAGAATCTTTCAACTCATCGTTTTGTCATCTGGTTAGTTGGATAAGATTAAATGATTTAAAAATTAAAGAGGTCTAGATATTCGAAATCTTGTTTCCTTTAATAAGGTTATTCTATCAAAATAGTGTAGTAAATTTGTAGTGGAGTCGAATAGTCATTAGGCATCGATGATCATATATAAGTATGGTCAAAATTGGTCTATTTATTTCACCAAAATTTCTAATTATCTAGCGGGCTGTAATATTTAGAGAATAATTTATTTTATGTGGAAAAAAAATCGCTAGTAATCCAAATTCATTGTGGGAGATGAATATTCGATTAGTTTTTGGGACGATATTTGATGCAGTGTTAAAAATCTAGATGCGACGTACAATGAACTTTCTTTCATTGCTATATGTAAAAATATCACAGTTAATGATATGTTTAATCATCGGTCTAGTGGTTTCGCTAGCCGAATTAGATATAGAAAGAGATTAAACATTAGAGTGAGATTTTCTCATAATAAAATTTACTTTTGGTAAGACATAAGCAAGTGTCTCTATTCGAATAAGACGTAAAGCATTGACACTTAATCCTCTCTTCTAGTCTAGCGACAAAAAAATGTGGATATTCCTCAGGCCTCCTTGAGGTCCTAGGTTCGAGCCCTTTAGACGATAAGTTTTGTGCCTAGTTAAATGGTTAATTGTGTTTGTGGGCTATATGTGCTTAACCCGCGGGGATTAGACGCACTCCAAAAGAGCAGTGGAATCCAGCGTTCTAAAAAAAACATTGATAAGATATAAATAATTTTTATGTGGAGAATTGTTACAATTTGTCCACTAAGATGATTGCATATAATTTTTGTTGTGAGAAACTTTGGGAGTCAAAAATTTCATCCAAAATCTTGTTATTTAGATGAAATGTTATTAACGATGGAATTTTACGGATGATATAATGTGCATGAAAAAATGTTGTAGTATGGTAAGTCGTTGTCGTATATGTCACAATGAGGTTAAATCGACAACTCATTTACTTTTGCATTATTGATGGGAGTATTTTTCAATGAGTAATGCCCGAATCTTTAGATAGTTGTTATGAAATTTGGAGTGATGTTTTTGATATGACAAACTTACATATTTGGGTTACCATCCCAATTATTTTTCCGAATGACTATCTATTTAGAAAGAAATCGTCGAACTTTCAATGATCGTAGTCATCCGATGCATATTATTCATAATATTATTATTATGACAACTTTTGATATTCGTTCTAGAAAGTCGGTGTCGGTTGAAGTGTTAATCGCTATTCTCGAGGACCTACAAGTTCGATAACATAGTAGGCTATATTTAGATGATTGAAATTAGAATTAGAATTGACATTGACATTGAAATTCTAATTCCAATTTCATGAGAATTGACATTGAATTACAATTCAATTTTTTTGTTTGATTTCAATTTCTATGTTTCAAAAAAAAGGATATAATAAAATTAATTTTAATATGTATTATTTATTTGATTAAAATATTTGTTTGACACAGACATTAAGATAACTAGAGTGTTAAGATATTTTTTAAAATTTTTATATTAACTTACTAAATTAAAAAGAAAAAAAAAAGACTATATTTTATATTATAACATTCTAAATTCTAAAATAATAATTATGGATTGAAAATTGTAAACGTGTTTTAAATGTTAAAATAATAAATTGTTTTTTTAAATCAAATCAAGTAATAATTAGCTATTAAAATCGAGAATTTATTTTCTAAAAATCGAGAATTTATATAAAATATTTTTCAGTTCTAAACTCGTATAATCTATAATTTATTTTAAACCGCTGGAGTTTAATTTTTTTTTAAAAGTTATATATTATTATTATTATTATTATTATATATATATATATATATATATATATTTTATAACTAGTCAAATTTAAAAATTTATATATTTAAATATAAAATCAATTGAAAATTAATAATAAGTTAATAATACTATAAAATATATATATATATAATTAATTATATTAAATAATTAATTTGAATAAATAAATTTTTTTTTGTAATTTATAAATATAATTTTTTTCCTTAATGTAAAATAGTATAAAATCGTAAAAACGAATTATTTTTAAATTTGTAAAATCGTAAAATCTTATTATCCTAAATTTAAAATCATAAAAGTTTACTTAAAATCATACTTGTTAACCTTATTTGAAATCGTAAAATTATAAAATTTTAAGAGAAAACTTGAGATTTTAACCATCTATCCGTCAACGACAGGATGACAATTATAATTTATCATGCGGTATTATATTCAAATTATTCCGTGTAAAAACAATTCAGCATACACGACATTATAGATATTAAATAGTAAATACACTCATAGTTGTAATGTGACCCCATTATCATTCTAGGTGAGTATTCAAATATGAAAATAAACCAAGGTAACAATAATATTTAAAAAAAAAAAAAAAAACTGTTTGAAAAATAATATATATTTATTAGAAGATAAAAATATTCTTGGATAAAAAAAACTTAAATGATATTAATATAAAATAATAAAATAAATAATAATAATTTAAAATAAATAATATTTTGATTAATAAATTACATAATGTGATAAAAAGAGAGAAAAATAAAATAATATTTTTTAAATTTGAATTATTAAAATAATCTAAGCCGCCTAAATCTATATTTAATCTCAGTTGTATCACCTAATGGGTATCCGTTATATATCCCTGTTTGTATTTTGTTTCATATATTTACAATTAATTTGTTTCAATAAAAAAAAAAATTAGACATAAAATATAGAAAAAATATTTGGGGAGAAAATTTGGGAGAGTAAATTTGAGAGAAATGAGTAGGGGTGAGCAAACGGGTAAACCCAACCCGTATTATTCCATCCATATTCAACCCAAATTAAATTTACCCAACTCATTAATTTACTAATATGGGTTGGGTAACCCAAATTATTTTTTCATTTAACATGTAGTTGACTCGTTTAACACATTTTTATTTGTTTAACACGTTTTTTATATTTTTCACATTTTTATCACGTTTAACATGTTTTTCACGTTTTTAATACGTTTAATATGTTTTTCACACGTTTAACACGTTTTTGACACGTTTAACACGTTTATGGCACGTGTAACACATTTTTGACACATTGAACACGTTTTTTTTTTATGTTTTTAGCATGTTTAACACGTTTAACATGTTTTTGACACGTTTGACACGTTTTTCACGATTATGACACATTGACACGTTTAACATGTTTTTCACGTTTTTCTCATTCTTGACACGTTTAACACTTTTAACATATTTAATACGTTTAACATGTTTTTCATGTTTTTCACGTTTTTTACATTCTTGACACGTTTAACACGTTTTTAACATATTTAACATGTTTTCACACGTTTTTGGCACGTTTAACATATTTTTCACGTTTTTGGCACGTTTTGACACATTTAACATGTTTTCCAAGTTTTCCAAGTTTTCCATGTTTTGACACATTTAATATGTTTTTCACACGTTTAACATGTTTAACATGTTTAAAACGTTTTTGACACGTTTAACACATTTTTGGCACATTTAACACGTCTTTCATGTTTTTGGCATGTTTAACACGTTTTTAACACATTTGACACATTTTTCACTATTATGACACATTTAACACATTTTTCATATTTTTTAACACGTTTTGACACGTTTAACATGTTTTTCATGTTTTTCACATGCTTGACACGTTTAACACGTTTTTAATATGCTTAACACGTTTTTAACATGTTTAACACATTTTTCACACATTTTCAAATTTTTGGCACGTTTAACATGTTGAACACGTTTTCCAAGTTTTCCACATTTTTGGCACGTTTTGACACGTTTAACACGTTTAAAATATTTTTGAAATGTTTAACATGTTTTTGACACGTTTAACATGTTTCTCACATTTTTGACACGTTTAATACGTTTGTCATATGTTTAATGTGCCAAAACATGAAAAAATATGTTAAACGTGCCAAAATTATGAAAAATATGTTAAACATGCCAAAAACGTGTTCATCGTGTCAAAAACGTGTTACAACTTGTCAATACGTGTTAACGTGCAAAAAAAACATGTTAAACATATCAAAATTTTGTTAAATGTATAAAAACCTGTTAAAATGTCAAAACGTGTTAAACGTCCCAAAAACATACCAAAAACGTGAAAAACATGTTAAACATACCAAAACATGTTAAATGAGCTAAAAACGTGTTAAACATGTTTAACATGTCAAAAACGTGTTAAACATGCCAAAAATGTGGAAAACGTGTTAACGTGTGAAAACGTGTCAAATATGTCAAAAACGTGTTAAACATGTAAAAAATGTGAAAAACATGTTAAACGTGTGAAAAATGTGTTAAATGTGTAAAAAACGTGTTGAACGTGTTAAACATATCAAAAATGTGTTAAACGTGTTAAAATATCAAAACGTGTTAAACGTGTCAAAAACATAAAAACCGTGTTAAACTTATTTAAAACGTGTTAACGTATTAAATATGTCAAAAACGTGTTAAACATGACAAAAACGTGAAAAACCTTTTTAATTTGTCAAAAACGTGTTAAACATATTAAATATTTCAAAAACGTGTTAAACGTGAAAAAAATGTTATTGGTGTGAAAACGTGTTAAACATGTCAAAATGTGTTAAACGTGCCAAAAACGTGAAAAACATATTAAACGTGTGAAAAACATATTGTATGTGTGAAAACATGTTAAAACGTGTTAAACGTGTGAAAAACATGTTAAAATGTCAAAAATGTGTTCGACTTCAAGTTGGAAAATGATTGATTTATATTGGTTTAATAATAGAGAATTAAATTAAATTTATATAATTTGGGTAATCCTAACCCAATCCAAATTAAACCCAACACATACTCAACTCAACCCTTCCCAAATTAACCAACCCAAATTAATATTTTGGGTTAGGGTTGGGTTTGGGTAAACCCAAATTATGAATAGAGTGACGCAATATAATTTGTTAGAAAAAAAAAACAAATTTCTTCTCTATTCAGTCTTCTCTCCTCACAATTTATTCTTTTCTCAAGTCAATGATATAGTGACGAACATTTTTTCTCTCTATTTCACATAAAAAAAAAGTACAAACAAAATTTTATTTCAAATCATAAAAATTCCAACTTAATTCATTATATGAATAATTTTTTTATATTTAATTAAATATATTATTATTTTATTAAATTTAATTAATTAATATTATATTTTATTATAATTAAAATAATTAATTAATGTATTGACCCACCACAAAGAAAATTTTACATACAAAATTTAAATAATATTTAGTTGGAGACAGTATTTAAAACTATATATTTTATATAAGTTAGAACGGTATAACATCGAGAAAACAAATTCTACGTCTCATCACAATCTCGTATCCAATCTAAATTGATTGCGAGCCGCTCATAAATTGCTAGTGAGCCGCTCGATCAAAAATTGACTTGATCTTGACTTTGACCGAGTTCGAGCCAAGTTCGAGCTCATATAATGTTTGTTCGATGCATTGTCGAGTATTTTCGAGTCTCATAATATATAATATTTTTATTTATTTACTTAATATTAAAATTCAAAATTTAAATAATATTTTTTTCTTCATTCTATTTTTCTTCAAAGTCGATATGAAGACCCAAAATCCCTAAAGTAAAACTCTAATTTTTAATGTATTTATGCGACTCTTCATCTAATTTAAGTGAATCTTCATATGTTCGTCTGCATCTCTTCATTCATTCATTACTATTTCTTTCACTCTCCATCTCTCTTCTTGAGTCTTCATAATTTTTTTCATTTTTCATTTATTATTTTTCTTTTTCTTCTGTCTTCACCTTTCATTCTTTCATAAGAGGCCCACACGTAATTAAAATTTATTTTAACTTATGCAAATTTTTTCTTTTAGATAACTTTGACTTTTTTTGTAAGGAAATTCAATAATAAAAAAGGAAACAACTATTTTGTTGGTTAACTTATTGGGTAAGTTTTGTTCATCATTTTTTATTTTATTTTTATGTATTAGTAAAAAAATATCAATTTAATGTATTAGAAAAAATTTATACTTATATACTTGAACAAATATATAAAAATCCTGCTTTTTAAATTTTATTAAAAATATAATTGATAATAGAAAGAAAAAGGGCCAACAATAATATTATATATATATATATATAATTAGTATATTATATATAATATTGAAAGAGATAAAAAAAATTAATATATTATATTTAACAAATAAACTCATAATTTGAAATCAGTTTATTTATGTTGCTGCCCTACAAACCTCACCATCACAAACTCATTCTTCTTTAGGACCACCAGCACCATCCTTCTCCTCCTCCTTCCCTTCTTCTTCTGCCACTTTCTCTTCTTCTTTCAAAGCACATTTAGGATGAAGGTGAAAACAACAATCATCGCAATAATAAGACCAAACTTCCGCATACTCAGACTCAGACTCGTCACATTCCTCACACAAGAAATCCTCCCGTCTCATCAACACCAGCTCGTGTTCATGACTCTCAACCTTAACTTTCTCGGGCAACCCCTTCACCAAATCATTAAACTCCTTCTCTATCTCCTTCTCTATCTCCTTCATCTTCTCCTCATCAAACGGATATGCTTTCGCTCCATGCGACATCACCATCTCCCTTACCTTCGTCGAAACAGTCTTCCCAGTCTTCCCAAGTGCCACAAGGGTCGGAATCATACGCACCTTAAACAGGCGCGAAAGCCCCTCATTCCTCTCGTCCCCGAATGGTAATGCCAGCCAAGGCATAGTCGCGAAGTAGTCATCGAACGAGGCTTGATCGCGATCGCTAGAGACGAAAATCAGCTCGAATTCTGCATCTTTCTCCTTTATTTGGTTGTAAACCTCTGTCAGCTTCGGCATAAAAGCGCGACAAGGATGACACCAATGTGCGGAGAAGTAGAGAAGGATGGTCTTCCCGACTAAGTCGGAAATTGGAACTTTTACTCCCTCTTTTCCGATTACGAAATCCAGACCTCCTTCAGAGACTAAAACCTCTTCTAACGTTTGGGATTCGAGTTTCTTCCTTTTCAGTTTCTTCCTTTTCAGTTTTTTCAGTTTCTTCCTTTTCAGTTTCTTCCTTTTCAGCTCTTCGAGGTGATCTAACCTTTCCGCCGTGAATGGATAGGCTTGGGAACCGTGTTCTCCCACAATGTCGGCTACGTCTTGCTGAAGGGTATTTCCGTCTGGACCGATGATGACAAGTTTGGGAAGAGAGATGAGTTCGAAGTACCTCTCCAGCTTTCCGGCTCTCTTGTCCTTGAAAGGCAATGCCAACCATGGGAGACTCTTGAGATCTTCTTTGAATGAATCTTCTTCTTCGTCCAACGGTATTGTGATCATCTCGAATTCTGATTCGTTCCCTTTCTGTATTTCCTTGTACACTTTCACTAGATCTTTAGTGTACTTGATGCATCTTCCATAGGAAGAGTTGGAGAAATATAGACCAATCGTTTTCCCTTGAAGAGAAGAAACAGGAATCTACACCAAGTAAAAAAGAGATGCAGTTTGAGTTTATGAAATTTGATACAAATAAGCAAATTTAAGCATTCAAGCTCGATGAAGAAGACACACGCACGCACCTTCTTCCCATCAGATGAAATGACAAAATCACTGAACTTGGAAACTAGGAGAGAATTCAGAGATTGGTTCTTCTTAGCTTCTTCTTCCTCCACTCTTATCACAGCCAAAGAATCTACAGTGAAAGGATATGCCTCCGCTCCATATTCTTGGATTAACGCGACTCCTTCATTCGTCACAACTTCTCCGGTATTGTCGATGAACACCAGAAAAGGTAAATTGTTCACCTCAAAAACCGAATCCAAGTTCTTACGAACTTCATAATCTGAATAGGGAATTGCAAGCCATGGCATCTTGGAGAAGT
This sequence comes from Impatiens glandulifera, assembly GCF_907164915.1. Classification (NCBI taxonomy): domain Eukaryota; kingdom Viridiplantae; phylum Streptophyta; class Magnoliopsida; order Ericales; family Balsaminaceae; genus Impatiens; species Impatiens glandulifera. Next base: position 36,662,728 of record NC_061862.1, on the reverse strand, counting down.
CACATGTAAAAGATTCTTCATCATCATGTACTGAAACAAATATAATCTCAAAATCTCCTTTAGATGTCAGCTCATTATAGGCTTCCACCAAAGTTGGGGTGAACCATTTACATGGAACAGACCATGATGCAGAGAAATACAAAGCAACTTTCTTCCCTTTCAAACTGTCAAGTTTAACCTGTAAAGTCAAAGAATTTGAAAACATCCTAAGCAAGGGTGAATCTTGGAATTTTTTTTGTTCAGTTGGCTGAAAATAGTATAAATATAATAAGCGAAAATATTAATTTAATCGTTCCACGAATACCTTTATTAAAATAAAATAAATATACGAAATCTAATCAAAGATAAAAAAAGTATTCAATTTAAAAAAGAAATTTATAAATTTAAAAATACATAGTTGATGAAAATTTTGGTTTAAAAATATGAAAAGTTAAATTAATTTAATTTTAAACAAAAAAAAAACTAACTATATATGAAAAATGATAAAATCAACGAAAACAAGTTCACGAATGAATAAACGTTGCATAACATTTTGGTAGGAGAGAGAAATTTTTTTTTAATATTCCGAAATACTTATTTCAGGTACCAAAACGGCTTCATAATGTCCCGAAACGGTCATTTCGGGACCCAAAAAGAGCGTCACGTCAGATTCGTGAATTTGCTTTCGTTGAATTTGCTTTCGTTGAATCTTTCGTTGAGTTTATCATTCCTCATATACATATACATATATAAATAAATAAAATTTGAAAGTCTAATTAGTATAGTTTAATTGTGTGAAAATATAAAAAAATAAATAAAAATAATGACAAATATACAAAATCATATTATTAAGTGAATAGACAATCTAAAAGAAATTTATAAAATATTAATGCATATAAATTGTTTTAAAGAATAAATAATATATCAAAATTTTAATTTATTTAAAATTAAAAAAAATATAAAAGACTATTTTATTTTTATATTTATATAAATTATTATTTTAATCTTTATTTTATAAGTAATTTATATTATTAATTATATTAAAATTAATAAAAAAAAAATAACAATATATAATTATCATATAAACATAGTTTTAAAAGAATTAATAACACTATTATATAATTTAAATTATTTTATATATAATTTTTTATATTTTAACATATATAAATAAATTTTATTTATATATTAATTAAAATTTATATATTATAATAAATATTTGTATATTAAAAAAATATTATTTATATAAATAAAATATTAATAATAATTATTTTAATAAAATTAGAATAATATAATTATTAGAAAACAGTAACACTATTATATATATCTAGGAATATCCTCGTACGATGCACATGGGAAAATATATTGTTACAACGTCCCGCATTCATAAAATTTGGTATGAATTTAAAATATAAAATATTATTAGCCTAGTTGGTTAAAAAGTTGTACTTATTTTTGTTAGGTTGCGAGATCAAAACATATCTATAGTATTTTTAATTTATTTTTAACCGTTTTATGTTTATGGACGGGTCAACTCAAAATCCGACCCAAATATTCATTTACTCTTACATATATATTTAAATTAACCACAGCTCTCGACCCGACAATCCGGATACTTTTCAAAATTATATATATATATATATATATATATTCCTTCTACTTTAACCTATATATATATATATATATATAAATTTTTAAAAATTCTACCCAACCCAACTCGCTACACCATTGATCCTAAGCATGCATTTCTACAAACACCTTATGGGTAAGACGACGGCGTAAATGGATTGAGCAGAAACCCAAGTCGTATCTGTTAGTTTACTATGAAAAAACAATCAATTTAAGAAAACCCAAGTATGAAGCAGCCTCCATCGATCGATCGATCAATCAATCAAAATCATATAAACAATAAATATGAAAATTAACAATGTGAAACTACCTGTTCTCCGTTGTTTCGAATGAGGAAATCTCTGTCCGGCGAAGAGAGGATCTTCGTAAGGTCGTGTATTTCGACTTCTTCGATCATCTCCGTTCTTCTTTGTTGAGAATAATGGGTAGAATCAAAACTGTGTTGTGTGGGTGTGCATAAATTTATAATCAATCAATCAATATGGTAGATGAGATTATATATAGAAATTGAAAAATATATGGCGTTGACTAAAATGACGCTTTGTTTGGATTGGGATTTTTGAAAAATCTTAAAAAAGAAAAAATGTAATGATTTGTGATAATTTTGAGAAGTATTGATATATTAATAAAATAAAAAATAATAATTTAAAATATAGAGTATTTTAGTATTTTGATTAATAAAATAAGTAATGTAATTTTTGAGAATTGATTCAGTGAAAAATTAATTTTTTAATAAATTTATTAAAATACTACGAAAAAAATAAGCCTTATCTTTAATGAATAAAAAGAAATGAAACCTTCGATTTCTTGTTGTAAGAGATTACGCGTAAAAGATATATATATAATTCCTTACCGACCATACTAGTAGAACTTATCTAGGTGAACATTTATATCGGTCCGTACACGTGTCTTTATTACATATGTTCAAGATTAACATTAATAAAATAAATTATCAAGAAAGCATCTAAGGAATATTAAAATCACTTTTCTTTTTCTTTATGAGTCGTGACAGGCTAGTGGGTACCCAATATTATTTTCTTAATACATTTTATATTTAAAATAAAGTAATAATTGAAAAAATGATGCATATAACAACATGTAATTAAAATTAAATTATAATTTTTTTCTAATATTATATTTAAATCTATTAGTGTTTCTCACATCATTTTTTACAGAATTAATGACACCAAATTTCTCATATTTTATAAAATATTATATATATAATATTTTATTGTTCAAAATATGATAGATAGTACTTGTTTTGAGGATGATTCTACTTCTAAGTCATGGTCTTTTTCTATAGTTTTAGTGGTTAATGTTTTTAAATATTATTTAAAAATATAAAAAAATTACTTTAAAAATTATTAAAATTATACAATTTTAAATTTAGATATTTAAAAGTTGGTATTAACAAACTATTGTGAATTTTACTTATATACCTATATGTGTAGATTTTGATAATAAATTTATTAATTTTCTCCCATCAGGATGTGGGTTATGCTAATCAATTTTGTATTATTTTCTAGAATTATTTACGGTCAACCATATTATTAATAGGTAATTCAGATATCTACATTTTAAAAATTAAAATAAAAAATTATTCTGAATTTATATTTAATTAAATAATAACTGTCAAAAAATTAAAATTTTTAGAATATTATATTGAAATTCATCTGTAATAAAAAATAATATATATATATCTATATATATATAACATACTTTTTTTAAAGGCAACATGAGGAATTGCGTGATTTAAGCAACATAATAATCTAGATTATTTTACATCTAAACACATGGGTTAAAGGATTAATTGTCAAATTGAGGTTATAAGGTAAAATTGAAATTTTAGACATGTTCATTCTAATATCGCAATTTCGAGTTTTTACTGTTATTATTACAATTTTTTTAACGATTTAAATAAAATTAATTTATTATTTGTAAGTCTAAGCATTGTTAATAAATTTGAAAGTTATTAATAAATTTGAAAGTTATTGGTCCTTTATGCAATTATGACTTATTTAATTATTAATGAGTTTGTGGTTGTATATATAAGTAGTTTAGGCTTTTTAGGCTAATTTACTTATTTAAAAATATTGTTTGCAAAGGTTGATATACAGAACTCAAGAGTCAAGACTTCAAAAACTTTTCATCTTCAACATATATATCATTGTTCTTCTTAGTTTCTTTACTTATTTTCATGTCTTCATCATTGTTCAGAAGATCCGATAAATCGGAACCAACATTTGGTATCAAAGCCTATCTGAAGAACATATCGTCAAAATCAACCAAAGATGCAACAACAATGAAGATCAGAAGAGAAGGGAAGGGAACGTGACTCTCTTATATCCGTTACTCACGAAGAGTAACTACTCGGTGTGGGCATTGAATATTTGGGTAAACTTACTAGCATAACGAGTGTGAGAAGTTGTGATGCTCGATGAGGTCAACGAACGGAAATATATAATGACTCTCGTCGCCATCTATCAAGCGCTCCCCAAGGACGTCATTTTTATGGTGGCCGAGAAAGATTCTGCACTAGTAGAATATGCACATTTACCAAGAACAATTGTCGAGTGCTTTCTTCCATTCTTGGAAATATTTTTATCGCCGAGAGCATTCTTCCGCCTATAGTAATACTTAAAATATTACCAAAAGAATCCAATTACCCTCGGAAATAATATTTATTTTCGAGAGCATTAGCATTAATTTAATAATTTTTTCACCCCAAAGTTATTTTCAGCTTTCTCTCTCACCTTAAGATACCCGCTTCCTCAGCAGACTTGAAGGTAGAGAAGACATTGAAGACAAACATTGCATATCCAATGAAATCGAGAAGGTTCGTCGAGATCTCCGAGCTCTCATCTCCAACAAGAGTTGCGCACCTATCAAAAGATAGAGGTGAAGTTTGACCTATAAAAGGTTAGGGTTTTAAAGCGTAACCGCATACCTTCTCTCTTCCCGATCTTCCCTACGACTATAGCGCCTTGGAGCCCAACTCTATCAACAACGGAGATACTCTTAAAGTTCTGTTGTCACGCAAATCCTGTTTCGACGCTTTCGTTCTCTATAGGGTTTCATATCCAATATATTGTTTCTTCATAAAGGGGATCTGATTTAGTATAGTTCCAAGATTGGTTCAGATCTGAGATCTTTCGATTACATGTGAACTGGCTCCAACTGTCGACACCAGCCATTCTTCGTCGACGGCGATGGATAAGAAGAAGGAGAAAAGAAAGGTGAGCAGAACGTCTCAGATGTTATGGCACGCACATCAAAATGATCTTGTTACTTTAATGAAGTTATTGGAGGTAGGGATGGCAATGGGGCGGTTCGGGGCGGGGAATGCAATTACCATCCCCGTACCGTTTTAATTTCGGGGATTTTTTTAATACCATCCCCGCCCCGTTCAGTTTTTTTCGGTTTCGGGGAATCCCACAGTGCACCGTTAATAATTTTTATTTAAAAAAATAAATAAATATTATACAATAAAATTATATAAACCAATTTTTTAATATAATATATATTATAATATATTAAAATTTTATATTATTATAAAGAAATAATTTCAATACTCTTATAAAATATAGTAAATAAATAAATATATTGGTGATTTAATATATTTAATTATGTTTATGGTATTCGGGGCAGAATCGGGATGAAAACGGGGTGAAATCGGGGCGGGACGGGTCGGGGCGGGTCGGGGGACACAAATACCATCCCCGCCCCATCCTCGTTCGGTTTCGGGAAAAAACCGTCCCAAACGGGGCAATTCGGTTCGATTTTCGCGGGACGGTTTCAAATTGCCATCCTTAATTGGAGGAAGATCCGTCGTTGGTCATAACTAGGTATTACAATAATAGAACGTCTCTCCACGTTGCAGCTCTCCATGGATGGATCGATGTTGCCAACTGTTTGCTCAAGAAAGGAGTTGGCCGCCATATATTTCATTACTGCTTTCTTCATCAATTATTACAACAGTCCATTATTGATTTATCCTCTTCCTTTCATCTTTCTTGTATAAATTTAGTTAGCATAACAATAATAGGCTTGTGCGATATTGGGTTATTTGAAAATAAAACATAACTGGTTTAGGCATGGAGTTTGTGTTCATTTGATACTTGTGCAAAAACAAACAGGCAGCATAAGCATATTACATTCTTACGTTGATTAAGATCAAATAAACTGTTTAATTCCTGAAATTTGGTGTAATGCACACATCTAGATTTTATAGAGTACCTTTTTTTCTTTCCTCTTCTGTTTTACCTTCCATCTTGATAAATAGAAATAAAGAAAGTAGAGGGAGAGAAAGTAGACATTTGATAATGTTTTGATAAATAGAAATAAAGAAAGCAAAGAGAGAGATAATATTGTTTTGATAAATAAGAATAGAGAAAGCAGAAAGAGAGGGAAGATCAGATGATACTGGTTAAATATATAATAACTTTCATCAAGAGCCTTTTTAAAGCTCTCGGAAATTATTTATCATTTTCTCCTAGAGCTTTTCATTGCTCTCATTGATAACTTATCTCCGAGAGCTACAAATTCTCTCGCAGATATTCATTTTTCTTTCACCGACAGTCTTATCACCGAGACGTTGTGAGAGCATTTATCGCTCTCGGCGAAGTATATCTGCGAGAGCATTTGCTCTTTCTCCGAGGGTTTGTGCTCTCCTTTAAAATCAATTTTTTTACTAGTGCTGCCAAACTAGTGTGTGAGACGTTAAAGATGATGCATGTTTGAGTGGAGAGAGTCAATGAGGCAAAAATGCAAACCTTGAAGACACACTTCAAGGCAATTTGCATGAAGAACGGGGAGTAGGTGGATGATTTCGTCATGAAATTGACATCCATCGTGACTGGTATTCGCTCTTTGGGAGAGAAGGTAGAGGAGATCTCCATCATGAAGAAGTTCCTTAGAGCCGTACCACAAACATACACAGATCGTTACCGCGATCGAGCAATTTGGTGACTTCAAGAATATATTGTCGAGGAGATTGTTGGTCATCTGAAAGTGCACAAGGAGAGACTTCGCGGCTACGGAGACCAAGAAGAGGAGAAACACATCTTTCTCACGCATGGTGAATGGATGTCAAGAATGAAGAAGAATGGAGAAGCCAATTTTTCTTCTAGATCACCGGATCGCGGTGGCAACGGTGGAGATAACCGAGGTCGTGACAAAGGGCGAGGTCATAGAGAAAGCTCACCTCGACAAGAAGACACTAAGCCCAACAAAGACAAAAGCATAGTGAAGTGTTACGCTTATCAAAAGTACGGGCACTATGCGACTAAGTGCCCTAACAAAAGGCCCGACGATGAGGCAAACCTCACTAACTTCTATGACGAGGAACCATCATTAATGTTTGTTGAGGGAGTGATAAAAACATTGTCCGAAGACAAGGAGACAAATCTCGAAAAGTTTGTGCATAAATTGTCCAAGGAGGAACTAGAGGTGATGTTGCTCAATGAAGATAAAGTCATGGCGAAGCTCCTCGCAAGTGGCAATAAGTATAATCACACTGACGTATGGTACCTCGACAATGGATCAAACAATCATATGACGGGCCATCGAGATAAGTTCAATGAGCTCGACAAGAAGATCATTGAAAATGTGAAGTTCAAACACGGTATCTCTGCTCACACAAAATTTTCCGCAAGCTGGAATAAGAAACCTGTGCACCTTGCTTTCGTCTTCAAACATCACATTTTCGGTGATCTTCTAGTCGATCTCATTGAACTTCTCTTGATGACCCGTCATATGGTTGTTTGCTCCATTGTCAAGGTACCACATGTCGGTGTGATTATACTCATCGCCACTTGCGAAGAGGTTTGCCATGACTTTCTCTTTATTGAGTAACACCACATTTAGTTCTTCCTTGGACGATTCTTGCACGAACTCTTCGAGGTTTGCTTCCTTTTTTCGGACAAAGCGTTCATCACTCTCTCAACAAACATTAATGATATCTCCTTGTCATAGAAGTTAGTGAGGTTTGCATCATCATATTTTTTATAAGTGTAACACTTCACTATGCTCTTATCTTTGTGGGATTTAATGTGAGCTTTCTCTACAATCTCGCCCTTTACCACGACCTTAGTTATCTCCATCGTTGTCGTTGCGACTCGACGATCCGGAATAAAAATTGGCTTCTCCGTTTTTCTTTATTCATTATATCCATTCACCATGCGTGAGAAAAAAAGTGATTCTCTTCTTCTTGGTCTCCGTTGCCACGAAGTCTCTTCTCGTGGAATTTAAGACGACCGACAATCTCCTTGACGATCATTTTCTCGAGTCACCAAGCTATTCGATCGCGGTAACGATTTGCAGGTATGTTTGTGGTACGACTTTATGAAACTTCTTGACGATGGGGGATCTCCTCCACCTTCTTTCCTAAAGAGAGGATAATAGTCACGATAGATGTCAATTTTATAGGAAAATTATCCACTAACTCCCCGTTCTTCATGCGAATCACCTCAACATGTTACAATGAGTATCATCATACCGATGTGTGGTACCTTGACAATGGAGCAAGAAACCATATGACGGAAAATCGAAAATAGTTCAATGAGCTCGACAAGAAGATGAGTGGAAATGTGAAGTTCGAAGACAAACAAGACACACAATTTTCTTGTTGCATCTTGCTGGAAAATCTATGTGAGTAGAGATGTCGTGTTCAGGGAAGAGAAGAAGTGAGAGTGGTGCAACGACAATAATTAGATCGTACAAATATTCGTTGAGTTCGGAATACTACGAGATGTCTATGTAGAAGCACTACTTGTAGAGATGAATTGTTGTTGCTCACCACCGACGAGCCAACAACTTATCACGAGCGACAACTGAAGAGTCATGGAATGAGGAGGCCATGAAGAAAGAGCTCGAGTCCATCAGGAAGAACAAGACATGGGAGCTCACCGACTTACCACCCAGTCACGCGACCATCAGGGTAAAGTAGGTTTTCAAATTGAAAAGATACAACGAATGCAACATCCTCAAACACAAAGCGAGATTAGTAGCAAAAGACTACGTACATAAGCAATGCGTTGATTTTAAGGAGACTTTTGCACCGGTGGCAAAACTTGACACAATCAAGCTAATTCTTGCCATCGCTGCTCACCATGGATGGGAGATCCACCACTTAGACATCAAATCAACATTTCTCAATGGTGACATCGAAGAAGAAGTCTATATCACTCAACCTGAAGGCTTCATCATCAAAAATAAAAAACACAATGTGTACAAGCTATACAAGACTCTCTACGGACTACATCAAGCACCAAGGGAGTGGAATACTAGACTCAATAAGAGAATGATGAGTCTCAACTTCGTGAAATATTCTCAAGAGCAGACCGTGTACACAAGAAACTATGGAGAAGAAGTACTCATCATTGTCGTATATGTCGACGATTTGATCGTAACATGATCAAACATCAAGGGCATTGATGAGTTAAAAATGCAGATGATAAATGAGTTCAAGATGAGTGATCTCGTTTTACTCTTGTACTACCTTGGTATCGAGGTGGACTAGAAGAAATATAACATTGAGGTGAAGCATGCGACTTATGCGAAGAAGGTGTTGAAACAATTCGCAATGGAGGATTACAACCCAAGCAAGTATTCGTTGGAAGCAAAATTGCAACTCGGAACGGGTGTGGAAGGAAGTTTAGTGAATCCGAAGGAGTATAGGCGTATCATCAGGTGTCTCAAGTTCTTGAAGCACACTCGACCCAATATTTCTTATTAGCTGGCATATTGAGTCAATACATGGAGCAACCTACCACTCTACACCAACAGACAATAAAACACATTCTTTGTTATATGAAGGGAACGTCGAGCTATGGGATTTAGTGAAGAATAGAACGATAAGTTGAAGAACTCGTTGGTTTTACTAATAGTGACATAGCCGGTGACATAGACGACACAAAAAAACACTAGAGGAATGGTGTTTTATCTCAACGGGAATCTGATCACCTGGCAATCTCAGAAGCAACAAATTGTTGATTTATCTTAATGTCAGGCGGAGTTTATGGAAGCTACTACAACGTTGTGCAAGGACTTTAGCTGAGAAACTTGTTGAGCGAGGTGCTTAGATGAAAGCTGAGGTCGGTAATCCTCTATGTCGACAACAAGTCTACAATAGCATTAATGAATAATCCAGTGTTTTATTTTCCAAAAAAAAGAACCCGGTGTTTCATGAACATAGCAAACACATCGACAATCGGTTACACTTCATCCGTGAATGTGTCAAGAACCGACAGATCGTCGTAGAATTCGTAAGCAATAGAGAGCAACGTGAGGACATTCTCACAAATGCGCTAATAAGAGTCAAATTCAAGGAGATGCAAGAGCTGCTCGGTGTGAAGAATCTCGAACCAAATCAAACTTACAGGGGAGGTTGTGAGTTTAAGCATTGATTGTCAACAAATTTAAAAGTTATTGGTCTTAAATGTTTTTTATGCAATTATGGCTTATTTAATTATTAATGGATTTGGGTTATATGTATAAATAGTTTAAGGTTTCTAAGTTAATCTACTCATTTAAAAGAGTTGTATGCAAATATTGATATACAACACTCAAGACTCCTACATTTTTTTCTTTTCAACATATATATCATTGTTCTTCCCAGTTTCTTTACTTTCTTTCCTTTTTTTATAATTGTCCTTCTAAGGTCCGATAATTGGAACCAACATTATTTACGTGTCATTTATAAATAAAAGTTTCATGTTATTAATTTAAATATTGAATTTCAGCGAATTGAGAGTTTTGACGGTCGATTATCTTAAATTAAGTAGTTAAAATCTTTAATTCGCTAATTCAGTAATTAAATTAGTGACATAAATATTTTATTTATATATATATATAAATGTTACCTGAATAATAAATTAACGACGTTTAAAATAGTAATTATTTTATATAACTTTAACCTTGTCTCAATCTGACCTCCCATATGAGTGATTAATACGGAAATTACATGTTTTAGTTTTTAGTGTATGAATCATATATTTACGAAGGAATAATGCATTATGACAAGTAATGAGACCGACTACTCATCTTCTTATTTAATATTATGACAAGTATTCTCACAATTATAGTATCATATTATTTTTATTCTTTTTTCAGAAACAAAAGCCCAAAAATTCAATAAAAGAGACGTTCAAACCAAACTAACAATAAAGTCCAAATAGAAAAAGTAAGACATGAGTCATCACATAACAACCAAAAATAAATATCATGTGTGAACATTTGCTATGTATATAATTCAAATATAAATATTTTTTTTTCTTAATTTAAAAAATCAACTTAATCTACTTTATTTTAAACATTTTTAATAAAAAAAATAACTATAACTAATTAAAATAAATATTTTGAAGCTAGATCTCAAAGTTTGTTTAAAACATTTAAACTAAATGAGGTGGGTTGTTATGTTAGTCCTATAATTTAGTCACAATTTTATTGTTATCTATTCTATAAATTATTTAGACCAAAATTATGAATAAATATTCTCACTATCATTAATATATAATATAAAAAAATTGTAATTGTTAAATAATATTAACACACAAAAAATTGTAATTGTTAAATAATATTAACACACAAAAAAATATTCAACATCAAATTTATTTTTTTAAACCGGATCAAACTTACCAATGGTTGGAATAGTGGTCTATCATTAATATATATTATAAATATTTGTACCCAGGGATTTATTTTTAAATATTTATACTTTAGAAGGTGCTAAATCAAAGATTAAGTCTCAATGATCTCTAATTCTTTTTCTTTTTATTTTGCAATGATCTCTCAATTATTCTCATTTGGAAACACTTCTTGTGTTGGATTCCGAATCTAATTTTTAATAAGAAATTATTCATAAATTTTTAAAAACATTTTTTATTATCAAATATATTATGTGAATGTAAATTTTTTCTCAAACTTAAGCCCATAATCAAATCATGTAAATAATATTTTTAAACGGGCCTATATACATTAAATAAAAGCCCTATTCAGAAAATATTAAAAAGAGGTAAGGCCTTTTTCTTTTATTTTTTATAAATAGTCATATTATTTTGAAAGGCCCAACATGAGGAATATCCCATTTAACAAATCCAATTTGCAACACAATCAGCCTTTTTTTTTCATCAAATCAACTTATCATGCTTTGTTTATGAAAGTCATATTAGTCCCCATTTTACCAAGAACAAAAATAAACATAAGTAAATATATAATATCAATAATATATTTATTATTCATATTTAAAAAAAAAAGGATTTTTATAATAATAAGAATTTTTAATATATTATGATATATATTATATAAAAATATAACTTTATTCTAAAAATAATTAATCTGATAAAATATAGTATTAATATTGTCCCGCGGAAATTCATCTAAATCGAACAAAATCGTTTGTAGTAAAAAATTTCTCCAAAACAAAACGGACATAAATAATAACTTGTCTGTAGGCATATCCGGCCCGAATTTTGAGCTGCTTCAATCCCGATAGACAAAAATGGCGATTTTTTATTTTGTTGGTGTCCTTAGTGTAGTTTAAAAAAGATAAAAAAATGAATTGTGGTGAGATTTAAACTCATAACTAAATAAAAACTCTAAATTTTTATCCTAATAAGCTCTTTCATAACTAAAAATACAATATAACTAAAAGAAAATATTTACAATATCTATTCCAGCCTAAATCTTGGTATTCATGTTTAATCCCTGTCCTCAACTGGTCTGGTACTTATCCTAACGAATATCCATTATTTATCCCTATTTTTATTTTGTTGTTTCATATATTTATAATTAATTTATTTCAATAAAAATAAAATTAGACATAAAATATATCCAATATGTAGACATAAAAAATACAAATAAAGTTTCATCTCGGGCCTATTTAAGAAAACAAAAGAAGAAAGACAAAAAAAAAAACTAAATTAAACCAATCTACTGTATTCTAGAACTTTCATTCAATACTTCCATATAGTAAAAAATTCCAACTTAATTTCAACAAATAAAATGTATTTATTTACAAAAATTTAATATTTTTAATATTTAATTAAATTCAATAATTTGTTATTATATTAAATTTAATTATTTAATATTATATTTTATTATAATTAAAATAGTTAATTAATGTATTGACCGACTCCGAATACCTTACCTACAATTTTTTTATAAAAAATTAAATTCATGATTGTTGGGATGCTAACTTATTAACTTTAACACAAACAAAATTAATTAATGTATTATATTTCGTTCATAAACTGAACCAATTCAATATATATATATATATATATTTTATATATAAGTATATTGTATTGAGAACATATTCTACATTTTCATCCCAATCTAGTATTCAATGATAATTTCAATCTCTTCTCATTCTTGATCGTACCCATTACCATTCCTACATCATACCATGCTTTGATATATATGTATATATATATATTTATATGTATATATATATATATATTTATATATATATATATATATATATATATGACCTCATTGCCTTATTTTTGCCGCTTTTCACACATTGCCTTGTAAATAATTTCCTTCTGGCTTACAAAATTTTATTACCACTATCATCGAGAATATGTATCACGATTCATTTACATGACAAACTTTCGTTTGTTCAAATTCTTTGGGAATATTATATTTAAAGATCTTAATTCATCCATGGCCTTGATTTTAATTTTTTTGTAAACTTTGTTCCGTTATTTGAAATATGATCCTAGCCTCCTAGGAAATAATCATTCAAGAAAGAAGTAATAGAAACAAAAGAAATTATTGCTCTTTTTGGCTGAATAAAAAATTATTGAATTCTCATTTCTCATCACAGAAATAAATAATTCAGTTATCATTTTAAACTTTGTGCCCCAAACACTAACTGCATTATCAAATTGGTCCTTCAACTTTTCTTCTACAAGGTGTTTCTCTGTAAGATTAAAGAGTTTAAATTACAAGAGAGTTGTTATGTCATACAAATTATTAGTATAAAAGTATAAATTGTATGAGTTATAAATAATATATAGTTATATAAATGGTATATATTAATGTTTTTTTAGTTTAAATTATAAAAAATAATATAAGTTATATATGGTTTTAATTTTGTGTTTAATATATAGTACAAGGACGTAATATAAGAATAAAATGATAATTTCATTCTTTTAATTAATTAAATTAAAATATGATTTAAAAATTATTTTTATATAATGAATATTTAATTATTATTATTTAAAAAAAATTATTATTATAAATTATTGTACTATTATTATTTAATAGTATAATTATTATATTTAATAATTAATATAATTTTAATTAAAATATAAAAATTAATTCTGATATAAACAGTAAATTATATTTATTTTAATTGTAATAAAATAAAAAATTATATATATAATAAATAATATTATTTATAATATAGATAAAGTATAAATAATAATAATAATAATAATAATAATTAATAAATTATAGTCATAAAAATAAATATATATTTTTTTAGTTATAATATTGGATTATTTTACAAAAATATATAATATTAAAATTATTATATATAATAATAATATTAAAACTAAATAAATTATATTTAATATATTATATAATAATAAATTTTATATAATATAAATAAAAGGTATAATGAGAAATTAAAAATTAAATATATATAAGAAACATATTCTAGATTAGTTACAATTTTATATCTATCACATATAAACTGTATATGGATATAAATTAATACTAATTATAAAACTTTATAAACCTAACCCTATTGGTTTAATTTAGACTAATGTTATATCTGTTAGTACCACCCACAAATACTACATAAAGGAGAAACAATGATTATGAAAAAAATAATGAGTTTGAAATTTTATTAGCATTTTAAAATTTAAATATTATCATTTAAAATATGTAAATATTTATTATTTTAACTTATTAAGATAATTAAAGTAATAAAAATTATGATTAAGGGATAAAAGTTCAAGTTTTAACTAGAACTTCTTTTGTTGAAATCATATATAATTAGGATATCAAGAGATGTGGACGGTTATTTATTTTGTCCGCTTTTTCATTTTAAGTATTTATCATAGTGAGATTAAATCGGAAACTCACTTACTTTTGTATTGTCGAGAGTTGACTAGTATCGAAATTCTTTTATAAAGTATTACTAAGATTCATTGAGTGATGCCCGAATCTTTAGGTAGTTGTCGAGAAATTTGGATTGACATAGTTAATATAATATGGCAGATTTATGGGTTACCATTCCAATTACTTTGTAAAAAACTTTTTGATTAAAAAGAAATTGTCAAACTTTTACTGATCGTAGTCGTCCGATGTGTATTATTTATAATGTTATTATTATGATATTTTCTAAGATTCATTCTAAAAAGTCGGTTAGAGTCCGTCGGAGAGTTAATTGTTTTTTTTCGATGACTTAAGAGCTCGATACCCTATTGATAACGTTTATTTATTTATTTATTTTTCTTGTGATGTTTTTTTAATTGTGCTCAAATAATTTTTGTAATTTTTTTATATGTTTGGATTTAAAAAAAAAAAAATAAAAAATTATCATGTCATTATTTTATTGCACTTGAACGAAATATTAATTTTTAATTGTATATCTGTTTGGTTGGAGAGAGAGAAGATTGGAAGCTTGTCTTGTTTTTTTGGTTATGAATGCACATGGATGGGTTTTTGTTGTTGGTTGACGATGACTAGTCAAGAAAACGTCATCAGGCTCAAATGAGCCGAGTTTTGACTGGTCAACTTACTTGACTGTTGACTTGGGAATATCGATAATATTAAAAATTAACACTTTCAATTTCTTCAAAATTATTTATCATTTAAATTGACAAAAACAAACTATTCTGTATTTATAACTAAACTACTCTTGCTCTTCAATTTTAAATCATGATTTAATTAACTAAAAATTACGACGACAATATAAGACCCACATTTTATTGAGAATAAGAAATAAAATATCTAGTTTTACAAAACTCTTTTTATTCAAATTATAATATTTTGTATGTTCAACAAATTTTTTACTATATAATCAAGTAATCAACTAATTAAAAACAATTAACTTGATTTTTTTTTTTTTATGTATAACTCAACAACTATATTCTAACAAAATAAATGAAGCACCTTAATTTATTATATTACTCCTGCTACTATTAAACCCAGGAAAATATGACTCATTATATGATTTAATTATGTATGCTCATAATTCAGTTAGTAGTGATACATTAGTTTTATAAACGTTGTTGTAACATATTATACTTGAAAGTTATTTGAAGATGTGAAACATGTAAAAGAATGTCATGAGATTATTTTTAGTCCAAACATTATCCAAAAATATAAAAAACTCACAATATCCAATATCACAATTGAGCATAGTTAAATATTGTGCTAGTTCATATTTTATATTATATTTAGTTCACTAACTTATATTAAGAACACAATAATTTAAAAATTAATTAAGGCCTCTAATCATTCTAACCAACTCCGAAAATAAACTTGGATAAAAAAAAACATTAATTTATTTTTATTTTATTTTTGTCTAGGTTTTGATACCCTTCTGATCACATTATCAATCATTTTGTTTTTCTACCCAACATTTGGGTTGTTGCAGTTTGAACTTAATTGGGTATTTTTTAGGTACATTTACAAACATCTTTGAATTTGAATTTCTATCTAAATTTAATTCTGAATCTAAGAGTGAAATGGTTAATAAAATTTTAATCTATCTAAGTTATTTTTCCAAACTTAATTTCATATGAACCACGTTCAAATAAAATCCTTAACCATGCAACAAAAAAACAAAATTAAAAAGTATTTAATTTTTTCATTTATATTCTGATGAAAAAATATTTTATAAATATTATAGTTAAAATTGTGATAAACTGACAATCAATTTGTAATGAACTTGAGACTTTTTTTTATATTATATATAAATGGTGAAAGTATAAAGATTTGTACCCATTATTACATTACATAAGTTTTTATTCTCTATCACAACTATATGAGTCTTCACTAACATTTGAAACATTATATAAAGAGTTTCTAAATAACTAGAAATGTTCTCCAGATAGAGTGATTTTATTTAATAAAAAGAAAAACTTAATTGTTTTAAAATTCTCATAAAGAGTTAATCGAATTATAACAATTTAATCATTCGTGGAGTGACTTGTGGGACAATTATGAATGACCATTTTGTCATATCACATTTTATTTTTATTGATGACACGCTCTAAATGGTTCAGGCCACCTACATTATTTTTAAACATCTTCGAGATATTTTCAACACATATATAATAGTTGGTCATCAATTTTTTTTCTTAGATTCTATTTCGAATAAGAGAATGATGAAGTTGACAAATATTTTAGAGTTAAGAGTTGGTGATATTTCATCAACTTATTTTGATTTGTCATTAGATGCTAAATTATGATTCAATGTCTCTTAAACCCGATTATTATAAAATGAAGTGTAAGTTATCTTGATGTAAAATCAAATAATCTCGAAAGGGGGTCGGTTAATCCTCATTAAGATTATGTTGTCATTTATACCCATATATACGATGTCTTTATTCATTCTTCTCAAGAGTGTGGTGATGAAAATTGAGAGAATAAAGTGTTAATTATTATGGGAATCTTCCAACTTATTGTTTTGTCATCTAATTAGTTATGATAAGGTTAAATATTTAAGGATCAATGGTCTAGATATTCGAGATATTGTTTCTTTTAATAAAACTATTCTATCAAAATGGTTTAGTAGATTTGCAACGGAGCCAAATAGTTTTTGAACATCGATAATCAAATATAAGTATAGTCAAAATTGGTCCAGTTAATTCAAAAAATATTTAATTATTCAGCGGGGTGTAATATTTGGAGGGGAATTTTTTCTATATGGAAAAGTTTTCGCTAGTAGTTCATATTCGATGTGGGAGATGAATCTTCGATTAGTTTTTGGGACAATATTTGGTGTAGTGTCAAAAATTTAGATGAGACGTATAATGAGCTTGTTTCTATTGATATATGTAAAAAAACCATAGTTAATGACATATTTGATAATCGATTTAATGAATTCACTAGCCGAATTAGATATAGAAGAATATTAAACATTAAAGTGAATTCTTCTCATAATAGAGTTTGCTTTTAGTAGGACATAAGGAAGTGTCCCCGTCTAAACAAAATGTTAAGCATTGACATGATATAATAGTTTTTATATGGGGCATTGCTAAAAATTTGTTCGCTAAGATGATTTTGTATAATTTTTGTTGCGAGAAATTTGAGAGTCAAAGATTTTATCTAAGATATCATTCTTTAAATGAAGTATTATTCACGGTGGAGTTTTTACGCATGATATTTGATTGAAAAATATTGCATATGATAATTCGTTGTCGTGTGTGTAATGTGTCACAAGGAGGATGAATCGATAACTTATTTACTTTTGAATTGTCGAGGGGTGACTAATATCTGAAGTTTTTTGTGGAGTATTACTAAGATTCACTGAGTAATGCCCGAGTCTTTAGGTAGTTATTAAGAAGTTTGGATTGATGCGCTTTATATGACAAACCTACATATGTGTTAACATGCCAATTATTTTTAGTGGACTATCTAGTTAGAGAGAAATCGTCGAACCTTCAATGATCGTAGTCGTCCGATGCGTATTATTCATAATGTTATTATTATCGATTTTTGATATTCGTTCTGAAAATTAGTGGAGTTGGTTAAGAAGTTAATCGTAATTATTGACAACATAAGAGTTCAATAACATATTGGATAACATATTTGTATTTTTTATTTTGTTTTTTTCATGTCATATTTTATCGTTATGTTGAAACGATTCTTATAATTTTTCATAAATAAACAAAATTCCAAACTAATATTAACAATTTATTTTTGGTAACTATTAGAGTAGTTTAAGTGTACGGAGTTTGGATAGTTAAGAAGTTAAATATCTTATTGTAACCCTGAAAAAATCTCTTGTGTTGATTTTCGTGAAAAGCTCGAATTTTGAGAAGTTAAACCTCGGTTTGCCTGTTAGGAATTTTTTTTAAATAAAATATTATTTTTAAAAGATTTCATTGATTCTTGATAAGTTTTGAAATTAATTAAAAAGTAATTAATTTCGGGGTTTAGTTTTAAATAATCCCGGATTTACAGTAATCAAATCACAATTTTATTTTTAGAAATCCTTTAGTTTAAATTAATTAAACATGATTAGTTTAAAAATTTATTTATTTTGAAATAGAGTCGCCAATTATTTTTGAAAATCAATAAAAGTTGGCATACGTATACAAACGTATTGACTAGATTTTCTTTTAGTTCGTAGTTTGGTGATACTCAAGAAAGAGTTTTCACGCTTTATCCTCCGTACCTTTTTAAAAATGATCTCTACTTATAAAGTTGGTTTTTGAAAATCAGTTGTATAACGTTTGAGTTTTAACCAATTATTCTTTCGGTCCTAGTCATGTTTCTAAGTTATAGCGTTATTTAAAATATTGAACAATAATATTTAAAATGCTGGTACTTGTTGTTGATGATAACTAAGGAAGATTATACATGTAGAACATTAGTCATTGTAAGGGTGTTAGGGTTTAAAAATAAACACCAAACATGTCTTAGTCAAAATAATTTTTGTGGAAATATCCCAAAAATATTTTGAAATCATTTTATATTTTTTTGAGATTTTTAGAAAATGGTTTGGGGCTCCAAAATAAAAAAAAATATTGAGTTTTGAAAAGTGGAACCAAATAGGCCTTAAGACCGGAGTCCTAAGCCTTGGGTTCGTTTTTATCGGTCGAGGTTCGGAGACCCTCGATCTGGGTACTAAGGACTCTCGGTCCTAGGCTGAGATTACTAGTCTGGGTGTATAAACCCATCAATCATAAGATAGTTTGGGGCTAAGTCCCTCGGTCGAGGTGTATAAACCTCACGGTCTTAGGTTAACTCTGGGCTAAGTTTCGCGGTATCAGGTTTAGGAATTCTTGGTCTTGAATCGAGATTACTCGGTCCTAGGTTCTGGAATTCTCGGTCTAGACACGATCAATCGAACTTTATAACAGTTGATTTTCCAAAATGATTTTAAAGTAAAATTTGAAGACTTTTGATTTAGGACATCTCATTGCCTAATTCTTGTTCTAACAACTTTGAAATAATGTTTATAGTCTAACACAACCAAAACAAGAACATAATCAAGCTCTATAACTATTTTTAAAACTTAAATTCAAACTTTTTATTTTAATTTCAGTTGGATCAAACATAATTGGGATGTTGATTTTATGATTTAGAAATCATTTTAACATGTTTACAAATATGTTAGGCGACTAATTGAATCAAAATCCAGCTTAAAAACTCAATAACACAAAATTCAAATTTTCCAGTTTTTCAAATCAAATTTGAGTTTTTTCGATTAAGGTTAAATTGATGAAATCTCTTTCTACAGAAAGCTTATAAATCATCTAGGGAATGATTTCAAATAAAGAAAACACATATTTGGACCCTAAACACCCGATCAAACATGGAAAAATCTTATTTCAAATTATAACTTGAATTGCAGTAGGTTTGGAAGCTTAAAATTTATTGGAGAACACTCCAATGATGTATAGGAAGCTTTTCCAAGCCCTAGATCGAAGTTCAACTCGTCGGAGAAGTTTTTACAAAAACCAATCACCGAAAATTTTGGTAGATCTTCAATCAAGCTATGGTATTGGGATTTTGTTTGATGGATTGGAAGAAGAATGCCTAGAGAGTATTTATACTCAACTAGGTCGATTATTGGAGTTGAATTTGACTTCAATTTTACTTCTGAAATCTTATCCATTGAATTTCGTTTCGTCCTCGGTAGCCTAGCTAGGGTATATGTTTT
Organism: Impatiens glandulifera; assembly: GCF_907164915.1. NCBI lineage: Eukaryota > Viridiplantae > Streptophyta > Magnoliopsida > Ericales > Balsaminaceae > Impatiens > Impatiens glandulifera. Next base: position 36,642,270 of record NC_061862.1, on the reverse strand, counting down.
GACTATTGATCCAAGGGAATTGAAGGCGAGGAAAATCGCTGGATGAAAATCCAGCGCTAATTCGATGACCCTAAATCCTGCTGCAATATTTAAATATATTTTCTGCCACACATGATTATCAATTTATATTTTTAATAAAATGGTTATTTAAAATTGAATTTTTAGCCCTTTCTTGCTTTTTTTACCAAATGAATACACATAAATATATTTGACAACATAATACAAATTATGTTCATTTATTGTATTTTTTTAGTATTTTGAGATATTTATTTAATTGTTTTGAGCCATAAACTATATATAATTTATGCTTAAAATTATAATTAAATTATTTAATCCCTTTTGGGTAAAATAAATACAATATTTTAATCTTAAATTATTTTTAGATTTTTATTTAATTATTCTAATTATCAAATAATTAGTTCTAATTGGATTTTTAATCTATTTTTAGTTATTTTGAATTTAAAATTTCAAAATATTATTTTAATATTATTATAAATCAGGGTATTCTTTAATGTTTAGAGATGACTTCACAAACTAATAAGAAAATATTAATCATCATATCAAGGTATCAATCTAGATGATGATCAAATCGTTTAAAATAGTTTGTGATCAAAAATTAAATTTTTTTATTTTAAGCTTGTTTTGAGGAGAAATGAGTTATTCAATAACTTCCTTATATCTCATATATTTGATTGGTACCAAAACATGAACACTAGATGTTCATGTCGACCAGATCAAGAATTCAAAATTTTTATTTATTTTGAAAATATTGATTTTAATCAAACATGATCGAGATGGATCAAACATGATCGAGATGGATCAAACATGATCCAAATAGTTGTCCAACATCATTACAATCATGTTGGAATGTTTTATGGGTTGTGATTAACAGAATTAGCCTAAAAACATCAAACTTGTTTTATGGATTTTAAAAATTCAAATTTAGGTATTTGTTTTTAAGACCGATTAATTGGTTCTATCTTATCCAGATATTTTCTAAATGATTCTAGGATCAAGATTCAACCATAAAACGCCATAAACAACAAGCATATAAGCTTATGCAATTTAAAATATAAAAATTTCAAATTCAAACTGTAATATGAATTAGATGGTGATTGGAACCTTACCAAGTATTTGAGAACACTCCTTAGACCTTAAGGAAGCTATTGGGATGCTCAGATCCAAGTTTTAAGGTCTTATCCAAAGTTTTCAAAAATTCCGAAAATTTGAAGCTTTAATGATGGATTTTTGAAAATCAATGATTAAAGGCGGAGAGTGGATCTTTTGCCTTTGGATCAACTAATGGGGGTTATTTATAGTTTCCCAAGGTCGGCTGAGGCTTCAATTTGATTGAATCAACCAAAATCCATTTATGGTATTTTAGATGTTCTTCCTCGAGTTGGCCGGAATATGGATGAATCATTCATATTCTTGTAGTAGAAATGATCACCATCATAGGGTGATCATTTCAGACTTTAAATCAGCCGAAATGGTTGACTTTCAAGGGAATTCCAAAAACAGAAGATCAAAGACGAGTATTTGATCTTATCTGCTCCGATGTCGTGTTGGAGACGAAGGTGGCGCTCAAAATGACGTCATTTTGAGTGTGTTTGGACGGTTCGTTAGTGGTCCGTTAGCGTCTGGGCATTTTGTTAGTGTTCTGGCTAACGGGGCTAACATCTAGTTAGTTTATAGGGTGCAGCGCTGGCGCGTGTTCCCTCCGTTGCAACGGTCCTATGTGGGCGCGCCTAGGTAGTTGAATGAGATCCCAGCACTCATCTAATGGCCCTGCCTTCGGCTATAGCTTTCTTCCTCCAGTTTCAGCTACACCCGAACACAATTATTTTTTTTTATTATATCCTGGATTTGTTTGAAATTGATTTTTCTTTCACCCTTTAGGATTTAATTATGATATTTTTAAATATATAAAATATTAAAATAAATATGGAAAATATTTTACCAATTTTAAAAAAATAATTTTAGGGTTAAATAAATAATTGTTTAGATAAAATGGATACAACAATTCATTCTAAATTATTCATTTTTTGTCCCTTTAAATTTTTTAAAATTATTTTGAGATAGAATAGGTAAACATTTATTCCAAATAATTTTATTTTTATTTTTGTTTTGGCCTTAACTCTTAATTAATTTGATTAATTACCACAATAATTGATTATAATTAATTATTTTAATTGAGTTTTAAGCTATGGGGTTAATTATTTTAATTTTATTTATTTAAAAATAAATTAAAATAATTGATTTAATATTATAAATTGGAGTTTATATTTTGAGTGCTTACCCTAATTAATTGGAGTGCGTGATAATAAGAGTATAAAAGCCTATTGTTTGATACTAATTTACTCTTAAAAAAAAAAAATCATGATTTTTGAAACAAATATATTAATAATAATTTGTTTTACTCTAGGAGAAATTTGGTACTTATAAAGTTTGACTTTAATTTAGATTTTTTATTTGTAATACTAAATAAAGTTACGATGATTTTGATAATTTCATATTTTTATATATATAATAAATAAATGTACAATAAATTTTAAAATATTTATGCATTTTTCATTTCACCGCTCCGATAATACATTTATCTTAATTTTAACAGGTTACATAATATGATTTTGTTATACTTTTTATTAGTAATATTTGTATATTAACAAAATTTAGTTAACTCAAGTGAGAAGGATGGTTCTTAATATATCATATATGTGGGATCAGATTATTAATATATATATATATATATATATATATATTTGTATATGAACAAAAGCTAATCAAAGCTGGTTTTGTGCGGAAACAAACATGACCTTTGGAGAATATTATCCGCAGTCTAGACCTGACCGTTGGCGTTGGAGAATATTCAATGGACGACCAAAATAGAAAGCTATTTTATCATATTTTATGAATGATTCAATTATATAGTTAACCTACCCAATTAATTAATTAATTAATTTCCTTATCACTATTATATTATTAGCTAGACTCATATTACTTTTGTTTTGTTTTTAATAAAATAATACTTTAAAAGAAAACAAGTAACAAAAAAAAGTCCAAAAGCAACAAGAAAAGAAAATTAATAAAAAAAAAAATAAGAGACCAACAAACATCCAACATTACATAATATTCTAAGCCATCACAAAGACTAAAAACTCTGTGGTTCAATTGTGAATAATTGTAAGAGTAAAATTCGAATTAACTCTCTAAATTAAAATAAATAATTAAATAAATGATGATCACCTCTCTAAATCACCATTGTCTCAATATCTTCAAAATTGTCCTAAACAAAATAAACATGATCGCTTAATATAAGAATATACTGATAATTCACCTCAGTTTATAATCTTAAATGAGCATTATGAGATTTCTTATATAAAAATTATTTATATAGGTTGAAGATCTAGTTAAAACTTTAAATATTATCAATTAAAGAATATATGTATCATTACACTCATATATACATGGACAGATTTATATAGGGTTGTAATCGGATTAAGTCCGGTCTAAAAAATAATTAATTTATCACCTATTAATTTTTTATGCATTTAAATTAGTAGTATAGTGATTTTAAATTAAACTGTGTATATTTTGTCTTGATTCGATTGTCACAGTCCCTGCACACTGTACACACATATATATTATAATTGTTATATATGTTCAATTAATTAGCAATCTAATATTAAAGTAAAGTTTAAACTTTGATTTATATTGTATTTAAAACTTAATATATATATATATATATATATATATATTATATTTTGTTTTGTACTGGATATCATTTTTTCCACAAATGAAATTCTTCTTACTTTAAAAAAATCTTTATTTTATAAGGCGGAGATATACATCATTACAAAAAAAACATGTATTTGCGACGGAATTTATCGATGAAATTTCTGACGAATATATAATTTGGGACGTTATTTTCATCTATATAATTTTTTTGCAAATATGAGTGTCGATAACACTCCTACGATTAAATATTTAGTCGGAAAATATTGGTGACGGATTTTACGACGATATATTAGTGAGAATATTCGACGATATGTGTGTGACAAAAATTTTGACGAATTTTTCTACGATATAAATAATCATTCTTTTCAACCTTCATTCCTACCCTTCGTCCCAAGTTATTTATGGGTATATTCGTCGAAAATTTTATATTTTATAATTTATATTATTACCTAAATTTTATATTATATTTAAAAAAATATATTAAAACTAAATAATACAATTAATCATCCATTATCACAAAATAATATCATCAATCATCTATTATCACAAAATATATTCAAATTAAACTTTAAACATAAGTCATTAAAACTAAAATATATATCAAATGATATTCTTGAAATTACGACTAATAGTACTAACAAAATCCATAAACACAATCAACTTACACAATCCATAAATGCAACCTATTGATTCTTTAAACACCAAGTATATATCAACGGGATTCAATAAAGCTTCGATCTTCAAACATATATCAACGGAATTTAACAAAGTTTCATCTTCAAACATATATCAACGGAATTCAACAAAGCTTCATCTTCAAACATATATCAACGACGAGTGAACAAAAGCTCGAAACTGCAATCAATCTAAATCAAATTTAAAATTAATTATAAAGATGTTTTTATTACCTTCAAAATATAAACTATAAATAACATAGTAAAATTGAAGTTCATACCTTATCGTTGTCACTTCTTCCGACTTTTAAATGTTGTCATTATTTCGTTCATTTGGGCCTGCATAATTTCTTGTCGTTTTAGAAGAGCAGCAATTACAGCATCCGATTGAATCTTTTCTTCCTTTGTTTTCCTTCTTTCCTCAATCAATTCTTCATCTTTTTTTTCATTTCTTCTTTTCATTTTTCATCATTTTTCTTAAACTCTTGTATTGTATCCTCTAATCTTGTAATTTTTTTTGAGATTTGTAAAGATGAAGATTCTTGATTCATGAAACAGAAACTTGCCCCCCGTGCTCATGCCAAATATTCTTCCTTTTTTAGGGCCACCCACAGCTATAACCCATAATTCCTCGCTTGTCATTTTGTTAGATTCGTCACAACTATCATTAACTTCGTTAAGCTCCAGAAACTTTTCTTAAAAATACATACAAATAATATTGTTCAAAACAAATATGATTCATTTTTTTAAACAATCTTAAACTGAAACAAATTAATTGACTGATTTTCCTACGGAAATTTACCTTTAAATTTAGGGACGATTATTGATCATAGGTAAAATATCTTTATTTATTGTGATGAAGTTTTTTTCATTTATTAATATTTCCGACGATTTATGTTTTTCGTGAATTAAACCGTCGCGATCGCCGTCACATATTTTCGACGCTAACTAAACGTCGATAATTATTCGTCGCTAATTAGGCGTTTTTTTGGTAGTGTATATACATTGATTCTAACTAAAAAATAAACTGAGCAAATAAATAAACTGAAAATCTTATTAAATCAAATAGTCAGTTGATTTTTTTTATTGAATGGATGCAAATGAAACAAAATTTTGACTAAGAAGTAGTAATTGATTATAGATCATATTTTTTGGGGAGACAACTAATTCACGCTGAGGAGTTCCTCGAGGGGTTCAACCAAAACCACCCTCACCGTGTAACGTTGAGTGACTTGAGCCACATAGTTCCCAAGTGCATCAACATTGGGGTTAGGGTAATTAAGCAAAGTAGGAAAGACTTCATAATTTGTCATGCCTTCATTAATGGTCTCTTTTCCGATGGGAGGTTTGGTTCGTCATAGGTTCATTTTTTGGACGATTATTTTATGTTGTAGTAGTTATTTTATTTTGCGACCAATTTTAGAGAGTTGAGAAAGGTTATTGGATTAAGTTGAGGAGGAGTTGTTGTGTATTAGTATGACATGCATGTTTAATAGATTAGTAATGCTACATGATTGAAACCAATGTGAAGGTCTCATATATCCTTCCCTTAGGTGTAAGTGTGGAATTTGAGACCAAATCCAATATGTTCTTCTTTGGATGGGGACTATTCATGATGAAATTTTGGCTACGATCAAATCAAAATGTAATGTATTCTCTTTGCTAGGATGCCTCAACTATAAGGGGGAGGCGGATGAATAATCATATTCTTATTTATTATCTATTTGAATATTATATTTGGAGCATGTTAATAAGAATTGATTCTCGATCTTTGTTGTTTTATAGTAGATCATTTAGATCAAGGGAATCATTTTTAGTAAAGATACATCTTAAGTGAAGTTGATCATGAGCAATCGTCTTTTGAGTATTGGGTTGTTGTGATTCGTTTTTCTAATTTTGACATTTTTCTTATTTTAATTTTTTTATTTTTTTATTTTTTATTATATTGATCATATTTTGTTTAAAAAACTTATTTTGCAATAATATTTTGTTAAAAAAATTACAATAAAATTTTGAGAGATAAATTTAGACAATTTTATTTTATGAGCCAACCTCTCTAATTAATCTTTAACAAAGCTAACATAACATGTCACTAACCTCCCTATTTAATCTAGTATTTTTTTAATAAACTTCAAACTTAGAGAGATGATCCCTAGTATAAGAATTTTATAATATATAAGTTATCCATTCCATAAAAAAAATACAAAATGAAACGAATTAAAATAAACAAAGCTCAATAAAAAAGATTAATGATCTATTATTTTTTATTAATTATTCAAATAGATCTTGTAAAAAATTATTAATAAATTAATGTTAAGGGTAAACATTTTTTAAATTAAGTTTTTGCCTAACTTTTTCAAATTAGTAAGTAGTGAACGTTTAATACACTAGTTTGATTTATTATTTGTCAAATTTTCTAATTAGAAAGAGTCAAATTTAAAGTCGTATTTATTTAAACTTTATATGAAATATGAATTTATCCCATACGATAAAAGTCAAATATATATATTTTCCATCGCAATCTGGCTACGCAAGTAATCTAGAATCCGTTCGTGTCAGATAATAAATAAAATGGTTTGATAAGTCATGCAAGCAATCTATTTACATGCACACAATTAGAAAGCAAATAAAAAATCTTACAATTAATTAATTAATGAATTAATAGAGCTTCTAGATACAACTAGAATGGAAGGAAATTAAATTTTCTGTGACACGTGTTAAATTGTTTGGTATAATACTGAACAACTATGAAATGAGATGTAATTGATGTTGTAAGTAAATGTCAATGCTTCACACTATTTTTTACTTTTATAGATCAGACTAATTTGACAATAATATATTAATACTTATTTGGCTAATTAAAGTACACAAAAAAAAGTTGGGGTTTGAATTATATGTACGTGAAAGCGTAGTTCGAACTCATTCTTTTTCCCATGTATATATTTTCTAGATCCCTCCACTATGCAATTGATTACTATATTAAAATACTGGAAGTAGAAGTCTACGTAACTTTTAGTACTATAGAGCTTTTCCTTTTCTTTTTTTTCAGAAAAGCGAGAAAATAACATATATTATGGTAGGTGTAGTGCAAAATACTGTTGAAATATTATTCTTAAATAAAAATTAAGTACCTGTTATCCTCTCATCTAACCTAACGATAACAAGAGCTCAACCATTCTTCCTGAGATTCTGAGTTCGAGTCGGTAAGACAACAAATTTTATATCTAGTTAAATGATTAATTGTGTTTACAAGCTATATATTTAACAATCCCATTTCTTTTTAAATAAAAATGAGGACGATGACTATAATATATATTTTTTAAAAATATTGGAGTGTACTAAGTATGAAATTGAAATCCGAGTTCTAATTCTAATTATTTACTTGGGTAGATCATTTAAGATTAATGAGTATAATTTATGAAATTGTGAAATTTAAATTAATATGATTTTTTTTAGTTTGAGATTGTAATTCAAATATTTACTTAATATTTTTTTATATATTTTAAAATCAGATATTTTATTATTTTATAATTTAAAATACAGGTTAATGTGTTAAAGTAATATTTTTTTAATTTAAAATTTAACCTATATATATACTTTGTTAATTTAGGATTTAGTTTAGAAAGTTAATATGTCAGACTGGTTTTTTTATTTTTTGTATTTAGGAGGTTAACACGCCAAACTAATATTTTTATTTTAAATTTAAAAAGTTAACATATCGAAACGAAATTTTTTCTTCTTAATAAATATCGAATTTTAGACAAAACTCTATACATTTGAGTTATCATAATAGGTTATGTCAAACTAATATCTTAATAATATATATTATTTATTAAAATTATTTTATTATATTATATGATTTTTTAAACATAAGAATTGAAACAATTTAAATGTTTGTAAATGTCAACTTTAAAATTAAAATTTTAAATCAATTCCAATTTCACTATACAAATATATCCTACTTATTTTGGGAATAAGAAAAACAATGTGGGTTTTCATATTGTAGTTGATTAACTCAATTGGTGTGACTTGTTTTTAAAGTTTTTAAATGAGTTATAATATTATTAAAAATTTGTAACCATGACCATTTTATACACTTAAATTAAGGTCTTTATATTGTGAGTTGAAAATAAGGCATGGCTTCTAAGTCTATCCGTCCAGATATTTTTAATTTTTGAAGGCCCTTAGAGCTTGATATGGTCATTTTTGTCTTTGTCTTTGATATTTATAATGCAATTACCTATTAAAAATAAATAAAATAATAAAGAATGGTGGAATCATATGATATGTTGGTTAGGACTTAGGAGTATTGATGGTTTAGTTTTTTAACTTAATTATTTTATTATACAAAACTTGATACTGTATATAATCATTTAAATGTTTGATGTGTAGAAATTCAAGAAGCACGTTATCATATTTAATTGAAAATTTAACCATATAAATAAGCTTATAATATAAGTTACATATAAAAGAATGAGACAATTATAAATCATATATATATATCATCTTTCAATAAATACAAATGAAGCAATGAATTACAACAATTAGTAAATCTCTTAAAGTTATAAAATATAAAGTACTTAATCTAAAATTAGAAGAGTAATGCATATTAAAATGTTCTGAATTAAAATAAATAAAACTTAGTGAACATTCACATTCACATTAACATCATTTAAATTCAGTAAATTTTATTTTATTAATTATATATATATTATATCAGTTAAGAAATCAGGAGAAAAATCTTTGGATAATTTTGGTGATTTATGAATCAATTATTTTACCGTTTAAAACAGAGTTCTATAATAGGAGGAACAACGTGGCTAATCTTTGAGACTTACCAATTATTTTTACGAACGATAGAAAAGAAAAAGAAGTTACATTCCCGTCTGAAAAAAATTGTATTATTAAAGTTGTTATATGTTTCACAAAGGAGGTGGAATTCACAACTTAGTTGTTTGTGCATTATACTGTTAACTAGTATCTCGAGTCTTTTATGAAATATGATTGTGATTCATTAGGTAATTCTCAAATCCTTAGATAGTTGTTGGAAAGTTTGGATTGAGGCAACTAATATGAGAGAGTTAAATATCTGGGTTATCATACATCTTGATTATTTTCTGTTAAAATATGTGGATAAAGAGAAATTACCGAACTTTTAATGATTGAAGTCGTTGATGAGTAACATTCATAATGCTATAATTACGACGTTTTTAAAGTTTCCTTCCGAAAAGTCGATGATTATTCTTATTGAGGACTTATTATCATGATAATTTGTTGGCTAATGTGTTGTATTCTTTTTCTTCTTATTTTCATGTTTTGAGATATTTTTTATTTCTATTTTATTTTTTAATATCATGATTTGTTTTTATGGTTAAACGAATTGTGTATCATTTTTAATATACACTAGAAAGTTGTTAAAAAAATATTTGATCCCTATTTTAAATAAAAACTTGAACCTCAATTTTCATTAAATATTTAAACATTAAGTTGTATTTGAAAATAATATTTGTTTATAATGATTTAATTCTTAAGGTTCATTATACAAAATGTTATTAATTATTTGTAAATAGTAAAATTAAAATTTTAAAATTGAATCATTTATGTAAATTTGTGAATTTCAAACCACATTATCTTATGGTGGTATCTGATCTCAGTTTTCAAGATTAAGTAATAGATTAAGTGGATTTAATCTCTTTTATTATGTTAGCTTGCACAATTATATATTTTGTTGCTTTTTTTACTTAATTTTTTATCTTATTTATTATGTTAGTTTGCACGTACACCTATATATATAATATATTATAATTTTTTGGTAGCTTTTATTACTTCTTTTTTTTATCTTATATGGTTTTCAGGGTAATTAGATACAATTTTATTTTATTTTATTTCCTTGTTCTTGGTTAGCGTTTGTTTATTTCTTATGTCTTTTTTAGTGAAAGTAGGTTATATGTTTTGTTTTATTTTATTTTGAGATAGTCGGTTGTTGAGGATTTAAGTTTTCTAATTGACAGTGATGTATGCCTTTTGTTTTCAATTAATGTATGTATATGAAAAATTGGATGTAAAAAAATGAGTTGTTTTTCAAAAAATATTATAAATAATTATAAATAATAGAGTAGTAATAATTTAATATTTCATTAAATTAATTTAATAAACAATAAATAATTTAATAATTAGTAATGTCATTTATAACACTTTCTATAAAAATTTGTTCACAACAATTTGTAAAGTGAGACAGAATTAGGCAATCACTTAGAGCCCCACATCCCCACAACTTTAATAAATTGCTAAAATATTTATTCAACTAAACTAGATTAATTTTGTTAATTTAAATACAAAACTATTATATTATTTTTTTTTTAACTGTTCATATATATTAAAAATGATAAATAATCGTTTAAACACAACAACAAAAAATGACATGAAAAAAAGTTACTCAATAGGTTATCGAACTCGTAAATTATTGAGAAGAACGATTAACTCTCTGAAGGACTCTACCTACTTTTCGAAACGAATCTCTGAAAGCGTTATAATAATAACATTGTGAATGATACGCATCAAACGACTACCGTCATTAAAAATTTAACGATTATTTTCGACCAAATAATCCATTAAAAAATAATATTAATTTTTGTGTTTATCCATATCCAATTGCCTTAATTTGTTATGTCCTTTATGGTCTTTATTTTATATTATAATTTTTTCTAATATCATGAGATTCTGTTTTCCAATATTTCATAAACTTATGTTAAAATAAATAAATAACTTAAATATAATATTCCAAATAATCAAACTATAACAAAAACAAACCCATATATTAGTATTATTATTAGTGTATATTTCGAGAATCTTACATCCACTTTATAATGTTCTTTCGGCTTATAAATTTTAAAATTAATATTAAATAAAAAATAATGTAATAACGCGACAAAGATATAAGGAATATTATTATAATAAAAAAGAGTAAAATTCATCAGTTTCACACCGTTCCTTCCTCTTACTTTCTCTCTTGTTTCATATCATAAGGTTTTCTTCTTCTCCAAACAAGGCCTAAGGAGGATAATTTGATAATTTCACATTGTCTTCTTCACCGAGTGCCAACTGCACCCCTTATTTATAACCCCGCCAAATCATAGTAGCTCACTTCACCAATATTTTCCATTCACACGCTAAACGAAACAACTGTTTATCATTCATCATACTCAATCTGAAGAACAACAACAAGAAGAAATTATAGACGATTGATTTGGTGGATCAAATCTTATGATGGAGGAATCTATAGATCCACCTCCAATCTCGATCTCCTCTTTTGATGATGATTTGTCTGAATCAGCCTCAGAAATCATCCGTTGTTTGAATCTGAAAGAGCAAATCCATGATTCTATAGCTGAAGAAGAGGCTGAGGCTGAAGAACATGATGAGGATGAAGATGAGGAAGAAGATGAGGAAGAGGACGATGAAGAAGAAGAAGAAGAAGAGGAAGAGGAGTTTTCATTTGTTCTCGGTGGATCTGATTCGACGCCGATTACAGCAGACGATGCATTCCAAAACGGTCAGATCCGGTCATTCTTTCCAGTATTCGATCAAAGCCTACTATACAATGGAGTATCCGTGCCAAACAGAGAAGATTTACCACACATGATGCCAGTAAACAAGGTGTTTATTGAAACAGAAGAATCGATCTCTCCTTCCGCCGTTTCCAACGGCAAGGAAAAAGAAGAATCATCTGGTCCGTACTGTAATTGGTCAAGAAAAGCAGTTGAAGCGACGGTTTCTCCTTCTCCAGAAACCTGTAAGAAGAGTAATTCAACTGGATTCTCAAAGCTATGGAGATTTCACGATCTGCTCAATCGAAGTAACAGTGACGGAAAAGACGCGTACGTTTATCTTAACGGATCTGCATCTCGTTCGAAGGTGATATCGTCGGAGAAGAGGCAGGTCGCCGCCGTTTCTTCTTCCGCCTCCGCCGGAGAGAAAATGAAACCGAAGACGAAGAAAGGTGTGAAAACGGCGGCGGCGAAAGCTCATGAGAAATACTTAAGAAGTAAAGATAATGATCGACGACGGACGTACTTGCCTTACCGGCCGGAGCTTATGGGATTCTTCACTAACATCCATGGCGGCATGACCAGAAACGTACACCCATTCTAGTAAGGAAGATGATGAAGAATGGTCCCATTCATTGAAGAGTCATTTCGTTGATTTTAAATATATTATTTAAAATTATAACTTTTGACCTTCTGGTTTTTTTTCTTTTAATTTTGCCCCATTTTCTTGAACAAGAAAAATATAATAGACTTGGTCATAAGGACATCTATTATTATTATTATTATTATTATTATTATTTATATATGGATTTGTCTATGAGGCTAATAATTCCTGTCCAATTATATATATAAAAAATCTGTATAGGTTTTATTTATTTATTTATTTTTGTTGAAAATATGGGTTTGTTTAATTTAATGAATAATAATAATCCCTAGTCTTTTTTGGGGGGTAAATGTTGAATACTCAACTGCTTAATTTCCATTATAGACATTATTGGTAAATATTCAATAAGACATGTCTTCCTGTAAGCACTGTTTTTTGGTTGTTTGTTATGGTAAAACTGAAACTTGTAACTGATTTTGGAAAATTGTTTCAATTTGATTTGACATTGACATTCAACAACTGTTTTTGAAAAAAAAACATGTTTTTGTCAATGGTTTATTCATTTTCTCCTTTTATTTCCAATGTTTTCCTCTTATTAAGGATAGTTGATATATATGTTTGAATTACTAAGATCTATTGTGAATATAGTAAATGGTCAAAATCTTAATTGGAGATTATGGGCTGATGATAAAGCATATCTATTTGAATCGGGATCTTGGTTTTATGCATTGGAAGAAAATGACTATAAAAGGGTTTTAATGTTTATTTGAAGTGTTATATATCGAATAATTTGAAGTAACGAAAAGGTTCTTCGATAAGGAATAATGGATAAAGGGCGAAATGGTTGTTGAAGTAAAGCAGTCAAAGGTTGGACTTGGAGTATAGGTAATCTTGAAAAATAGATTGTGCAAATGTTGTTTATTGTTGTTTGCAATTTTTTTATCTTGGAAATATTCAGAAAATATGAAATGAAATTATAAAATTTGTGTTTGAGGAAGCAACTAAATTGTTTGACAATTTTCATTGGCATCCAGTATGCTACATTTAGGTCCTTTTAGATATTGTGCAATGATTTTAATAGTTCATAATACAATTTTCTATAATAAATTGCATTATTTCACATGTATATTTAATTTTTTAATTAAAAATAAGCTGATACTTTTAAATTTTGTAAATAAAAAATAAATAAAAATAATATGATGATCTGGGACTTTGTTTGATCAAAGTTAAATATTGATAAGTATGCACTGAATATATATATATATATATACTTATCAATATTTGACTTTGTTTGATAAAGTTAAATATGGATAAGTATGCACTGAATATATATATATATATATATATAAATAAAGATTTGGGTCTACATTAATAGAAATAAAACTGTAATACATTTTTTTTTTTTTTTTTTTTGTTATGGGTAAGTTGAAAACATATCTAAAACATTTTAAATTTTATTTTTAATAATTTTAAATTTATTGACGGGTTAAATACGACCCAAATATTCATTAATTCTTAGTTGCATAGCAGGGCCGACCCTAGGGTAAGACAACCTATGTAGTTGTATAGCAGGACCGAAACCCTAGAATAAGATAACTTATGCAATTACATAGAGCCCCATTTTTTTTTCATATTTAATAGTATTATATTATTAATTTTTTTTCTTTTTTTATCTTCTTTAATATTAAATATATATTATATAATATATATAAATTTTTTTATCTCTTTTTAATCTCTTAATTTTTCGCATTATAATATATTAATAATTTACATCTCATTTTTATTATTATTAAAATATATATATATTTTTTACTATTTTAGGAGTCCTAAAATTTAAAATTTAAATTTTAAATTTGTGTTGTGTCCTAAATTTTCAGACCTTATTTATATATATATATATATATATATATATATATATATATATATATATATCCAATTAAAATAAACAATTCAAATTAAACAATATTATATATAAATAAATGGTTAACTGATAAAATTTAAATTTTGTTAGATAAAATTTAAATTTGAATTCTATTTTAAGTACTTAATAATTTCATTATATAGAGAAAAAAAAATTAATTAAATAATAATATCTAAATTTTAAAAGTATTTAATGTTGAATTAATTTGATAATATATAAATTAATATTATTAAAATTATTTCTCTTATATATTAATTATATTAATTAATAAACTTAAAATATTGAATTATATAATTTGATATATTAATATTAAATAAAAATAAATATTAATATTTTTAATTTATATATTAAATTATTAATTTATAATTACTTATAAATAAATGAGAGATATTATGTATATATTTATAATTTTTTAATATATTTTTTTAAATTTAGGCTTAAAAGTAATCTCAAAATCTTAAAAATTTGATTAGAAAGGATGCAAGAAAGAATAACATTATCAACTCATTAATTAAAAAAAAGGAAAAGGAAAAATAGATAAATGATTTTTTTTTGATTCAGCACATCATTTTTGCTAAGATTCCCTATGTTTAGGTGTTAATTTTTTTCTATTTTAAAATAAACTTAATATTTTAATTTATTACTTTTTAACATATTTTTATTCAATACGTGTTAATAAATCTTTAATTTAATATAAGCCAAATTATCAAACTAAACTTTAAAAAAAATGACACAAATAGACAATGTGGAATATCTATATACAATGTTCAAAAACACATATACATCTATTCGAAGATTTATTTACATCTTTACAATGATAAGAGATGGGTTATCAAATGGATGAGGATGAATTTTGACAAGCATAATCTTGGGAAGGTGAAGAACTGTCCCCCAATGGATAATCTAGGTCATCCAAATCTACGGTCCACAGTTAAGGCTGATGAGCTTACTTCATCAAAACCTCTCCAATCACCTAAATTTGCTAACCAAGAAAATCATCCAAATGTTCTGGTGCTGGGGACGGTGCCGGCGGGATATGTAGTGAGTTCTATATAGACCATTGTAGACATAAACATTGTTACTAAGCTTGACATGAATTCCATGGCAACTGATCCATTGAAGATTTTAAGATATCGAAAACTAGGGAAAAACATGGGAAGACGACCGAGGCAAAGGTAGAAAAATGATGAAGGAAAAATATCGGAAGAAGACGGCGCCGACAATGTAGAAAATAATTATTAGGGAAAAACACTTGTAAGGTTTCTTAGGACGTCTGTCATTTTATAGATGAATAATTAGGGCAACATACCAACTTGGGCCTCTGTCTCTATCTTTTAGGCCTTTTATATTTTTATAAATGATAATTAAGACAACGTCACTAAAAAAAAGTTTATTGGGCCTATCTTTTGAACCTCTGTGTTGGACATATTTTTTTTTATATATTAATGATAATTAGAAAAAAATAATTATTAAAATTTTTAATTAACTCTTAAAATAAAAAATTATATAATTTTATGATTTTAAAGTTAATTAAATTTTTACGAATTTTAAATTTAAGATAACAAGATTTATAATTTTAAAAATAATTACAATTTTATACTATTTTATATTAAAAAGACAAATTTATATTTAAAATTAAAAAAATTATTTTTATTTATTCAAATAAATAAATATAATAATTTTATAGTGGTATTATAAAGTTTTTATAATATTTTAAGAGTTAATTCGATATTTTAAACTTCTCTAATAAATGTTTCAAATAAATCTCATCCGAGCGGAAAAGGGCAAAATGATTTTTACTCAAAAATCTGGAAAACTTAAAATAGGAATATATCATTGTAAACCCTAAAACACGTCTTCAATATTGTCAAATCAAACCCTAAATTGAGAGAGGGAGACGAGTGAAGAATACTAACCTTCGTTGTCGGAATAGTTAGTCGTAATATTTCATGAAAGATTCACACAATTCTCTGATTGAACGGATTAGTTAATGAAGAAAATGAAGAAAGAAAGGCCGGCCAAGAAAGAAATGAAGAACAATGAAAACAAAGAAGAAATATATAGAGAGAAAGACTAATAAGAATGAGATTTTTTTTTGTTCTTTTTGTGTGGGTGTGGGTGCATGTGACAATTGTCATATTTTTTTTAATTAAAAATGTCCTATCATATTAAATTAACGGGCATAAAATCTGTTTATTAAAAAGCCCCAAATAGGCAAAATTTTGATAGTTCGAGCCTCATATGGTAAAAATGTTCAAAGTTCGAGCCCAATAGGTAATTGGGCCAAAAAAAATTAAACATGTCCTTAAAAATAATAAAAACACCCAAATGGATAATGTTGCAAACAAAGATGTCCTTAAGTCTACTGACCAGATGATTAGACCCACGTATACTAGCGCGGTCAACTAGTCAATGAGTGAATAAGAAAGTCAACACACAAAATACTCTCGGTCGATTTGGAAGTCACGACGTGGGAGCTTCTTCGGTCTCTAGGGAGGCTATCTCGGTTGGAAGGGAGGCCAAGTCTCTCGGTCAAAACGGGGTCGTGCCCTTGGTCGTTGAGGAGGCTGCCTCTATCGGAAGGGAGACATAACTCCTCATTCGAAATAGAGGCCAAACACTTGGATTCTTTGGTCGATGAGGAGGTTGTTTCAATCGTAATGAAGGCCATGCCAAGCACGAGTTGACTCAACTATAGGGGACGGGTTTCTAACGAAGTCACAATCAGGACTTCGATGATCGAACCGTGAAGAATTATATTAGAAAGTGAATATAAAATTTAGAGAATGAAAATAACCTTGAATGAAAATCTGTCTATTGAAATTGCTAGAAAATAACACGATTACAATCCTTAAATAAAGTAAACATAACTAAGACTCTTAAACTAAGAGACATGAAGAGTCTCATTTATTAGATAAGATCAAGAGTCTTGGACAATCCAAGAATCTCTTTAACAACCAAAGACTCCTTAATTATTATTATTATTACTTTAATTTCTAACACTCCCCCTTAAAGTGATGTCCGATGAACTAGTCCCAACTTAGATAGTAGATCTTCGAAAGGACCTTTAGGAAGTGCTTTTGTGAAGATATCAGCAACATTGTCTTCACTCCTTACTGCAACCATCTCAATGATTCCCTCTAATACTTTTTCACGAATAAAGTGATGCTCCAACTCAATGTGTTTTGTCCTCGCATGAAACACAGGATTTGAAGTCAATTTAATAGCACTCAAATTATCTCCATGTATAGGAACTGGATGATCAAACTTGACATGAAAATCCTCACAGAGTCTACGAAGCCATATGCACTCCTGTGCTGCGTGAGTTGATGCTTTGTATTCCGCTTCTGTTGTAGACAAGGATACCGATCCTTGTTTCCTACTACTCCAAGATATGCAAGTGTTTCCACAAAGAAAAAAAAACCCAGATGTGGACCTTCGATCGTCTCGATCTCCAGCAAAGTCAACATCTGCATATCCTTGCAAGACAAATTTCGCATCTTTCTCATATAGTAGACCAATATCTAGTGAGATATTAATATACTTCAAAATTTTCTTCGCTTCTTCGAGGTGTGGTTTCCTTGGCTCCTGCATGTATCGACTCACCACTTCAACTGCATAAGCAATGTCAGGTCTTGTTATAGTCAGATAAATCAAACTTCCCACAAGAGCACGATAAGGATGAGGATCTAGTAGACATGTTCCTTCGTCTCGACTGAGTCTAGGATTTACGTTAAGAGGAATATAGCTCTTTTTTCCATTAGTCATACCGAATTTTTCTACCAACTTCTTTGCGTAGTTGATCTACGATACAAATAAACCTTTATCAAAATTTTCGATTTGTAGACCAAGGAAAGTTCCAAGTTCACCAAACTTCTTCATCTCAAAGCGAAGCGATAACTCATCTTGTAGACGAGCAACCTCATCATAGTTAATGCCCATCAAGATTATATCATCCACATAAAGAAGTACCACCACCATTTTTCCTTGACTCTTCTTTATAAATAGACTTGAGTCGGATTCTGAAGCCTTGTACCCACAAAATTGAAGATATTCTGCAATCTTTCCATACCAAGCACGCGGGGCTTGCTTTAATCCATATAGTGCCTTCTTAAGTCTACAGACCAACTGGGGACCATCAGTCTTCTCGAATCCAGGTGGTTGTTCCATATATATTGGACGATCAAGTTCTCCGTAGAGAAATACATTCTTGACATCCAATTGCCACAGCTTCCATCGAGTACTTGCTGCTAAGGCCAACACAGTGCGAATTGACGTCATTTTCGCAACTGGGCTGAATGTCTCCTTGTAATCTTCTCCATACTTCTGTGAGAATCCTCGAACGACCAATCTAGCTTTGTATCGATCTATGCTTCCATCAACCTTTCGCTTGATTCGATACATCCACTTACATGTGACTGCTTGAGTATCAGGAGGCTTCGGAACAACGTCCCATGTCTCATTCTTCTTGAATGCATGCATTTCCTCCTCCATTGCTGCCACCTATTCCTTGACATTTTTGGCTTCATTATAAGAAGTGGGTTCCTCGTCGTCTATTGCGTTTGCCAAGAAACAAGAAAAGGTTGTTACAAAATTATCATCCCTAAATCGACAGGGCCTTACAATATTCCTTTTTGGTCGAGATTCCCCATTTTGTTGTTGACTTGATTCTTCCTGATGTGGACTTCTTGGTAACCTTTCACATTTGGCTCCTTCATCGACTGAAGTATCTTGAGCTAAGTCAGGGCTCCCCTATCACTATTATTACTACAAGAGCTTCCCGTGGACGTGGGGATGGGAAGATCAGTCTGAACAGTTTCTTCAACATCCTTCATATAGTACGAAGAAATTTCGTCGAAAACAACATCTCTTGACACAGTGCATTTGTGAGTTGATGGATCAATACACCGCCACCCTTTCCTTCTTTGGTCATAGCCGACAAACACGCATTTGACTGCCTTCGCATCCAATTTGCTCCTTCTCGAGTCTGGAATATGGACATAACAAGTAGATCCAAAAACTCGATTTTTTTTATCATTTGGCTTAAAACCAAAAAGCATCTCGAATGGAGATTTGAACTCATTTGGGCTAAGAGGAACTCGATTGATGACATGAGCAGCACAACTCATGCCTTCTTCCCATAACTGCCTTAGTATATTCTTCATATGCATCCAAGACTTACAAGTCTTTGTAAGGTGTCGAATCTTCCTTTCGGCTATCCCATTCTATTGTGGGGTCTCAGGACAGGAGAGTTCTCTTTTTATGCCATTTTGCCTACAAAACAATTCAAACTCTTTTGAACAAAATTCTCCACCATTATCTGTCCGCAATATTCAAATTTTCCTTTCTTGTTCTCCTTCTACCGTCTCATTGAACTCGAGAAATTTAGAGAACACTTCAGACTTTTCTTTCACAAAGTACACCCAAGTGAACCTGGAGAAATCATCCACAAACAACAACATATATTTATTTCCCGAGTATGAGGCAGTTCGAGTTGGTCCCATCAAGTCACTATGAACTCGATCCAAAGGAACCTTCTCGATACAGAGTTGTTGAATGGAAGTCGATGAGCCTTCCCATATTGACATCCTTCACACACATTGCCCTCCTCAATTCTCAGATCTTCAAGTAGACCTTCGACAAGTTTATTTCGAGACATAACACTAAGCTTAGTCATATTGATATGCCCAAGTCTTGCATGCCATAGAAAAGAGGTGCTTTTGTCGTTCACATTTTCTATGTATGAATTTGAAGTTGAAAGGACAAAGAGATCATTTACCCGAGTTCCAGTATGAACTACATCCGCCTTGATTTCTTTCATGTTCCTTAAGAACTTCACATCATGTGGACCGAACAACACTAGATTTCCAACGTCTACAACATTTGCAACTGAGAAGAGATTCTTCTGAATTCCTGGGACGTGGTAGACATTCTTCAGAGTAATAGATTCTCCTTTATCACTTTCAATAACAACCGATCCTTCTTTATTAACTTCGTGAACCGAGTTATCTGCCGTGACAATGCCACCGCCCCATTAAGAACTCGACTCGACGAGAACACCGAATCATCTCTAGTAACATGATATCCGCACCCTGAATCAACGATCCACCTTTGATCGATCTCCTGTTTACCATTAGAAGCCTCTGTTTTCTTTTCCTTCGAAGTCGTCACATCAACATGAAAAGCATTGTCCTAGTCCTCCTCAACACGCTGGTTAGACTTTTCTTCAGAGTAATAGATTCTCCTTTGTCTCTTTCAATGACAACCGATCCTTCTTTTTTAACTTCGTGAACCGAGTTCTCTGCCGTGACAATGCCACCGCCCCCATTATGAACTCGACTCGACGAGAATACCGAATCATCTCCAGTAACATGATGTCCGCACCCTGAATCAATGATCCACCTTTGATCGATCTCCTGTTTACCATGAGAAGCCTCTGTTTTCTTTTCCTTCGAAGTCGTCACATCGACATGAAAAGCCTTGTCCTAGTCCTCCTCAACACGCTGGTTAGACTTTTCTCCGAGATTTGAACTAACAAAATTTTCATTCAAATTTACTCGACAATTTCTCTTGAAGTGTCCAGTCTTGCCGCACCTGAAACACTTAAGGGACTTCTTAGGAATATTTGAAGAATCTTGACCTGTTTCTTCCTTCTTCGACTTTCCCTTTTTCCAGCTCGATTTCTTCACGAACAACGCATTGTTCGACTCCTCCTTTATACTCGTTCCAGCCATTTGTGCGGCCAACGACTCTTGAGATGACAAGAGATTTTCAAACTCCTCGAGTGAAGGTTGTTGAGCTCAACCTTGAATCGAGGTGATGAATGGTGTATATTTGGGTCGAAGTCCTCGAACAATATGCCTCTTTGTTCGAGCCTCTGAGATTTTCTCATCTGGGTTCAATAAAGAAATTTCTGAGCAAATATTCTTTACCTTAAGAAAGAACTCCGAGACAGATCCGATTTGCTTTGCGGCTGCCAACTCGTTTTCAAGCAACTAGAGACGAGCCTCGTTCTTCTTATTGAAAAGACGATCAAGCGTTTCCCAGATCTCACGAGCAGATCCACAACCGATGATGTGCTCAAACAGATTGTGGGAGATTGACCTCTTCAACATAAATTCTACCTTCGCGTTGACTCTCTTCCGCTTCTTCGATGTTTCCGCATTTTCAGCAACATCCTCAAGAGCTACATCATCATCGTCTACGACGATGTCCCACAAATATTCCCCAACCAGGTACGATTCCATACAAGTTTTCCATATCCGGTAGTTTGACTGATTTAACAACTCCAAACTGAGTCCAGCTACACGACCACCACTTTCCATATCGAATAACAACAATATCTTCTTCAACAATATTACCAAAGCTCTGATACCATGTAACGAAGTCACAATCAGGACTTCGATGATCGAACCGTGAAAAATTATATTAGAAAGTGAATATAAAATTTAGAGAATGAAAATAACCTTGAATGAAAATATGTCTATTGAAATTGCTAGAAAATAACACGATTACAATCCTTAAATAAAGTAAACATAACTAAGACTCTTAAACTAAGAGACATGAAGAGTCTCATTTATTAGATAAGATCAAGAGTCTTGGACAATCCAAGAAGCTCTTTAACAACCAAAGACTCCTTAATTATTATTATTATTACTTTAATTTCTAACAGGTTTTGGCCAAGCTTAGTGTCGTCTTCAACTTCAAGTCATTTGATTGGTTTTCTTCTCCAATCCTCCAACATTGGATCCTAATAGCTAGAAAGCTTCTCATTGACATGTTGATCATTCTTGCATTTACCAGAAGTCGTCGTTCATCACGTAAGAGGGTCGTCGGAGACTCTTAGGAAAACCAAATCTTTCGTCAGAAAATCAGGCAACGTCAATTTCGAGTCAATTTTGATTTGTGAGCTTGCATAAAACTTTATTGTACATGTAAGAACTAATGTATGTCAATCATACGCAGCCTAACCTAATTTTAAAGTAAATAAAAAACTAAAAATCAAAATTTAAAATAAATATGAGAATTTGAGCAAACCTTAACCAAATTGAGTAAACTTCTAAGCAATTCATTATATCAATTAAATCAAGATAGGTTTAAACTCTTATAGTGTAATTGTACAACCTAAATAATTAGGTATAGGTCATTACAGACTTCATATATATATATATATATATTGAGGTTTTGTTTATGTTTATGATTCGTCACCTAATTTAACTTCCTAAGAAATTAGAAAAAAAATAGTTTAAGATTTTTAGTCTTTTACATTTTTAACTTTTTATCCTTTTGACATTTTAGATTTTTTTTTTGTTTCTAGAGATTCTTCTTTGATTCGGTGTTTAGTTACGTACAGGAAAGGACATCGACGTTGTGACTTGTACGCCCGTCTGAAATGACGGTCTCAATTCCGAAGTTGCTAGTTTTAGACATGATCACTCTTTACGCCACCTAATTTAACTTCCTAAGAATTTAGAAAAAAAAATAGTTTAAGATTTTTAGCCTTTTACATTTTTAACTTTTTATCCTTTTGACATTTTAGATTTTTTGTGTTTCCTGAGATTCTTCTTTGATTCGGTGTTTAGTTACGTACAGGAAAGGACATCGACGTTGTGACTTGTACGCCCGTCTGAAATGACGGTCTCAATTCCGAAATTGCTAGTTTTAGACATGATCACTCTTTACACCACTTTATTTGGAAAAAAAAAAACATTTATCAAGTATGCTTTAAAATAAAATTAACTCATAGTATAACTCAAAGGGCCGTAAATCATTATTCTAAAGTTCATAGTACATGACCAAAAAATAAACTAAAAAATCGTTTAGGAGCATACTTGTTAATGAAATGATTAAAAAGGACCAAAAACATGATTGAAGATTCCGCTAATATGGGGTAATTCAAGTTATTCCGTCTCTCAATGAGAAGTCTAAAAGTGCTCTTTTGGTCGCCTCACTTGAGAATTTTTTTACTAAATTAAAAAGAGGGGCAAGAAGTTACAAATATATCTTTTATGTTCTCTTTTCCAAAGAAATTTTTGGGACCCTTTGATGGGTAGAAATACTTATATATATAGTTGAATGTGAGGTTCAAAATTCTTTAGATTTTCAATTAGAGTCCAAATGCATAAACTTTATATTTCCAATTTGGGACAAAATACATAAACTTTTAGATTTTCAATGTGGTACAAAGAAAACAAGCTCCTTATTCATTATTTTTTTACTTCTTTCCTTCACTTTTGATTCTTTAGTAATTCCTAAAACAACGTCATTTTATGTCATTTGTATCGTTTATGCCATTCGTGTTGGTCGTGTTGCTCTGTTGACTTTTGATGCCATTGGTCGTGTAAAAAAAATTATTCAAACCTAGCCGATTGTAATCATTTATTTT
Organism: Impatiens glandulifera; assembly: GCF_907164915.1. Lineage (NCBI taxonomy): Eukaryota > Viridiplantae > Streptophyta > Magnoliopsida > Ericales > Balsaminaceae > Impatiens > Impatiens glandulifera. The sequence goes on along the minus strand of NC_061862.1, from coordinate 36,618,401 downwards.
GGTCAATTTGATTTTATTTAAATCACCTCTTGATTTTAATTATTTCGAAAATTGGTCAATACAACTCGTGCAATTAGCTCGTTTATAAATTTTCAAAAAATACATTTTTTAAATAGTCTCTGGATTTTTTTAAAGTGATAAATTTGGAGGGTATAAAAATGAGTGTCTACACTAACGAATAGTGAATATAGAAAAAAATTTGTAATATGTCTTCAATCGACTAGTCTGTAATAACATCTTCTTAGTCTATAATATTGTTGTCTAGAAATGAAAGAAAGCAATTACGTTATATAGAAAGAAATTCGTAATATGTCTTCAATCGACTAGTCTGTAGCAACATCTTCTTAGTCTATAATATTGTTGTCTAGAAATGAAGGAGAGCAATTGCGTTATCATTTGAGAATGAAGTTGGCAAACTATTCTCAAGACGGAGGTGAGCGTTTTGCTCACAATAAAACTTAGAAAAAAAACAGACAAGTCACATATAAAAAAAAATTGTACATATTTTAAATACAAATTAATGGTTTTATATAGTTTTAAATGTTTAAATAATAAGTTCAAACAAAAACAAATGTAAAATGAACAATTTTGAACAAAAATATGTATGAGGAGATATTTTAAAGGAATGCAATAGGTTGTTCTATTCATTCTAAAATGTAAACTATATACAAGATGATATCATTGAGATCCACTAATCTAGAGAGACAAATGAGTCGCCATGTATAGCTCCTGGGGATCATGCATGAAGAGACAAATCTGTTAAACCGCATACGTGATATCAGGACGAGAAAACGTTAAATATTACAGAGCACCAGCCAGATTGCGTTACAAAGAAGAACCTCACAAATGAGAAAAGACTAAAGCCCCAAGATTCGGTGTGTTATTGTTAGATAAATTCATACCGGTTCAAATAAACCTAACTTAAACAAACTTCCTATGCAGGAACAAGGAACCGGACCGGATGAACAGAAGAGAACCAACTGAAGAAACCGAACCGGTCAAGTTACCATACCGATCAAGAGTATTCGGAGCATAACCAAACAAGGAAGGATCGGCCAAAGCTCAAAAACCGGAATCTTCATACAACCGATCAATCCATAAGGCAATCATAACCGGAAGAAGTCCGGTTACTTCACTATCAAAAGACATTCGGCCAAGTCAAGTGGCCAACCTAGGCCAAGTCAAGTGGCCGACCTGTACAAGAAGACACTTTGGGTATCTGTTGAGAATGATACCAAAGGAACAGACTGAATACTTCCATATCCATGCAAGTCTGAGGAAAGACTGTAGGCTGCAGAAAACAGTACTACCGGATCTTTCTACTTCGGGATAAGCCAGAAAGGAAATCTTCAAAGTACAGACAACTGTCCAAGCAGACATTGCCTACATTGAGTAAAAGACAAACCCAGCAGGTTTGCTTTACAGACCGGCAGGTCTGAAACAGGATACCAGGTCTGAGATTGACCGTCAGGTCTGAGGAGACGACCGGCAGGTCTGAGACACTGAATCACTGCACCTCTGATCAGCCAATCAGATTCAAGGCAGTGAAATATGACCGTTGGCATATTTCACCTATAAAAGGAGGCAGTTGCAGAAGAGTAAATGCGGGATATTGAGCAGTTACTAAGAGTTACCAAGTGGGAAAAACATCGAGATAACAAAAGCTAAGTGCATTTACTACAAGTGATAACAGTGTGGTATTCTAAGAAAGCCTAAGTGCTAAATTCTAAGTGTGTGTGCTACAATCTCAGTGAGAATTGTAAGAGTGTTATCGAGCAGGAAATAAGTCTCGATCGAATTGTATTTGTATTCCTTAGTGAATATCCTTCTCGCGGTTTCGAGAGGAAGGGGTGACGTAGGAGCTTTATCTCCGAACATCCATAAAATCTGTTGTGTCATTTACTTTCTGTTGGCTTCACTACATAACCGACTAACCTAACCATACCGCTCCAAACCAACTTCATACTGATCACACCGAATATCCAGATAACCGAAACCGACCCACCATTCTTCAAATCTCCATCATCCGAAACCGACTCCGCCTATCATACACGTGTATCGCTTCAACTTGAAAGCAAACCTCTTCCGCGCTTGAACTTAGTTCAAGGGTTTGTGACAGGTTGTGAAGTATTGAAACCCCGGTGTTAATCTCTAACCGGATTAACCACCACCCTACGAGTGAGAACCGATAACCGGTCCAACCCCCGGTCCACCAGCGGCGACCTAGATCCTAACAATTGGTATCAGAGCAGTTAGTTTCAATACTCAAGCAAACATGTATCAGGATAGGCCTCCAATGCTAGAAGGTGATGATTTTGCCAACTGGAAGGCACGCATGCACCTACATCTAGTCACCTTGGATGATGAAATGGAATCCGTTCTAACCGAAGGACCGATATTCATTGATAAAGATAGAAAAGAATGGACGGCTGAAGACAGGAGAAGGAACAATCTGGACAACCATGCAAGAAACCGGATCTCCAACAGCGTAGACAGAAACACATATTGCAAGATCAGAGATTGCAAAACCGCGAAGGAGACTTGGAACACGGTCATCCAGATCTTTGAGGGAAATGAAAGAACAAAGGAGAACAAAATAATGGTGGCCACACAGAGGTTTGAAAGCATCAAAATGAAACCAGGGGAAACTATGAAAGAATACAGTGACCGGTTCACTGGTGTATTAGATGAGTTAGCAAATCTGGGCAAGAAGTACGACAACAAAGAGGTCATTATGAAGGTCTTGAGATCTCTTCCGAGTGCTTGGGACATAAAGACGATGGTCATGAGAGAATCAAAGAGCCTACGTAAGATGAAACTATACGATGTATTCGAAGATCTTAAGGCATATGAGTTCGAGATGAATTCCAGAACTGAAGAGGAAGTCTCGGCCTCAACGTCAACCAGAGCACTGATCACATCTACGGAACCGGCTGCACCTGTTCCTGCCCCTATATCTACACCTGCACCTGCACCGATCAGAACCGCCGAACAGTTTACTGAGGACGCCATGGCAATGCTTGCACAGAAGTTTGGGAGGTTCATGAAAAGGAGCCAACCGACAAACAACTACTATGGTGACAAATCCAATGTAAGATGCTATAACTGTAACTGTATGGGACACTTTAAGTGGGAATGCAGGAAACCAAGGAGAGATACACAGAAACCAGACTACCAAAATAACCGGAACAACTATCAACAAATCGGTGAAGGAAGTGAAGTACCGAAAGCACTTATAGCCGATGATGGAGGAAGCCTATGGGCTCACAGTGACAGTGACGATGACCTCACATGTCTCATGGCAAATGAGGAACAGGTATTTGACTCTCCCTGTGAAGAATTTACTAAAGATGAGTTATAAAATGCATTGAATGACATGGTAGAAGAATATAAGAACCTATTGACCATGTTACCTAAGCACCTCAACATCAAAACCGATCCCATAGTACCTATCCCAGTAGAACCAGAGGTACCCATCATAACCGAACCGGAGGTCATACAATCTGATGATACCCACACCCTAGAAACCGAGTTAGATCCCAAAAACAAACAACCTAGTGAACCGACTAGAGACCTAACTGAGGAAGAGAATGCCAGATTTCAGTATACGATGGCCGCCTATAGGAGATCTAGCGATATAGTAAAGAACCTGAATAAAGAATACAGGCATCCACGTTGTAAGAATGGCCTAGGATACACAGAGAACAGATCTAAAAACCGAAAATCCATATGGAAAGCAAAGCTTACAAAAGGAAACCTTCCCTTTATAAAATTCCTTAAGAGCACCTGTACAGCTGAAGAAGAGGAGACCGCATATTATAGGGAAGAAAAGACAAAGTATGACTATGTTGGCCCAACCGATTCATGGCTTGACCTTGAGAAAAGGAAAGCAGAAATCCTCAAATATAAGAAAGACTTCCCTGAACCACGTAGATCAAACTATAGATCATCAAACCAAAGACCATCATCATTTAGGTCATCTGTAGGGAAACCGAAATACACCAGACCAAGTGTGAGGAGAACAGTTGAAACTTTAGCAAAGAAGACCGTTCGATTTATCAAGGTTTGGGTACCTAAGGGACTAATCGCATGTGGACCCAAGTAAATTTGGGTACCAAATAGTTGTAAATATGTACATTTTGCAGGATCCAAAGAAACGGCTAGGAAACTCCGAATGGTTCTTGGACAGCGGTTGCTCCAGACACATGACCGGAAATAGCAATCTGATAATCGACATCAGATCAGTAACCGGTGCTCCAATTACCTTCGGTGACAACTCTAAAGGTAAAACCGTGGGCAAGGGTAAGATTGTCCATGGTAACCTAACTATTGATAATGTACTTCTAGTTGAAAACCTACGTTTTAATCTACTTAGCATTAGTCAGATGTGTGATGCTGGATACACAGTAGAATTCCTTAAACACGCATGCTTAGTTAAGAACTCTCAAGGGATAGTACTACTAACCGGAAATAGGATAGGTAACATCTACAAGGTAGACTGGAAAACTAGAGTAGAACACCCTATATGCATGATAGCTAAGACTGATCAAACCTGGCTATGGCACAAAAGACTAAACCATCTAAACATGAAAACCTTAAACTACATTCGTGGTAAGAAACTAGTTGAAGGCATCCCGGATATAGTATTTAACCAGGATAAGGTTTGTTCAGCATGCCAAATGGGTAAACAAACTAGGTCATCGTTTAAAAGCAAAGGAAATCTCCAATCCAGCCGATGTCTAGATCTTCTTCACATGGATTTATTTGGACCAATTCAGGTCATAAGCCTAGGAGGTATGCTTTACACCATGGTAGTTATTGATGATTACTCTAGATATACATGGGTAATATTCTTACCATCTAAACGTGAAACGGTATCAAACCTAATCAACCTCCTTAAGCGTTTGCAAAATGAAAAATCAACTCGTATTAATTGCATTCGAAGCGATAGAGGTACCGAATTTACTAATAGCACATTAACTGCATATCTTGATGAATCCGGCATTAGACACGAGTTGTCTAGTGCCAGGACTCCTCAACAAAACGGCCTGGCCGAGAGAAGAAACCGGACTCTCAAGGAAGCCGCACGGTCCATGATAGCCGACTCCGGCATTGCTCAGAAATATTGGGCTGAAGCTATCAACACTGCATGCCATACACAAAACCGGTCCTTGATTAACAGATTTCACAACAAAACACCATATGAGGTTTATTTTAACAGAGTTCCTAAACTTAAATACCTCAGGATTTTCGGTTGTAAATGTTATATTCATAATAATGGTAAAACTCAACTCACTGCTTTTGATGCAAAGACCGATACCGGCATTATGCTAGGATACTCGTCAGTAAGTAAAGCATATAGAGTATACAACAATAGAACTACAACCATGGAGGAAACAATTCACGTTGTTTTCGATGAATCGGTTGAAAGCAACACTGCTTCATGCTTTGATCTACATAAAAGACTGGAAAATAACGATATTCATTCTAATAGAGAAGATGAGACCCCGGTCTTCAGGGGATTTGTCCATGACCTAATGGGTAATATTGATACCCAGCCGGATCAAGCTGTTCCACAACAGGAAGCTGACACTTCGGTCCAAGCCGAGGAAGCCGGTCGGTCTGACAATCTCGGTCAGCCTACCGACATGTCTAGCCTTGATCAAATAAACGGTAACTTGGTAGACACCCCTGAGCTGAATCTCAGAAGAAACAGTAAACATCCTCCTGAGCAAATTATAGGTGACCCTTCAAAACCTGTTCGAACTAGGAGTCAACTTCTGGAAGGATATTTTAACTCTGCTTTTATATCCCAGATTGAACCGAAAAGAATAGATGAAGCATTGTCAGATCCGGATTGGATCTTGGGAATGTAAGAAGAGCTAAACCAGTTCGAGAGTAGTAAAGTCTGGTACTTAGTTCCCAGACCGAAAGATAAATCGGTCATAGGAACAAGATGGGTATTCAGAAACAAACTCAATGAGGACGGTTTGGTCACGAGGAACAAAGCCAGATTAGTGGCTCATGGCTACAAACAGGAAGAAGGCATTGATTTTGAAGAGTCATTTGCTCCTGTAGCCAGGATTGAAGCCATTAGGATTTTTCTTGCCTTTGCTGCTTTCAAAAATTTCAAAGTTTTTCAAATGGATGTTAAAAGTGCATTTCTGAACGGTGATATACGTGAGGAGGTGTATGTTGAACAACCACCTGGTTTTAAGAACGCTGCATTTCCAAACCATGTATACCGGCTGAACAAAGCTTTATACGGTCTAAAGCAAGCACCAAGAGCCTGGTATGATACACTAACCGCATTCCTAGTAGAGCATGATTTCACCATCGGTTCAGTGGATAAGACCTTGTTCAAATTTGAAAAGAAGGAACATATCCTACTTGTTCAAATCTATGTAGATGATATTATTTTTGGTTCCACTGACCCCAAGCTTTGTGACAAATTCTCAAAAATGATGACTGACAAATTTGAAATGAGTATGATGGGAGAATTAAGTTTCTTCCTAGGTCTTCAGGTTAAGCAACTCAAGGAAGGAACATTCATCAGTCAACCTAAATATACCAAGGAGCTTCTGAAGAAATTCGGTATGGACACCTGCTCCTCGGCGGCCACTCCAATGAGTTCATCCATTAAATTGGACAGAGATGATGAAGGGCAATCAGTAGATCAGATTGCATACCGGGGCATGATCGGTTCCCTGCTGTACCTGACAGCAAGTAGACCGGACATCCTGTTTGCAGTTGGTGTGTGTGGGAGATTCCAAGCAAATCCAAAGCAATCCCATTACACAGCAGCAAAGAGGATACTGAAGTATCTAAAGGGCACACCTGATGTCGGTCTGTGGTACCCAAAGGACTCATCATTCAATCTAACGAGCTACTCAGACGCAGACTATGCAGGCTGCAAGATTGACAGAAAGAGCACCAGCGGAACATGTCAGTTCCTTGGTGATCGACTGGTATCATGGCATAGCAAGAAACAGACATCGGTGGCTACATCAACCGCAGAGGCTGAATACTTGGCGGCCGGAAGCTGCTGCTCTCAACTCCTCTGGATCCAACAGCAACTGAAGGACTTCGGTATCATTGCCGAAGAGTCCCCAATCTTCTGTGACAACACAAGTGCCATTGCGATTACATACAACCCGGTTCTCCATTCCAGAACCAAGCACATCGACATAAGGCATCATTTCATTCGAGAACATGTCACGCTAAAGCATATCCGGCTGGAATACGTACCAACCGACCAACAAGTAGCCGATATCTTCACAAAGCCTCTACAGGAAGCTAAGTTCTCTCAATTTAGACTTACTCTCGGTTTAACCGACATCAGTCAGATCCTTCCTAAGGATACTTAAAAGGAAAACCGACTTCGACAGATAAAACAGGTAGTTCTTCTTAAGCTGCTGATCTTTGAATTCTCAAGATGCCTATGGAAGAACCGCCCAGCTCATCAGACAGAGTAAACCGACCGGCTACTTGGTGGAAACACCAACTAACCGCATCGGGATGAACAACTGATGACTGACCGGTTCGGAAGCAGGTCATCCCAGATTATTTGAATTTCACAGATGTGGAACAACTACCAATGTTTATAGATATCTGTTCTAAAATGTTGCCTTTTGAAAGAAAACTGGTCGCGCCTAAAAAGACGTGAAGATCTTTTGATATCTTTCATGGTTCAGGCCTATGACCGACACCTAGACTGCAAACATACCCATTTTGGTGAAAAACATTTTATCCTGCAGTTAATACATGTCACTCCATTTAATGCCTGGACAATAGGTTAGCCCTAAACTAGTATTTAAGAGAGGGAAACGCTCACCACAAAACTCACAAGTCACAAGAATATCCTCTCACTAAGGCAAACTAACCATGTCTCAATTCCCAAACATCCTCCAAGTAGATTTTGAATCCTGTACCGGTACCGAACACTATGAAGTGTATCGGATGATTAAGAAGTTAGAAGACACGGGTCTCCAGTATTTTCTGGATGATAAGCAAATCATCTACCCTGCATCCGTCATGGAATTCTACTACAATGCCAGGGTATTCCGGGGCACACCCCATTTTGAGACCCACATCCAATCCAAGGTTGGGGGTGTAATTTTCGATTTCACCGAGCAGGACTTTGCTCGGTGTTTCAGTCTGCCCAAGCAAGGGATCACAGATCTCAATCCTCCTGCAGACATTAAGGCTGAGGTATCCCTAGCCTTTGCCCGGTCGGATGAACCTGTCAATGATCATGGCTCTAAATCTCTCTTGAGGGCTGAGTACCAGCTCCTCAATGATGTGTTAGGAAGGGGCATCTTCGGAAGAGATGTCACCAATACCTATTGCGTGGCAAGTTTCAATATGATGGCCGCCATCATTACTGGCACACCGGTAAACTGGTCCCGGGTGCTGTTCGACACCTTAGTTTGGATGATTAACGTTCAGTCAGTCGGTCTCATTCCCCAAATGAGCACCCTTCTGGTGGAACTCGGCGTTCCAACTTGTCCTGGCGAAGGCCTGAACCAGGCTCAGGTGCTAACTAGGGAAATGACCGACTCTTTCTACAGTCGGTTTGAAAGAGAATGGAGGAGGAGGAACTTCAACCCCCCTCGCTAAGTCACTTCGTCTGGCATCCGGTCGTTTTGCTGCATGTACCGGATGCATCATTAACCATATCGGCCTCATCCATGTCCACTTCGGTTTTATTTGTGCTTTTCTTAACTTCATCATTTATGTATGTCATTTTCGGTATTGTCTCTACCGTTTTCGGTCTCCATCTAATCTATATCATTATGTGTTAAATGCATTTAATGAGATAATCCCATTTAATGAGATAACTCCCAACCACCCGCATATTTAATTCCCAACTAATCTGGTCACTTTCCAACTAACATTTACCTCGAGATTTGCAAACCGCCACTTCCCAATGCACTTTGAAAAGGAAAAGATTCTCTTCTTTAATAAAACAAAACTGACCATCAATGCACAGATTTTCCCTCCAAAACCGATTCTATATAAGGAGCCATCCTCCTTTCATTTTCTCACATCCACAATCACTAGTATTTCTCTTGAATCTCTCTCTCTCTACATCATAATCATGCCAAGCCGAACTTTGGGAAATTTTCTAAGTGTTGACTTCGGCTCATGCTTGGCCGAATGGGACTATGACCACCCAAAGAAACACATGTTTGAAAGTCTCATTGTTACCGGTCTTCAAGCCTTCCTTGACGAATCCGGTCCCATACTGACTGAGGATGTCAAGGAATTTTTCAGAAATGCCGTCAACTGGGGAGATCGCATTGTAACCACTGTAAGGAATCATACCTTCCGGCTTGATGAAGCCGAATTTGCCACCCTCTTCAGTTTGCCCAAAGAAGGGTTCTCTGATTTTCCGGCCATGGAGGGAACTGATGAATACTACTATGGGTTCCGCTGCCTTGGAACCTTCGATACGGTGGAAACCCATGGGTTAAAAACCCGCCTCGGTCGTAGTACTCAGTTACTTCTTGAGATTGTCACTCGGTCCATTCTGTGCCAATCTGTAAATCAGCGGTATTCAAAGAATACCTATAATATGATGACCCACATCTACAACCACACGCCCATCAATTGGGCAGCGGTCCTCTTTCAAATCCTGAGGAAAATGGTGCGGACCAAGAAGGGACTCGGCTTTGCACCCCACATCAGCAGGTTGATTCTCAAGCACCGGCCAGATTTTGGACCGGGTACACCGGCATCCCCCTCAAATATTCTCGATAGAGATGCCGTGGTGGAAAAGTATTCCAAAATGGTGCTTACTGCTTAAACATCTTTATTTAAATGTCTTTCTTTCGTCCTATCGGTTTCCATTCTAATAAAATATCGTTTCAGTTTTGATCGCTTCTCTTTACTCTATGTATCTATCTAACATAACCGGCTTGATATCGTTCGTATCCGGTTTCATAAAATCTGCTTAAAACTGATAAACACCGATCAATCAAAATATCTGAAACACTATTAGAAACCAATCTACCATTCGGTCTCAAAGAAAAGGTTGCGTCACCGATGACATAGACAAACTCTTGGAGGGAAATCTCCCGCCCAAAGATGCCGCCCACCGTTTCGTACGTAACCGCCCATAGTTTGGCGTCCTTTCGTTTTGGAGGGAAATCTCCCGCCCATTCATGATGGGACGGTTTGGCTTCCAAACCGTGCCTATAAAAGGGGAGCCTTCGTCACATTTGTCATTTTCACACAAATTCACTTTCTCTCTCTAAGCTACTAAATCCTTCGAAGCCGATTTCTCTCATTCTCAAAATATTCAAACATGGGCCGTGATGCGGTATTGTTCAAACTATACTCTCAAGTGGACTTTGAAGAGATTCGGCAAAATGGAACAACCGGGGCAAAAGACGTAATTGACCGACTGATTAAAACCGGTCTGGGATATTTTCTGGAGGGACCTCACGTAATTTACAAGAACGCGGTCGAAGAATTCTTCAAAACCGCAACCATCTCCTACGATAGGATTCTCGCAACGGTTTGTGGTTCCCAAGTTGAGATCACCGAAGCCGTGGTGGCCGAGAGTCTGCATCTCCCAACTACCGGCATGGACGCAACAGCGGAGATGGACGATGATATCTTTAAGATGGCTTGCCGCCGTTTATCAGCAACCAACGAGCCGGTCACCACATCCGGAAAGAAACAGATGTTGAAACCGGAGCTTATCCCGGCATGTGACGTCTTTGCCAGGGCGATACTGGCAAGAGGAGGAAATTTCAGCAATCTGACCAGAGACAAGATCAAAATGATTTTTCGTCTGATGGAAGGAACAGAGGTGAACTGGGCAAGATCGGTCTTCAGCAATCTCATGGACATGGTAAAACCAGACTCAGACAGATCGTGGGGGTACGCCGTACAACTCGGCAAGATCTTCTTACACTTGAACATCAACGTCGGTCCCGGTGTTGGGATAATAAAACGTAGCATCATCCGATCAAGGCATTTTCTTCCAAGAAAGCAGTCGGCCTCCAGTTCCACAGGTGGCCGAAAGAAGAAAGCCGCAAAGAAAAATACCCCGGCAAAAGCAAGCACCGGAGGAAAGAGAAAAGAAAAGGTAATTTTCGAAGATCCGCCTCAACAAACAGAGGATGAGGAGTGGGACGATGAGGAAGCCGACACAGAGGGAACCGAAAATAGAACGGACCATGACGATGATCTTTCGGTTCGAAGTCCGAACGATGCCGAACATAGCATCAATCCTGAGACCACCGAGGGTGAGGACGGGGTTGACACAGGTGCCAATGATGAAGGCCTCAGCAGGGAAGAAGCCGATGAGGCCGAGGCCGAAAGATTAGCACAGAATATTTTTTCCGGCATCAACAAGCGGGACGAGGACGTCATAGGTTTATATCTGGAGTGGCATGAATACCGGTTTGATACAAAGTATAAAGACATCCTATCAGACCTCTCGCAAGAAAATTGCATCGCCAGATTGGAGGAAGTCGAGAAGATGATCTTAAGCCTCACAAAATCCAATACCATTCATGAGGTACAATGCCGAACTTGCCTACTGATACCGAGAAGTCATCTTCGACAGATAAGAAGGCGTATCAGAAAGATTAAGGAAGAATATGCCGAAGGGGGATCGGTGTCTACAGTAGCACCGCGAGTATTGGAAAAGCTTGAAAAGGGCAAACTAGAAATTCGGCAGGAAATAGAGCGGCTGGAAGCCATATGCAATCAGAAGCAAGTACCGGTATATACCGCTCCAGTCATCGAAGAATTTCCAATTGACTGGACAACAACTTCAAGAGAGGACACTGAGACACCGAGGGACATTGAGACACCTCTGCCAGAAAATGATGAGGTACCGACTTCGAAGTCTGTTGAGGTCCAAACTTTAGAGGATGTTGAGACACCGATGCAGGAAAATGCTGAGATACCGACTTCAAAGACTGTTGAGGTACAAAGTTTAGAAAATGTCGAGATACCGATCTCGGAAGTTGCGGCATTGAACTTGGAGGATGCGGTTACATTGGAACCTCCTAATGAGAATGCTGCACTGATGGACTCCGGTGAGAGAGCCGATCCTGATACCACCGAACAGTCAATCCCCTCTCCACCACCGGAAGCCACCGTTTCAGTTCCTCCTAAGGAATGGATTGAAGACCGGCTCCAAGAGTTTGAAGCATCCGTTTCGGGACGGATTGGTGAGCAACTTAAGAAATTCGAAGTATCCACATCGGGGCAGATTGAAGACCGGCTTCAGAAATTTGAGGCATCAACATCAGAGCAGATTGATGACCGCATACTTGACCACAACGTTTCTAAGCTTCAACCGCTCAAGGATAGATGCGAGAACATATTCGATACGGCTATGCAGTTCGCCGATGTGACAAAACAGGTTGTGGATCAACATCAAGCACGCCTAGCGGAACTCAGCACCGGACTGTGGGAAGAAGCCGGTGAGCGAGCAAACTGTGCTCAGCATATTGTAGCTCTGGAGGGCTTCACTTCGGACTTAAAGAAGGACTTCGAAAGGGTCGACCAGACAATTGACCGAGTCTCGGTGCTGGAAAATTCAAATAAGACTCTCGTGTCCGAGGTAAAGGCACTTACAGAACAGATAGCCGAAATCCTGAAAGCTAAGGAAGTCGCGGATGCCGCGGCTATAGAGGCCGATGCTCTGGTTGCTAAGAGAGTCCAGGAAAGGCTGGACGCCGAAGTTAGCAGAGACAAAGAGGCGCCGCGAGCGACTCAGCTGACCGAAGAAGAAGTAGAGGCCGAAAGAATAAGAAGGGCCGAGCTTTTATATCCAGGATATGCTGAGCAAATGGCAAGACAAGCTGCGGATGATGCCGCGCGGCTGGAGAGACAAAAACGTGGGCTGGAAGAGTTCTCCGAAGCAAACAAGAAGAAAAAGAAAGTGGCCGCCTCCGCTTCAGCACCGGCCGCCTCTGCCTCAGAACCGAAGAAGAGAAAGAAGCCGGCTCCTAAGAAAGTTCGGATTGTGGAGATGCTCAATACAATTTCTGACCCGGTCGAGACGGGTACTTCGCAGCAGGACGACCAAGTCGAGGATGAATTCGAAGAACAGCTGCGGTCCCGATCTAAACGACCACGACACTCCACGCAACAGCAACCGCCACCGCAACCGAAGAGAAAGAAGAGTGCCTATGAATTCACGGACTCGGAATAGGGACTATCTTTCCTTTTACTTGTCTTAGTATTTATGCTCTGTCTGTCGGTTTTATATAAATATATATAACAGTTATTTTTGAATATCGGCCTTATTTTGCGTTTCTACTTGGTTTTGATAATTTTAAATAAAATAATCATAAAGGGAGAAATTGTTAGATAAATGATAGAGATTCTTCCAAAATCCTTCAAAAACTCCTCCCTCAAAATCTTTCGAAAAATTCTCTAAGTCTTTTTCAAAAACTGGCCAAACAAAACAACCGGCCTACGGTTGCAAACTTACATAATTTTGATAATTTTAAATAAAATAATCAAAAAGGGAGAAATTGTTAGATAAATTCATACCGGTTCAAATAAACCTAACTTAAACAAACTTCCTATGCAGGAACAAGGAACCGGACCGGATGAACAGAAGAGAACCAACTGAAGAAACCGAACCGGTCAAGTTACCATACCGATCAAGAGTATTCGGAGCATAACCAAACAAGGAAGGATCGGCCAAAGCTCAAAAACCGGAATCTTCATACAACCGATCAATCCATAAGGCAATCATAACCGGAAGAAGTCCGGTTACTGCACTATCAAAAGACATTCGGCCAAGTCAAGTGGCCAACCTAGGCCAAGTCAAGTGGCCGACCTGTACAAGAAGACACTTTGGGTATCTGTTGAGAATGATACCAAAGGAACAGACTGAATACTTCCATATCCATGCAAGTCTGAGGAAAGACTGTAGGCTGCAGAAAACAGTACTACCGGATCTTTCTACTTCGGGATAAGCCAGAAAGGAAATCTTCAAAGTACAGACAACTGTCCAAGCAGACAGTGCCTACATTGAGTAAAAGACAAACCCAACAGGTTTGCTTTACAGACCGGCAGGTCTGAAACAGGATACCAGGTCTGAGATTGACCGTCAGGTCTGAGGAGACGACCGGCAGGTCTGAGACACTGAATCACTGCACCTCTGATCAGCCAATCAGATTCAAGGCAGTGAAATATGACCGTTGGCATATTTCACCTATAAAAGGAGGCAGTTGCAGAAGAGTAAATGCGGGATATTGAGCAGTTACTAAGAGTTACCAAGTGGGAAAAACATCGAGATAACAAAAGCTAAGTGCATTTACTACAAGTGATAACAGTGTGGTATTCTAAGAAAGCCTAAGTGCTAAATTCTAAGTGTGTGTGCTACAATCTCAGTGAGAATTGTAAGAGTGTTATCGAGCAGGAAATAAGTCTCGATCGAATTGTATTTGTATTCCTTAGTGAATATCCTTCTCGCGGTTTCGAGAGGAAGGGGTGACGTAGGAGCTTTATCTCCGAACATCCATAAAATCTGTTGTGTCATTTACTTTCTGTTGGCTTCACTACATAACCGACTAACCTAACCATACCGCTCCAAACCAACTTCATACTGATCACACCGAATATCCAGATAACCGAAACCGACCCACCATTCTTCAAATCTCCATCATCCGAAACCGACTCCGCCTATCATACACGTGTATCGCTTCAACTTGAAAGCAAACCTCTTCCGCGCTTGAACTTAGTTCAAGGGTTTGTGACAGGTTGTGAAGTATTGAAACCCCGGTGTTAATCTCTAACCGGATTAACCACCACCCTACGAGTGAGAACCGCTAACCGGTCCAACCCCCGGTCCACCAGCGACGACCTAGATCCTAACAGTTATCACCTAGCGTAATCAACTACTTATAAAATGACATACCCACACGGTTTACAATCTCAGATATATACTTTCGTTGAGAGAGAAACATACCATTTGCATGAGGCCTTATCGAAATGCCCAAAACATAATGCAAAGGACCCAAATCTTTCATTGTAAATTATGTACTCAAGCTGGAGATGAAGAATCGGCTAAGAGAGTTAGAGGACGTCGTCAATATTATATCATCAACATACAATAACAAGTATGCCATGTTCTCACCCTAGCGAAACACAAACAATGAGTGATCTAAAACAGTCTGGGAAAAACCAAGTGTAGACACAAAATCCATAAAGCGTTTGTTCTAAACTAGAGGAGCCTACTTCAAACCATACAATGATTTCTTCAAATGATAGACATGATAAGGAAATGAAGAATCTCTGAACCCGAGGGGATGATGCATATAGATAACATCATCAAGAGTGTCATGGAGAAAAGCATTATTTACATCAAGTTAGTGAATTGACCATTTCTTCAATAGGGCAAGACTGAGGACCAAACGAATAGTGGTCGATTTGACAACATGACTATAAGTCTCCCCACAATCAACGCCAACTTGTTGAGTTTTTTCATCACCTACAAGACGGGCTTTATGCATCTCATTTATGAGTAAAAACCCATAAATAAGGAATAATATTACATCATTTAGACGAGGAACCAACTCCCACGTCTCATTAGCAATTAAAGCATTAAACTCTTCTTGCACGGCTAACTTTCAATTCGGATCCTATAGGGAAGCTACAGGGTTACAAGGTAAATGAGATTTAGACTCAGCAGAAAAAATGTTAAAAATACATTTGAGCCGAAATAACCCCCGTTGAATTCGAGTGACCGGTTGAAGAGAAGGGGAGGATGAACGGGAGGGGGAGGATGAACGGGAGGGGGAGGAGGAGATGAATGTGTAGACAGATGATGAATCACATATGGTGATGGAGGATCATTGAGAAAATCATATGAGAGTGGAGGGGATTAAATTTTAACAAAAGAAAAATGAGACTCGTCAAAGATGATGTGACGACAAATAATGATTTTATCATTTGTAATGTCAAAACACTTATAGCCTCGGTGATTCGGTGAGTGGATATAAAGACACACGGGGTAGAACGTGGAAGAAGTTAATGAATCGTCGTGGATAGAAATAGAGGTTAACACCAACAACGAAACACGCGTAAATGGTCATACATTGGATCTTTGCAGTACAAACATTATAACAGAGTAATGTATGTCATGTGTTTACGTAGAAGAATATTTAGGAGGTATATGACCATTTGGAGAGCATGATGCCAAAATGAGGTGGATATCTTGACATGAGTGAGTAATGTACGAATCATATTATTGATAGTACAAAATTGTCTCTCGACCTTGCCAAACGGAGACGAAGTGTGACGACATGAGAAGCAAAAGGTCATCACATGCGTGGACGCAAATTCCCTAAATGAATGATTATCGGATTCCCTCTCATTATTACATTAAAATATTTTATATCCCTCTCAAATTGGGTTTTGACGAAGGTAAGAAACTGAAATAAAGCACTAAACACTTGGGATTTATAAGATAAAGGGAAAGTCCACAAAAAGACGAAAAGTCATCAAGAAACAAAACATAATATGAGACATTCATACATCACTATGAGTAATGTCAAATGGTAATAAAGAAATCGAAGTAGAAGCCTTAAACGGCAAACTCACATTTTTTCAAATGAACGTGAAGGATAAATATGAGAAAATGTTGTTTATTACAGTAAATTAATTTATTTAATCTAAGATATTCAAAACTATAGTTTCTAGGATGACCCAAGAAACTATACCACAAGGATAGCGACAAATCAGCAAAAACGGAAAACGACACCTGACTCCCAGTTGTGACCGGATATAGATCCCCCCGACTGTCACATCTCATTAGACGTATCCCCGTCTAAAAATCCTTAACAAAAAAACCCAAAAGGATCAAACTCAATAGATACATAATTATCTGTAGGGAATTTACAAGCATAAACTAGATTTTTAACAAGAGCATGAGCATGGAGAACATTATTCAAGGTAAGTTTAGGATTCGAAAAATAAATAGTGGTATGCTTAATACTCAAAATCGGAATCGTATTACCATTACCTACAAGAATATCATGTTTAATACTTGAATTGAAATAAGGCGAGAAAGTACCTTGTTGAGATGTCATGTGGGACGTCGCACCCGTGTCCATGTACCATGTCGGATCAGGAGATGTAATACCAAGGGTATACATAGTCGCTTCAATGTCCGTTAAAGTCGGTGGAGACTAAGCCATGTATGTTTGTGGACGTGGGCCTAGGTGACCCAACTGTTGTTGTGGCGTCGACGGACAAGAGCTAGAAGGAGGTCTCTTCCATTGAGATGTTGAATACGGGCATGGAGGAGAGCCAATGGCCACTACCAAGAAAATCATGGTGGGCCTAAATGACCAGGCCATTGTTGCGGCCAAGGAGAAGGAGGCTGACTTTGAACTTGGTACTAGGGCTGCAAATGAGCCGAGTCGAGCTCAAATTTGCTTGAGCTCGAACTCGACTCGATTTAGTATTTATTAGCTAGAATCGAACTCAAGCTCGAATTCAAGTTTATAAATTTGAGCTCGAGCTTGACTCGACTATTTACCTATAAGTTCGGCTCGACTCGAAAAGCTCGAACTCAAGCTCGAATTCAAGATCGAGTTCGAGCTTAAACTCAAGCTCGAACTCGAATTCAAGCTCGAACTCAAACTAAAATTTATTTTCAAAAATGAAATATCAAACTTTCATACATATTCAACATTTGAAACATAATATTTAAAATTGAAAATATGAAAAAATTATAACTATTTAAAATTCCAAAATCATGATAATCCAAAAAGCATTCAACCACAATTACTAGTCAAAATTCTAAAATTAAAGTACAATGCTATATAAATTGTTTGAACATTCAATATATTAATATTTTTTAAGTCACGTTTTTCAAGCATAGCACAAGTACACCTACCTGCATTTAAGCTTAATAATAATTAATATAAAAAATACATGTTAAAACAAATAACTAAAATTTAACTTACTTTAAGGTTTAAGGGTAGATATGGATAAAAACAAATTCAACATATTTTTTTATTAAATATTATTATATATAATTAAATTATTTGGGTACAAATATAACAAGAATTTATTGGTTTATTTATAGAAAGAATCTATTAATTTATTTATATATTACAATATATTATTAATATTGTAAACTCATTTTTTCTCTCAACATATTATATATAATATATACTACGCATAATAGTGTTTTTCTATATAGATCTATGATCAATATATATTAAAAGTATTTTTCTATATAGATCTATGAACACTATTAATATATATAATAGTGTTTTTCCATTTAGATCTATGAACAATTAATATATATAATAGTGTTTTTCCATATATATTTATGAACGATCTATATAAGCACAAATTTCTCATAATACAAAAAAAATCAAAGTTATTTAAAAGTATGAGCAATATTTATAGTAGAAATAGTGTAGATGAGAGATAACATAAAAAAATGTATTAACCTATTATGAATGAGTGAAAGTAATGATGAAGACGAAAGAAGAAGAAATAGTGAAGAAAGAAGAAGAAGAAGAAATGGTGAAGATAGAGGAAGAACAAGAAGAAAGAAGAAATGGTAAAGATGAGGAAGAAGAAGAAGAAAGAAGAAATGGTGAAGATGAGGAAGAACAAGAAGAAATGGTGAAGACGGAAGAAAAAGAGATGAAGAGTCACTTATGATTGATACATTAGAAATTAGGATTTTGTTTTATGACAATATAATAGAATAATGTGGATTATGGGCCTTTTATATGGGCTGTGAAAATAGAGAGAAAAGAAAAAAAATTGTTTTAAATTTTAAGTTTTTTTATATTGAATAAATATATTATAAATTATCAGGCTCGAAAAAGCTCGACAAGCCGTCGAGCAAGCATTATATGAACTCGAGTTCGGCTCGAATATTAAACGAGATGGCTCGAACTCGATCAAAGTCAAGCTCAAGCCGAACTTTGATCGAGCGGCTCGCGAGCAGCTCACGAGCGGCTTGACTCATTTGCAGCCCTACGTGGTACTAGGACTGCCCCGATCGATCCCCATTACGAGATCCCTTCTTCTTTGACTTTTACCAAGATTCCCATGATGACCTACGATGTGACCCATTCGTTCTAGAAGCGTCAGAGACAAGAGTTACACCTGACGTCGTTGCCAAGCCAAATTCCTCTAAATTCAACATGGATCACGCTTGGTAAAACTGAGGCAAAGGATCACTCTACCGGAGTAACATCGTCACCTAGTTGTATGCCTCCGCCAAGCCCGCGACCAACTACAATACGAGGCGGTCATTCGAGACCAGGCTACCGACGCCCTACAACTAATCAACTAAGACTTTGAGACGTTAACAATAAGCCGAGACCCCGGAAAAATACGCCATGATGGTGGTAGAAAAATCTTCCTCAAGGGAAACCGCACGAGAATGACAGTTATCTTGAAAACTCCCACGTAGTAGTGTCTAGGCTTTCTCGACTATGGAGTCCGATTCTAAGATCTTGTGAAGGAGATCTTGTGAGATTGTGGCATAGATCCACTAAAGGATAGTGACATCAATGGTTAGTCACATATCTTTCTCTTTATCCGTCAATGGCGGTAATAGAACAGGGACCGACGGGATGATATGATGAAGAACCCGATGAGAACAAGCATGGATTTTGAACAAGTACGTCCATGTCGTGTATTGAACGTTTTCTAACTCAAGAACTATATAAACGTGATTCTTGATGTTGGAAACGATAAGGGTCAGGTGAAATCCTTGTTTGTCACTCGTTATCCGAAAAAAGTGATTAAAGAGAAGATGAATAGAAAATGAATTGTTAAGATACGACGTAAAATAGTGATTAAAGAGAAGATAGTAGAACATGGACCGTTAGGCTAAAGCGCGGTGGAAGAGAGAAAAGAGAAAAACCATATGATCTAATTCCATAAAAGAATACAATCCGTTATTTTATTCATTCCTAAATGTAACTATATACAATATTATAACATTAAGATTCAGATCTCCAATATATTAATTAGGTGAACCATATATGTATAAACATTCTATTTTAAACTCAATTATATGTACAAGAACATTATAATTTTTTATTTTTTAAATTTAAATAAAGACTTTTACACCCTTTAATTATTTAAACAAATTTGTATTACAAAAATTATTTATTCAATATTAAAAAATTTAATTGATACCTAATTGAATATTAAAACTAAAAATTATATATATTTGAATTATATATATATATATATATTTAAAATTTTACTCAATAAATTAAGATAAAAAAATTATATATATATTTGAAATTAAAAAAATTACATAAATGATCAATATTTTGTAAAATTTTATAATTTCACATATATTAATATAATATTTTTTTTACTAATTATTAAATTTTATAAATTAAAATGTATATTTTAAAATTATATAAATTATGTGTATATAATAACTACATGTATAATTTTAAATTATTTATATTACTGAAAAAAGTGAATAATAAAAAGTTATTAAAAAGTTAACTAATCAAATAAATTTAAAGGGAATATATTTTTTTTACTTTTTTTAAATTGTGATAAACTATATTTTTAATAAAGAGAATAAATTATTAATAATTTATTAAAATATGAGAAAAATACACATAAATACTATGTAGTTTTATCAATTTCATGTTTAAGGATTATGGAATAAAATTTCAAATTAAAATACTGTGGTAGAGTGTTTTGAGATAATTAATAATTTCAATTTCGCATGGTCTATGAGATAACATGACACTTCTTCGAGAAATTTATATATAATTCACCATTTTAATATATATATATATATATAATTTAAATATAATATTTAAAGTATATATATTTATGTTATTTTAACTCTCTATTTGTCTATAATACTTTTAATAAAATTTTATTAATATTTATAAATAGTTTTATTGTTGATCAATTTATATAATTACGTATAATTTAATTATATATAATATTATATATATATTATTTTATAAATAATTTTTTTTAAATATTAAATTATTATTTTCTAATATATATTCAACTAAATTTATATATAATTTATTTATTTTTAATACATACATATATAATATCATGATTTATATGTTTTAATATATGATATTTAATGATCTACTTGAAATTATTGTTTGTTCCAAAATATTGAACAACACAGTGTTTTAATTTAAAATTATATACCACAACCCCTAAAACGTGAGATTGGTGTGTACTTTTCCTTTAAAGTATTTTATAATATTAAATAAAATAATATTTAAATTTTGAATTAATATAAATTTGGATAATTTATAAATATATAATTAAACAATTTTAATAAAAATATAAATTATGTTTATATTAAAATAAAAATATATTATATACTAATTTTAATAAAAGTAAATAGATGAGAGAATATAGAATATAGAATGGAGAATAATAGAAATAAGATAAATTAATATATTGAATAATTATAATTATGTGAATGATTTATTAAATTATTTTTAATAGTGTATATGTCTAATTATGTTTTTTTTTGTTAATAAAAAGAAATAGACGAGAGATGAGAGAATAGAGGAAATAAGATAAATTAGTATATTGAATAATTATAATTATGTGAATGATTTATTAAATTATTTTTAATAGTGTATATGTTTAATTATGTTTTTTTTTATAAACTAGATAACTATATAAATTCATTAATATAATAAAAATATAAGTTGTACGTGTAATAACTATTTTGTGGGATAAAATTTGATGAGCCTATAACTATGCCTCAACCTGTGCCATAGTTTAAAGAAACGTTCTATTCTAAATACTGCGCCACAGTTTAAAAATTCCACTTTAGTCTCTTAAAATAAAAATAAAACAAGTTTTATTCTAAATACTTCATTTATAGTTATGGCCATTAAGAAATGATTTAGGAATTAAACACATGGTTGGATTGAAATTATTTAAATAAGCTATAGACTGTTTAAAAAATAATAATTTACTGTGATTTTTAAAAGTTATAATTTTTTTATAATTTTTTTTTTAAAATTAAGTATTAATATATAATGATAAAATAAAAAATAATAATTAAAAAAATAAAAAATAATAATTAAAAAAATAAAATATTTTAATTAATAAAGTCAATAATATGATAGTGTTTGATTTGTTTGTATTATTTAAATAATTGAAAAATGAACAATATCTAAGTATAAACAATTCAAATTTTAAAAACTATTTTTTTATAGGTTAAAAAAGTAAAAAAAAAAATCAATATTTGACTCTGTTAAAAAAAACATTAATATGCTTTCAATTGTCAAAGACATACTGCTCCCCTAATCTAGTTTATCTCTTCCTCTCAAGAAATTGAAGATCTTCCGATCCTGGTCTTTTTGAGTTTTGGTTTCAATAGTCTTGTTTCAAACAAGACTTTGAAGGATATAACTTAAACAAGACTCAAACCACCATTGATATTAAGTCTAGATGCGTTAGAAAGCTAATTTAGTTAGCTATAACTTTTGTCTTTCTCACGAAGTCCAAAACAGATCGCAGGTTCATGCAATTCCCTATGGAACGTCGGTGGCCCTGAATTGGACAGTCCAGCTTGTGGGCGGCCTAACTTGGGCTACAAGTTGAACCATGAGTTCTATTTGGTGTCAATAAAAATCTAACTCAAAGACCTTTTCGATGGTAGCTCATTTGCTCCAAATGATTGAGTAGATCAAAAGATATGAGTTTAGAAGTTGCACTTAGCTTCAATTCTCTATAGGAACGAAGCTAGGGCACCTGCATCGACTTGTTTGGACGTGTAGACCACCTTAACCGTCGAATGGGGCCCGAGACTGACTCCATTCGGATGGGCTATTTCTTAACTTTCCAACCATAAGTAGAAAGTCTAATTTTTTAGGCCCTATGGCTCAAGTTATGGAAATATAACCAAAAGTGTGTATGAATTGACCCAATTTCGGTCACTTTGTCTTGCATCGACGGTTCCTCACGATCAAGAGCTTTCATACAAGATTGAGATGAAAAAACTTTATAAAAGACTCTTCAAAATTTTCCAAATAATTTAAGATCATTCAAATCCAACAAGTGTATAGGTCAAAATTAAAATTTTGAAGTTGAAGGTGAATGATGTTCTTCCTTAGTCGTTTATGCCCAAAGTAAATAAAATATATTTATAGGAATTTTCAAATGAAGTGTCTGATGACATCACGATAGTCTTGGTACGGTTGAGTAGTGTTGACTTGTGTTGACCGAGTCTTGAACGGTCTAATTTGACTCAGTTTTCTTTTTTTTCCTTTTTGAAAGCATTATGTTTATGAAAAATGGAACTCGGTCACAAAAACAAACATTAAAATAGTTTCTTTATACATTTTTTAAATAACAATATTATACTCAAAATTCATGATTTTTCGAATCATTTGATCTGAAGGTATCGATTCATCCGAATTTTTAATATTTTGACAAATCAACGTTTGGACCAAGTTCAATATGGCAAATTGGGCTGGTTTTTAAATGATGCTTTTATTTATGGTCTCTCTGTCCAGCAATCAAATATGATGATCATACTAGACCAAACATATCTATTTTAATTTTAAGGGTACAAAAATGAGGCGAATAGTGAAATATAACAAAATCTGCAATATGTCTTGAATCGACTAGTCATCAACAACCTCGTCTTAGTTTGTATTATTGTTGTCTAGAAATGAAACAGAGCAACTACGTTGTCATTTGAGAATAAAACTAATAAATTAATCTCAAGACAAAAATGAGAGCTTTGTCCGCAATAAGATTTAGAAAAAAATGGATATACCACATATTGAAGAAATTTGTGTATATTTCAACACAAATTAATTGTGCTACAAATTATAAATAATTTTAGATATGTAGAGAATAAATTTAAACAAAAATAAATGTACAAGAAATAATTTCAAAAATTAAAAGTATGTAGAAGTAGGGTGAACATTACCCGACTTAATCTAAAATCTGATTCGAATCCGAAATAATAATTCAAATTAGTTATTTCTTATTGGATTGAGTTCAGATTTGGACTGAATTCAGATTTGATTAAATATGGATTGATGTAATTAGGATTATCAAAATATCTAAATAAAATATATTTTTCTTAATTTTTTTTATTTCACCATAATATATTATTAATTTTTAATTTTTTTTTATAACGGTTTAGGCAATTAATTTTTAGCTATAGTAATCAATTTTATATATTTATATATATTTATATATTTTAATTATTGTATAGATAAAATATTATAATATATTATTAAAAAAATTAATTATAATATTTTATTTGAGTGATTTAAAAAATATAAAAAAAAAATAAAATTTATTAAACAGTTATATAGAAAAATACTAATTCAGATTCAAACCGTATTAATCAATATTACAGATTTGATTACACATTATATTATTATAATTTAAATTTAATATGAATCAAATAAATATATTTAAATTCAAACCATATTAATATATAAAAATACTAATTCAAATTCAAACCGTATTAATTAATATTATAGATTTGATTACACATTATATTATTATAATTTAAATTTAATATGAATCAAATAAATATATTTAATGTGAATTAAATAAAACAAATTGAATTTATCAGTTTGTTAACCCCTTTATATTATATTATTTAAATTTAAATAAATTTTTATTTCAAATATTATTTTACTCAATATTATAAAATAATTTAATTATACACCTTATTTGAATCTAATTAAAAACTAAAAAATTATAAATATTTGAAATTATATATATATATATATATATATATATATATATATATATATATATATATTTAAAATTTGACTCAAGAAACTAGATAGATAAGGTTATATATATTTGAAATTAAAATTACATATATATGATAAATATATTTTTAAATTATATAATATTACATATTTTAATATAATAATTTTCATTTAGGAAACGAGTAGAGTGGTTTGGACCGTTTGGTGACATTCAAAGATGAATAACTTTCTATTTTTATTTTTTATTTTTATGTTATATTTTATTGTTGAAGTTACACAATTTTTTTTTTAATATAAATAGACATTTTTTAAAATATTTAATAATTTTTATTAGTTGTTAAATTTTATAAATTACAATGTATATTTTAAAATTATATACTATTAATAATTGCATTATAATTTTAAATTATTTATATACTGAAAAAGTGAATAATAAAATATTAATCAATAAAAAAGTATTAAAAAGTTAACAAATAAAATAAATTTAAATATAATAATTAATGTATCAATTCTTTTACTTTTATTTGAATTGTGATAAGTTATAATTTTTAATAAAAAAATTAAGTTGTTAATAATTTAATAAAATATTTTATAATATTAAATAAAATAATATTGAAAATTAAAATTAAAATAAATATTAATAATTTGTTAATATATAATTAAAAAATTTTAATAAAAAAATTATATTAAAATAATATATATATATATATTATAAACTAATTTAAATAAAAAATAAAATAGAGGAGAGATTAGATAAAAAGAGAGAATAGATGAAATGAGAAAAAAAATAATATATTGAATAATTTTAATTATGATAATAGTTTATTAAACTAATTTTTAATAATATATGTTGTATAAATGAAATAATTATATAAATTTATAAATTAAATTTATTTTAATAAAAATATATTAAGTTTTACGTGTAATAGTAATTTTGTGGTTTTCGATGAAATCGAGGTAAGATGAAATAATGTTTGATTTATTTGTATTATTTTTCAATTTAAAATTTAAAAATTATTTTCTTATAGGGTTAAAAAAGTAATATAAAAAAATTAATATTTGACTTTGTTAAAAAAAAAATACATAAATCCTGCTTCTGTTGTCAAAGACATACTTCTCTCCTATAATCCAGTCTGTCTTTCCTCTCAAGAAATCAACGCAGATCTTCAGATCCCTGTCTTCATCATCGTCACCTTAACCAAGTATCTTCCCTCCCTTCTCTTATACGCTTTGTTTAATCTATTTTGCTAGCTGAATTTTGGATTACCATGCGATTCGATTTCCGCTAAATCGATCGCGTTTTTCCTGCATTTGAATCTAAGATTTGATTGATGAAAAACTAGGTCTAGTGGTTGATTCAACTACCCTTTTCTAGTTTTATCTAATCTCACACATGATATGAATGTTGCATGTGCTAGTAGTATATACTAGCTTGTCTATTTTGTGTTTTCTTGGGTGAAATCGTTGTTCAGATGCGTAGATAGAATCTGTTTATCTTTCTAGTTTATGGAATTGTGGTTGATTAGATAGAGAAGAGAGATTGATCTCGTTTTAGTGAAATCTGATGATGTTTGGAGGAAAAAAGAAATGATCCCAACAACGTTTGAATCTATGGAGTTTGATTTATACTTATTAAAAGGAATGCAGTGATGTTGCTGAAACTGTAATGTTTTGATATTTGGTTTCATTTTTAGATCGAAGATGGTTGAGCTAAAGCAGAAACAGGCAGAGTTTGTCAAAGTTGAGGAGCTTCTTCCCCAAGCTGAAGGGTTTAGCATCATAGTTAAGGTTGTTAGCTCCAAGGTTGTAGTAACAAAGGGCCGTGGTGATGGAAACTTTGGTCGCCAGTCGCGTATGGCTGAATGCTTAGTCGGGGATGAGACAGGAGTCATCATCTTCACTGCCAGGAATGACCAAGGTAAGTAGAGACCGAGTTCAATCTTTTGATTTATAATTACCTGAAAATGTATTCATTCATACATGTCAAACTGTTTGGCTGTTAGAGTCTTGAACTAAGAATATGATGATTAAAGTGGGGACATGACTGTTGAATGTGTTTGGTTTTGTTTTGTTTTGTTATTTCAGTGGACTTGATGAAAGAGGGTGCAACAGTGATCCTGAGGAATGCGAAGGTTGACATTTTCAAGGCGTCGATGAGGCTGGCAGTTGACAGGTCTGGGCGTGTTGAAGTGGCTGATTCTGCTGATTTCACTGTGAAGGAAGATAGCAACTTGTCACTCATCGAGTTTGAACGTGTGGATGTTGTGGTTTAATAGTATAAACAAACAAGACTGCACTAGTGACTGCAACTTTTCTTTTTTTGGTTGAGTTCATTTAGAAACATTGCATCTCCTGCTCAAATAATATATTTTCGCCATTTAGGCTTGGACTTATATTGATTATCTTGTTGTTGAATTGGAAGTCTTTATCCTTTTTTACTGCTTAGAAATGAGAGGAAAAGATTATAATTGAAGATTAGTACGTATGAACAGTGAGAGTAAAGAAGAGTTTATGGTTTTAGGGAACAACAAAGTTACAGGATTTGATGTTACTCAAGTAAGAAGTAAGGGACTTCTTTACCAAGTTTCACTTTTCCTTTTTATTGAAGTTTTTAACTCCTTAATTCACTCACTTTTCATTATTTTTATTATTATTTAGTTTACTTGAATTTGGTTTAAGATTTGAAAATTGTGTAAATGAAAATATGTTATTTAGAAAAGAGGAACTCATAGTTTTTGTGAAATCTTTCAATTTATACTATGTTTTCCCATAGATTTGGTGTTGTTTACATTCTTATCATTTATGTCTGAGTTTTACTCAGAATGTTGCTACCATATTAATGTTAGTCTAATGAAGTTTGAAGCATACTATATTATTAGATATCCAAGATTTTGTTACTTATGACAAAAGACAATTTATCTTAGATTGCACAATTGCATGCTTTGAAATTTATCATATCATATATGGAATTTTCCTACATGAGAGATATTGTGGTAGCACATATAATGCACTTGTCACAAAAGATTAATAAATCAATGCAGGGAGGGGTGGGCATCAGCAAACTTGTGACTTCAATAAAACCTTGAGGGTCGGCCCAAGCATTACATTTGCATAGCTCCCACTTTGACACCTCTAAAATAATAAATATGATTTTGATAATGTTTGAACGATTTAGTAACTATACTAATACAAATAATAATTAACCAACTAATCTAGATTAATTTTATATTAATTTATTATACATCTCTATATTATTTTTACAAGTATTAAAAGAAATAAAAGTTGCATTGGCCCATAAATATCCAACTTTCGAACCGACCTTAATCTAGATTGTGAGAAAAAAAATATATTTGGGCTAGATTGATTAAATGTAAGTATGATCATATTAATCTAGTTGGTCACCAAGAAAACTTATAATTCCATGGGATGCAACATTTGGGGTGACATTTATGTCATGTGGAAGGTTTATTGTGAACATTCAATTTTTATTGTGGGTGATGAACATTTGATTAGTTTCTAGAACGAAATTTGGCATGGTGTTAAATGTTTGACGAATATTTTTCCCGAGCTTGCTTCTATATCAATTTGTTGAGGTGCATCAGTAAAAGATATGTTTGACATTTGGTTTAGTTGTTTTGCTAACTGTATCAAATACAGAAGATGATTGAACAAAGATGAAAGCATGCTCAATGCTAGACTATTGTTCATGATAAAAAAAATAATGGGTTAAACCCGTATTCTCATGATTCTATGCAGTGACGTGATATATAACTTCAATGTGAGAGATTGTTACACTCTGTGCAATAAAGTGAGCCTGATTTATCTTTGTTCGAAAAATTTGTGGGGAAAATTTGTGGGAGTCTAAAAAATATCTACCAAAATCTTATTTTTTGGTTAATGTGTCATTCACGGCGAAATTTGCTTTGATAATAGATGTATGCGAAATGAACTTATTATTGTGAGTAATTGTTGTATATGTTACAAGGACGTTGAGACAAATTCTCATTTGTTCTGCTTTTACATTGTCATGTTGTGGTAAGTATTTGAAATCTTTTATGGAGTTTGACTAGAATTCAATAAGTTATGTAAGAGACCGTCAATGACTATTGGGAGGCATTATTATTGTGAGTAGTTGTTGTATATGTTACAAGGATATGGAGACAAATTTTTTCATTTATTCTGCTTTTACATTATCATATTGTGTTAAGTATTTGAATTTTTTTTTGAAATTTGACTAGAATTCAAGTTATGTATGAGACCGTCAATGACTATTGGGAGGCATAGATTGAGACGACTAAAAGAGTGAACGAACATTGAACAACTAAAATATGTCTTTATAATTTTCTAATAGACTGTCTAGTTGAAAAAGAAATTGAAGAATATTAAACAACTAAAATAGGTCATGACAATGTAGGATATTATATCCGAAAACTTATTGATTGGAAAGGAGACCTTATTAGTCTTTTTAGGATCTACAAGCCAATTATTATTTTATTTATTATTCTTTTTAATGTTTTTTTTTCCTTATATTTAAATGATTTTTATTTTATTATTTTAATCATTTAAAAAAAACATATATTAACAATTTAATCTTTCATATAAAAAAAATGTGATATTGTAAATTAACTTTGACATAGTAAAGTGAATCGCAGTTTGTTTATTGTTTTAACTATTATGATTGTATGAATCTTGAAGTATTTGAGTACGGTTGACCGTGAGTCCTGATCTTGAAAATCACAATAAATCTTTTAAGAATATATTTTGTATTAAATGTTTCAAAATAACTTAATTATATATATATATAATTAAACTTATTCAGGAGCTTACTTGAAGGGGTAGAAAAAATAGTTTGTAAGGTAAGCAAAATTTAAATTGTCTTTTTTTTATATCCAAAATAAACTTCAATAGAAAAAATATAATAATTTACATTATAAGGAAAATAAATATAATCTACCAACCCTTTCCTTATTCTGGGTTCAAATTTTTAATTGACAAGAAATATGACCGTTGAAGTAACGTTCGAAACTTAAGTACACAACTTTTAAAATTCTCTCTCTCCCTTAATGACCGTTGCGAATCCAGTTCTTAGCATTAGTTGCAAGCTTTGATTCTTTATCCTCAATTCTCAAACAAATTGCTCCGATCATATTATCTTCTCTAGTAATTTTGCTTCGATGGCGACATTAACAGCTGGTGTGATAATGAAACTCCTTAACGGGTTGAATTCCGGCTTAAAACCGACGAGCGAACACCGGAGCTCGCTTTTACAGGTGACGGATATCGTACCGGCCGATCTTGACGAAAAGAATCTTTGGCCAAAACATGGGTTTTACGTCAAGGTATCGGATTCATCCCATTCGATCTATGTCAGTCTTCCGTTTGAACAAGATGACCTAGTTCTTAGCAATAAGATTCAACTGGGTCAGTTCATTTACGTTGATCAACTAGATCCAGGTTCACCTGTTCCAGTTGTGAAAGGCGCAAAACCAATTCCGGGAAGACACCCTTTTATAGGGACGCCTGAACCATTAATGGGTTTGAGAGAAAAAGGTGAAACGAAGATTATGAGTCATTTAAAGAAACCATCTGGTTCGAAAAGAAGTTCATGGGAACATTCTTGTTCAATTTCGTCTCCATTGGTGATGAAACCAGTTCCTCTTGATTTTGATCAGTGTACACCGGTGAAGAAGAGTATATTTCCGATGTCTCCATTGTTGAGAGGACGCAAAGAAGGAAGCTTGACTGCATCTAGATCGTCTGTAGGCGGTGGGATTTTGTCGAAAATTGTGGAAAGTCCTGGTTTGGTTAGAAAAAGCTGCATCACGCCGTCTATATTGAAATTTCCAAGAAGCAAGAGCGTTAACGAACGCGAATCGAGAATACCCAGAAACACATTCAACCCAACAACAACAACAGTAAGTTCATCCATTCTTCTTCTTTCTTGAAAAGTTCATCTTGATTCTATTATTAATTTTGAATATTAAACAGGAAAAGAAAGTCTCTAGCCCTTCTCCAATGAAATCAAGATCGGTAGTTGAACCATTGTCTCCATCAATTCCTCAAGATATCAGTAGCTGTAACATGAATTTACCTGGAAAACTGAGTATTCTCGGGAAGGAAGCTGTGCAGCAAAGAGAAACAGCTCAAAGAGCTGCACTTCAAGCCCTAAGAGACGCCTCCGCCACTGACAATTTAGTTCGATCGCTAAAGTATGAAAATTTTCTTTAAAACCAAACACTTTTCTCGATTATTTTAAGGAAAACCATTGACCCACATTCTGAATTGAAAATATCAGGTTGTTTTCCAATTTAAGCAAATCGGCTAAAGTGGAATCACCGGCGGCATGTTTCGATAAGTTTCTGGAATTCCATGGTCAAATTATGCAGGCAGTTAATGAGATGGTATCCATCCAAGCAGCAACTATGGTTCAAAATCATCCAGAAGAAGAAGAAGAAGAAGGAGAGACGACTAATAATATCCTATCCAAAAGAAGAAACCCATTATACAAATCAACAGCCGAAAAGACTAATAATGATCAGAGGTTTTCGTCTGTTCTTGGGAAACATCTGAGATCACCGAGTTTTAATAGCAGCCAAAGAAAAGGTTCAAGCTTGTTTGGGAAACTGTCTGAGAACGATGAGAATAAGAAACCGGTTTTGTGTAATAGTAGTGAACCTCTGAGTAATACGATCAAATTGGGGAAACAAATAGAGATGGAGGCTGGGAATTGGTTTATGGAGTTTATTGAGAAAGCTTTGGAGAATGGTTTGAAGAAGAAGAAGAATAATAAGAAGAAATCAGAGGAGGAAGAAGATGATGATGAAGGGAGGAAAATTCCTCAAGCTGTATTGTTGAAGGTGATTAATTGGGTTGAAGTTGAGCATTGTGATCCGACTAAACGGACTGTTCATCCAAAAGCAGCTCAAATTGCAAGAAAGCTAAGGATCAAGATGAAGAATCCTTCTTCATAAACATAAAATCATTGTTTAAGTTCATGAATGATCTTCTGAAACCATATTATTATATCATTCTTTTTCATGTTATTGAACAATCTTTTCGAAAAAAACATAAAGAGATCAAATGAAAATGTTGGCCAAGTTTATTTAATTTATTGTCAATCAATCA
The DNA here is from genome assembly GCF_907164915.1 of Impatiens glandulifera. Lineage (NCBI taxonomy): Eukaryota > Viridiplantae > Streptophyta > Magnoliopsida > Ericales > Balsaminaceae > Impatiens > Impatiens glandulifera. Next base: position 36,586,548 of record NC_061862.1, on the reverse strand, counting down.
ATCATCCATCATACATATATAAAGAAAGTATCATCGTCATCATCGTAAACATTCATCATTACTTAGAGCCATGCTGGATTATCCAAAGCGGTAACAACAGCCTTGACTTGCAAGTAGTTCTTAAGACTGTATTCTCCCTTCTCCCTGCCAATTCCACTCATCTTGTACCCGCCAAAAGGAATTGCTGCATCAAACGTATCGAAACAATTTATCCAAACTGTTCCAACTCTTAACGCTCGCATTAACCTGTTTGCATTGTCGAGGTTCTGAGTAAACACTCCTGCTGCCAATCCATACTGAGAATTGTTTGCCCTTTTTATCACTTCATCCGTACTCCTAACCAATCCAACGATAATATCATATAAAAAAACCCACCAAAAACACAAGAATATTGAATTACTGTCAAAACTACTCACTTATATTTCAAGATAGACTGCACTGGACCAAAGATCTCGTCTTGTGCAATCAACATGTCATCCTGTCATTAGGGTAAGATGGTTAAAATGCAAATATTAAAAAGTTACCAATTCTTTTTATACCCATTCAATATTTTTACCTTGACATCAGAGAAAACGGTTGGCTGAATATAGAACCCTTTGCTACCAAGTCTGTCACCTCCAGCTTGAAGGGTAGCTCCACTCTCCACTCCAGAGTTTATGTATTTGAGAATTTTTTTGAACTGATCTGAATCGATCTGATGCATCCAATCATTTGTAATGATCAAATGAAATTTTCAAAAAAAAAATACCAAAAGGGACTAGCTAGTACGATTTATTACCTGAGGACCTTGTTCAATTCCAGATTTGAAAGGATCTCCCACTGCACGTTTGAGAGCACGTGCCTTGGCCTTCTCAACAAACTCATCGTACACACGCTCATGAACAAAGGTTCGAGATCCTGCACAACAACATTGTCCCTACAAACAAACAGCAGGCAACTTATAATAATAAGTTTTACTTTCACATTTTATAAAGTAAGACTTTTGTTAGGAGTTTATGAAATTACCTGATTAAAAAACAGAGCAAAGTGAGCCAATTCAACAGCTTTATCCACGTCAGCATCCTCACATACGATGAATGGTGATTTTCCTCCTAGCTCTAAGGTCACATCCTTAAGATTGCTTCTAGCTGACAGTTCAAGAATAACTTTACCAGTTGCTGTTGAACCAGTGAATGCAATCTGTGAAAGGTAGAAAAAACTTTGATTCAGAATTTTCAAATCACTCTATTCATCTACTTTCTCCTCAGTTGTTCAAGTAAATTTTTATTGACCTTTTTCAGAAAAATAAAAATACCTTGTCCACATCCATGTGACTAGCAAGAGCTGCACCAGCTGTGGGACCAAATCCAGAAACCACATTTAGAACCCCTGGAGGAAGGCCAGCCTGCAAGGCATGCATGATATCATGAGAAAAGAACTATAAAGGCAATTTGTTAGGCATTATTTGACTAAAAGAAGAAGCAAGGAAAAGTGAAAAGCCATATTTTATTTTTATTTTTGAAGGACGTTTGCACAACTCCGCAGTCATAACCCCGCTTTAACTTAAGAGAATTTTAGTATAAATCAAAACTAAGATTTTTGGCTCTTAGTTAAGACTCTTGACATTTAAACTACCTTAGGGTTAAAGATGTCATCCTAAAGTCCTATTAAAGATGTCACACTATCTCAATTTACATTCATATAAAATGAGACAAGAGAATACTAATTATAATTTATTGTACCATTGTATTGTACTATTTTAATTTATAATTTATTAATATAATTTAAAATATAGTTCATTAATTTATTAGATTTAGCATACCCTTTTCTAAATAAGATATCTTTTAATTTATCTATATAGATTTTACTACATTTAAAATACATATTTGTATACATGAAATGCTAGAATTTCATTATAATTGTACATTGTTAATTTTTTAGAGTAATAGTATTAAGAATAAATCTTTCTGTAGTATATGGTAAATTAAAAATTAAAATAGTGATACTTAAATACATTTGGGATCCCCTGTTACCAAAGGGCCCATGTGGGATCCCCAACTGTACTAAATATGCATTTTGAAACAGTAGTACAATATTGTTTGAACATTTTAGGAAAATAATATTTTAGCTAGGTCAAATTACAAAAGATATTAAAGTCAAATTTATGATGTACTCAGATGATAATTCAAGGGTTGAATGACTAGTCCTTCAATAAAAGGTAATTTATAAAGTGACTAGTTCTTCAATAAAAAGCTTATAGAATTTACAAAGTGAAACAAGTTTTTGGTTAATTACCTCAAGGAATAACTTTGAAACATATAGAGCAGATAATGGTGTCTGCTCTGCTGTCTTCATGACAATGGAGTTACCACATGCCAATGCCGGTCCAACTTTCCAAGCGAACATGACTAAGGGGAAGTTCCACGGGATAATTTGGCCTGCAACACCAATTGGTTCGTGAAGGGTTTGCACGTGATATGGTCCATCGGCAGGGACAGTGAGGCCATGGATTTTATCTGCCCAACCTGCAAATTTCGTGGATATAAATTTTAAGACAGATAAATCTAATGTTGTGGGAATAATAAGAGTGCTGATTAACTGACTGAAATGCTGCTTTCTCAATCAACCTACCAGCATAATATCGGAAGAGCCTTACAAACATGGGCACTTCAATTTGGGCACACTGTTCAAATGGCTTTCCACTATCCCAAGTCTCAAGAGCTGCAATTTCATCGTTGTGTTTCTCTACCAAATCAGCACACCTCAATAAAATGCGTTGTCTTTCCTGAACAAGCAACAAAAAAGGGTTAATCAAATGTAGTTGTTGTCACTATTTTACAATCAGAAGTAACTGTTAATGATAAGAAGCAACAAGTTGAGATTCGTAATTACATATGCAGTCATTTTAGGCCATGGTCCTTCATCAAAAGCCTTGCGAGCAGCAATTACTGCTCTGTTGATGTCTTCTGCATCACCTTCAGAAACATGAGCAATTGTCTCCCCTGTTCTAGGGTCAAGAGTTGGAAAAGTTTTCCCTGTAATAACAAGGTTAGACTGAATCAAAAACTGACATATGAAACTATTCCAACAACGAGCTAACATTCCCTTTTTTTGAAATCTACATCTAAATCTTGATATCTCACCAGATGCTGCATCTACAAACTTCCCATCAATAAGAAGTTGATTATATTCCACATTAACAGAAGGTTTAATCGGCTCCTCAACAGAAGCAGCTGTGCCATATCTTAGGATCCCTCTTCTCAATGAAGAGTTAGTTCCTGAACAAAATGACCATATATTAGGATTCAAATTTGTCCGGCCATAGAGTTGATCAATAATGAATCATATACTAAGTAAATCATCAATAAAACCAGACAGATGATAAAGTTCTACACTTGTATATTTTCTCCTCAATCTATTAAGAAATTTTAGCTAGAACCCTTCAACACAAAATGCAGATCAACAGTATGCAGTACATAAAGAAATGAAAATGATCTTCTTCCTGTTCGGATTAAATCTTTAGAGAAATTAACAATCAACAAATCGAAATGAAGAATAGAGGCAAAATACAGTGTATACCTCTAGAAAGCAGAGCAAATGAAGAAGAAGAAGAGCGAGAGAGAAACGAAGAGATCCGAGCCGCCATAGCTGAAAATTAGCAAACTTTTTCTCTACAAAAGATTATCCGCATTATGATCATATACAGTCATATATATATATATATATATATATAACCTATATTACTTTAATTATTTTCTCATCTTATTCAGATTGATAATTACAAAGTTAAATAAAGTGATAAGTATTTTTAAATATATAAATAATTGAATTAATTTTATGTTAATGATATAATAATGAATTTCAATATATTGACCGAATAAATAAATAAAAAATAATTGAATGAAAAGTGGGAAAAGGAGAACACATGGCATGGGTTATCGGCTGCCCACCCACTCTTCTTGTTTTATTTGGAAAAAATCTTATCCATTTTGTAAACACGTAATGAACATGAGTATGAAAAATAAACACATTTTTATTTTTTCAATTATATCATTTTAATATTAATTTAAATTAAATAATATTCTAAAATATATTTTAATATATATATATATATATATTAATAAATTTAATAACATTTTTTATTTCAATTTATTCTTATGTTGTTTGGTTAGTAAAAGTTTATTTTACTATTTATATAAATTATTTTTAATTACTATTTTAATATTTATCGTTTAGATAGTTTATATTAAAATTAATAAAAATAATAATATTTACTTATCATATAAATATATTTTTTAAATAATTATATTACTATGATTACAATTATTTATATTACTTATATACAATTTTTTATAATTTAACCTATATAATTATATAAATAAAACTTATTTATATATTAATTAAAATTAATTTATTATTATAAATATTTGTGTATTAAAACAATATGTATTGTTTGTATACTAAAGAAGCCAAAAGGTCACAATTATGGTTCTATCGAGATGACACCATTAGTGTCACACTAGTTCCACTTAATTCAAAAAAAAATATTAATTATTTGAATAAAATAAAATAATAATTTTATAAAATTATATTTTAAATTAGAAGGTATAATTATAAATTAATTTTAGAAATAAATTATATAGTTATAAATTGTATTAATTAATAATGATATTACTAATTTATACAATTAATTATAAATATCAGTTATTAATAATGAAATCCAATTTTATTTTATAAATTAATTTATATATGACTATTATTTTTTAATTAACATTATTAATTTTTAAAAATAATTATTATATTTAATTATATATAAAATTATCACGTTTAAATTTTTTATACTTAAAATAATATAATTTTTGTTTACAGAAATAAAAAATATATATATATATATATAAATTAAAAAATCAAATAAAAATAAAAAATGGTTCATATTTATTATTCTTATTTAAAATTAAAAAAATTAAACACAATTAAATATAAATAAATATTTAGTTATAGTTCTTTATTATTATTATATTATAAAATATAATAAAAAAATTAAAATTTTAATAATTTTATAAAAGTAAAGAATAAAAAAATATTAATAAAAACTTATATATTTGTATAACCAATAAGGTATATTATTTATACCTAAATAATATGGATACCATCTAATTTAATGAATATATAACATTATTTTATCCAGGTAACCATATTATCTTATCTAATTAATTAATGTTATGAAATCTGAAAATAGTCAAAATACATATCTTGTCCATAATTGAGTTCACGTGGTAAATGAAAGAATCACATAAGAAAAACAAATAAATATATAAATAAGTAAATAAACTAATTGATTACAAAAGCACAATTAGAGTCTCTTATATATAAATTAAATATTATGATGTGTTCGAATCAGAACCACTAATTTGTTTCCATACTATTATTCTTGTAATCAATGTTAGTTAGAAGAATCACAAAGGACAATTATTAGTATTATTTTATCCTTCAAAAGTAATATATTAAGAATCATGGAATGCACCATCTTTATAATCATGTTATTATTCAAAACAGTATGAACTGTCCTAATCAAATTTGTACATACAAAATTTCATTGGTTGGATATAATAAAAATTGATCTAGAATAAAATATAGGGTCTATATAATAAAATTTAATTACACTAAAAAAATTATGAATTAATATTATGATATACTAACAAAAATATATTTGTTAAATAGTTTATACAATTGAAATGTTTCACTTTTTAGTTATTGTTTATTTATTTAGAAGAAATTTTATTTTAACTAATTTTTATTTATTGAATTTATTTTTATGTCTATATTTAATAAAAATGTGTTTGAAATTATTTTTAGTAAGTTTTTATTTTTATTTTGTTTGATTATTTATTTTAAAATTAGTTTATAAATATATTAAAGGTATACGATAATATATTCAAACCAATTATAAAACTGATCAAATACATGATATATTTCATCCGTGGGATATGGTTATATTAGAATTTTAATAGAATATAAATGAACTGAATTTAAATTTACCTAAAAAAATCGACACAACCCGATCTTTCACGCTTAAAAGACAATAGACCTCCCAACCTCATTTTTGTACATTTTTCACAATTATGTATTGTCCCCATTGGCCTTAGGCATCATCGTGAATCCGGAGAAATTCATTCACTTAAATTTCATGATAAAATAAATAAAAAAGAAGCCAAAAGTCAATGGAAACAAAGACACATTGTCAAAGTTGGATGACAATCTAGTGCAAATTAATGTAAGATAAGATGTCTCCAAATTGAACACGCCTATGAAATGAAAATGAACTTCATATTTGACAAATACATCATTTATTTTTATAATGAAACAAAACAAAAATTTATATACTCTTTAAAAAATAATCACAAGAATATTTTAATAGAAAAAAATATTGTTTAATTGACTATTTGATTTATTTAATAACTTATAATAAGCGTTGATTTTAAAGACAGAAGAAAAAAAAAACATCTCTAGAGGTTAACAAGTGTAATAAGTAACAAAATAAAAAGATACGTGTCAACAAATTTAATACATGCATCAACAGCAAGAAATTAAATACATGCATTAATACAACTGAACGAGTACAAAGAAAGGGTGGCAGTCAACATCTCAAGCTTGTTAACTTTTGGCATTACATATGTCATAGCAAAAACTAAAAAAAAATAAAGTCAAAATATATGATATAAGAAAAATAAAATTGTAAGCATCATTTAATTTTCTTTCACACATTTAATAAGAGTTCAACCACATCATCTAAAAAATAATAACAAAGAGTTCAATTGCATTTATTTAAAAAATAATAATAAAGAGTTCAATTGCATTTTATTGTGAATAATTTTTTTTTTCTAATTAGTCATGTGTCCAAATATAAATAAATAAAATTAGAATAAAAGTTCACAAATAAATAATAAAAAATATATTATTTTCAAATATCTAAATTTTAAACACAAAACACTAATAAAAACAATTAAATATATTGTCACCAATATATTTATCTATTACTCATATTTTATAAAACTTTTAAATTCATTTATTTATAATAATATAAATTTTCAATATATTATCATATATATTATATAAAAAAAACATTTTATATCTTTATCATAACTTTTTTTTTTTTTTTTATAGAATATGATATAAACGATACCACACGAAAATTCTCAACATAGGCAGGGTAAAAAAATTCCCAAAACATCCATGGTTCCATTTAAGGAAAATATAATAAGCATGAGAAAGCCTGTAATGAAAAGAAGGAACAAAGATTACACAAGAGAGTTTGAGTCTATGAATTTATCATATCCATCCATAAACTCTGTAGATTGGTGTTAAGCTTAGAAAGGAAAAGAAAAGAAAGATTAGGCCCTCTTTATCTTTGAAAATGTTCCCGTCTCTGAAAAGTAAGTACTCTGAGTACCACTGCCAAGCTGACTTGCTGCAAAGGCTGCTTGTGGATTCGATAGTTCAATCCCCTGTCGAGTATCATCGTCAAATTATCAAAACTCAAAACCGAATAATAATTATACATTCAAGAACTCAATCCAAACAGACAGAAACCAACACAACAAAGCTGCTTAAATTCTACCTGAACAGGGGTAAAAGCCAAACTTGAAGTCAATCCTGAAGTAGCACCGCTGCTTCCATAGTTCTTTTCCTTGAACCTGAAACCAACCCATAGTATATTATTACCTTACTGCAATTCAGAGCTCAGCAGCAGCATAAACAGAAAGAACCAACTAATTACCTCTTAGCAACTTTTACAGCAAGTTTGCTTGGACCCGCAGATATTCTCAATTTGCCACTTCCAGCCTGCCCCAGCATTCCATATCCTTCTCCTAGCCCATCTCCTATTTTCGTCAAATCAAATTGTTCATATATTATATCATCATCCACTTGCCCAGATCAAAAACCATTTATTTAATGAACAACATCTTTCAATCATCTCTAACTTTGCTGCTCTGAAGGTGACAAATCTAATTAGTACAAAAGAAAAAACACTTTTTTGTTTCTAGTTTGAATCCATATGAGAAACCCCCCAATAAATAAATAAATAAAATGTTCCCATATGGGCATAATATTCAGCAACATACCTAATGAGCTCTCTTCAGGGATACCAAACTGCATCCTGTTGGCCAGCTTCCTCATATCCGTCACAGCATACCTAAAACAAAACAGAAAGGTTAAAACCGCATCACAAGGATCTTATAAAATTAACCAGCAAACGATGCACTACCTTTCCTTCATTTTCCTCAGCCTACGACCACCTCTCTTCTTCTTCGGCTCAGAATCAGGAACCGGAAGAGGCTTGGGTTGCTTAGCAGGTGGTGGTTCTTGCCACTTCTCAATCTTCTTAAGAATATCATCACGGAATAACCTTCCAGTCTTCCCAGTAGGATCTCCTCTCGTAGAATCCACTCGCGCAGCAAGTGTCGATTTCGCAGCCAGTAATCTACAGGCACGCATTCTTAGCGACGGGGGAGTGCCCTGAAAGATTTCCGTTTGCTCAATATAGCCCACACGAAAGTGAGATGTCGCAGTTGAAAAACCAGCCAAATTCTTTCTCTTTGCACCAAGAAGTTGAACATTGCAAGCAGGCATCTTAGCCAATGCGGTTAAACCACCAGCAGTACCCATTAGCTTGGCTGCCACAGCACTACCAACGATTGCAGATAGATTCGGTGCAATGTATCCCATTCTGCTCTCCACAAAATCAAGGACGTTTTTTTTTGCCGAATCAAGGGCGAGAGCTCTATCACATGCCTCAATTGTCTTTTGAAGGACTTCCTCTGGAAGAGGTTTGCCACTAGTAGTTGAAGCAGTTACAGAGACAACCATAATAATAGCTGAAGGTAGAAGGCCTTCTAGATCCACAAGAGTCAAGTCGATTTCGTTTGCTATCTTTTTAACCACACGAGCGTAATCGATTGGATGATGAACAAGTGACTCCAGCTCGGGAAATTTCAGTCTGTACTTGTCTCTGATAAAGTTGTGGATGATGACAATTTCATTCTCGATGTCAACTGATAATGTATTGCACTCGACTATCAACTGATATTCGGGATCATCTTCCAGCACTATACCCTGATTTGACATATCTGTACCAATTTCAAGGGCATTCTCAACTTTCTGCAATGAAGACCAGACAGTTTACGCATAAAGGTGTATTACAGCTCTAAAGCAAAAGAACATTCAAATTGTATACTGCAGAAACACCAGCATATAGGAATCAACAATTTTTGCATGCTTGGTGTATTGAAACAAATAAAATCCATGTGTTCTAAATAAAATCCACGTGTCCTAAATTTTTTCTTAGTAGGTGGTGGTTCCTAAATTAGAACTAGAACTTCTAATGAAGTTGTCTTTTGACTTCAAATTAACTTAATTCAAAGAAGCACTTAATCATTTCAAACAATGTCTAGATTATTTATCTTAATAAAATCTAAAATAATAATGTCAGGGATGTAGTAATAAGAATCAATCAACTAACTGACTATAGAATTTTTTGATTTTTTGAAAGGAAACTGCCTAAAGAATTTCAACTAAAATATAGCGTTTTACATGGATGGAACGTTGACAAACCTTCATTATGTCAATATAGCGTTGTGAATTCTGCAGTTTAGAAACACTATCAAGATCGTCATAGTTGAGAGTTTCTATATCTGCAAGTTCCCCATCAATATCTTCTTCCATGTTATCAGCATCGACATCTTCTTCCTCCTGGAGCATAAACAAATATGATGTAATTAATGTAAACTATTAGCACATAAAATAAAGAATAACAGAGTGAATACCCAATAAAATCACTAAGCCTATGTTCGGTTACAATTTGGAATTAGAATTGGAAATGAAATTAGAGATCCATTTCCAAATGCATTGTGTGTTTGATCATTGATGTCTTAATTAAAGAATTAGAATTGGTATAATTATACTTCCAATGGAATTGAAATACATATAGATTTTTTAGTTTCAATTTTACCCTTCTCCAAGCATAAGAATTGTATTGTAATTCAGTTTCTAATTCTTGTAGATTTGGAATTAAAATTAAAATCCCTAACATAGCCCAAGGTCATGGGTACCTATGAAAAAGAAAAACTGAGAAATTAAACAACCATAGACAATGTATACTTACAATAGTATCCAATTCATTATCTGATAATTCATCTAGGTCAACCAGGAAGGAATCAGCAAGAGTTGCCTGAAATGATAGCAATAGATATGATATAATGAAATCAATGAAATTGACGACACATCATTGGTGAAATATGGTCCAACAAAATGATGGGATGTTCAACAGACTGGAGAAAAGTTACAACAATGAACAGGTGAAAAATAATACCATATGATGTTCAACATCATACCTTTTAACAAATTCAACAAAAGTTCCAAATTCCAGTCGTACTTATGTCTAAGAGAGTTTTGGTAATTTCAGCTCATCCACAACAACCCATATGATGTAAAAGGTACAAAAGGATAAATTAGAACCGCCACAAAATTAAAATGTGGTAAGGCAAGTAGAGAGCAACTGTAACAATTTATGTTTGTTCACTTCTGCTTACCCAAACTTATTTGATAGTATGCATAGTTCATATAATAAGTTCTATAGGTGTATTATGGTTGAACAAATCAGTGAAGAGTTGGCAATGAATCAGTATCAACAACTTACTATGAAACATGAAAGATAGTTGCCAGAGAACTCACCATTACTTTTAGCTTCCACAAATCCTTTGAGTTGTAATCAGCTAGAAGACTACAAATTTATTCCTGAAGCAGATTAGACAACCCAATTAGAGTAGGGAAATTGCAAACTAGAGAATTCTTCACCCTATCAATACACTCAATCACTAATTGTTAAATATGTATCAAAGCCACAAATATGAGAGAGAGGCCTCCACCATACCACAAATGATGAACAGATGTGGAAATGGAAAACACACAAACTGTCTGTTTAGGTTTCGTATGTTTGTATTATGCGAACAAATAGTCTGTTTGATAAAGTTTTTGAAATAGCAGGAAGATTTGAAAATCTGAGGAAAGCTTCCAATTTATTGAGTTTAAAGCTTTCACACGAGCAAATATAACCCGTCAGACATACACACAAACCAACAACCTATTTGAGGCCCTCAAACATAAAAGTAGAACAGCTTATTGAGAAGAAACAAACCTGAAACTACTAGGTCGTCGTTCATATGTCAGTGGAGATGGGATGCCGGCTGGAAGCTACTAGTCGTGTCGTCGTCCTCGTCTAGATGGCTTCGGGGCCTTAGAGCTTCGTTCAAGAAATAGTTAGGGATTCTGACCTCTCCGCCCCTAAAATTTGATATATTAGGTTATATTTAATTATACCATTAAATTACCAGCTTATATAACAAATAATATATTTAAATTATTAATTTCTATATAATTAATTATTAATATTTACACAAATTAAAATAAATGCTAGCAATAAAAATATATATTATAATCTTTCTCTATATAATTGTAATGTACAAAATCTAAAAAATAAAGTGCATAGATTGAGTTAGGTGCAGATTCAAATTTTGTAAACCAAAAATAAAAAAATAAAATAATTATATATTTTATAAAAATATATTAAATATATATATAAAAAATATTACTATAATAAATTGTAAACAAAAGAATATATCGAAGATTTAAAAATGTAAGAAAACTTCCAATTTATTGAGTTTAGACATTTCAAACGAACAAATATAAATCGTCAGACATACACAAACCAACAACTTACTTAAAAAACTGAAACCACTAGGTCGTTCATACGTCAGTGGATATGCAACGCCGGCTGGAAGCTACTAGTCATGTCGTGGTCGTCTAGATGGCTTGGGGCCTTAGAGCTTGTTCAAGAGATAGTTGAGATTCTGACCTCTACGCCCCTAAAATTTGATATATTAAGCATTCAATTATCAGCTTATATAACAAATAATATATTTAAATTATTAATATTTACACAAATTAAAATAAATGCCAGCAATAAAAATATATATTATAATCCTTCTCTATATAGTTGTAATGTAAAAAATCTAAAATATTAGGTGAGTTAGTTCAGATTCAAATTTTGTGATCCAAAAAATAAAAATAAAAAAAATAATTATATATTTTATAAAAAATATATTAAATATATATATCATAAATATTAATATAATAAGTGATAAACAAAAGAATCTATCGAAAATTTGAAAATCAAAATCTGAGAAAAACTTTCAATTTATTGAGTTTAGACCTTTCACACAAAGTAAATATAAACAGTCAGACACACAAACTAACCACCTATTTTGAGACCCTCAAACATAAAAGTAGATAAGCTTATTGAGAACAAACAAATCTGAAACTACTATGCCGTCGCTCATACATCAAGTGGAGATGGGATGAGGCTGAAAGCTACTAGTTGTGTCATCGTCTAGATGGCTTCAGGGCCTTAGAGCTTCGTTCAAGATATAGTTGGGGATTCTGACCTCTCCATCCCTAAAATTTGATATATTATGTTATATTTAATTATATCATTAAATTATCAGCTTATATAACAAATAATATATTTAAATTATTAATTCATATATAAATAATTATTAATATTTACACAAATTAAAATAAATGCTAACAATAAAAATATATATTATAATCCTTCTATATATAGTTGTAATGTAAAAAATCTGAAAAATTAAGTACATAGGTTGAGTTAGGTGCATATTCAAATTTTGTCACCCAAAAAATAAAAAAATAAAAAAATTATATATTTTTTAAAGAATATATTAAATATATATATCAAAAATATTAATAATAATAAGTTATAAACAAAAGAATATACCATAGTAATTTATCAATTAATTAATATTATTCGATTCAACAAAAATGAGAATATAAAATATAAACAATATAATTAAGACAGTATAAAAATGTTACCATCTAAATAGATATAGATAAAAAATAGCATAATATTAAAGATAAAAAAATACTATAAAAAAATAATAAAACACTTACAAATGGTATAGTTTGAAATTTTTTAATATATTATTATATTAAATATAATAAGGAGATTATGAAGTAATATTCAAAATGATAGAAACGACTAGAGTGAATTTAAAATTGTGGATTGAGATTAGTTTTGATGTTTTTTAGAATCGTCATTTAATTTATTTCTCGAGAAATTAGGGGAAAGGAAAATAATTTACTTTTTAAAGTGGGTACGGTAACACTAAAATTGACATTGAAATTGGAAGTCCAATTCTAATTCTTATGTTTCCTTTAATATTAATTTAAAGTAAAATTTCAATGAAATTTAATTTAGTGTAATTTTATATTTCTTAATTTCACTCATATTTATAGGATTAGAATTGTAATTCTAAATTTTATTTATTTTTATATTTTTTCAAACAAAATAACTTATTATTTTATCATTTAAACATTTCTCTCGAATCTCAAATGAGACGAAAAATCAAAATGGTAGAAACGACTATAGTATATTTAAAATTGTCGATTTAGATTAGTTTTAATTTTTTTAAAGTCGTCACATAATTTATTTTTCAAGAAATTAGGAAAGGAAAATAATTTGCGTATTGAAACACATTTTAAGGTGTTTATGGTAACTTTAAAATTTACATTGGAATTGGAATTGAAATTTGAATTGGAATTGAAATTGGAGTCTCTATTTAATTCTTATATTTGGTAAACTCATTAATATTAAAAATTAGAATTTAAAATAAAATTTTAATGAAATTCAATCGATCGAGTGTAATTTTATATTTTTTAGTTTCACTCCTACTAAATTAGAATTTTAATTTTAAATTTTATTTTATTTATATGTTTTCTAATCAAAATAACTTATTATTTTATTATTTAAAATAAAATTAAAGAATTCTCTTAAAGAATTCTCTTACTGTACTTTCATCATCAACATTTGGAGAAACCTGGACCAAACGAACATCAAAGACAGGTCTATTACAAACAGGTCTATTACAAGGATCAATGGCCAACTGAAGAAATCTTTTATGCCTGAGAACATCTTCTGCCCTCTCAACATTCACGTCAAGTGCATAACGAGCTAGAAGGAGATTGAAATGTAAGGGTGTGTTTGATAACCTTGGAATTGGAATTGGAATTGGAATTGGAATTGGAATTGGAATTGGAGGGTCCAATTCCAATTTTTATGTTTGTTAGACACTTTAATATTAAGAATTGGAATTGGAATTAGAATTCCAATGGAATTCAATATAGTGTAATTTGATAGTTCTCAATTCCTATCTTTTTAGGTCGGAATTGTAATTCCAAATTAACACGTTTTTCATGTTTTTGAAATGTTTAACACGTTTTTCACACATTAAACACGTTTTACACGTTTTTTACACGTTTAACATATTTTCATATTTTGGCACGTTTAACACGTTTTTGGCACGTTTAACACGTTTTTGATACATTTAACACGTTTTTCACGTCCTTGACACGTCTAACACGTTTTGACACATTTAACATGATTTTCACGTTTTTAACACGTTTAATACGTTTTTGGCACGTTTAACACGATTTTGTCACGTTTAACACGTTTTTGACACGTTTAACACGTTTTGACACATTTAACACATTTTTCACGTCCTTGACATGTTTAACACGTTTTTGACACATTTAACACGTTTTTCACGTCTTTGACACGTTTAACACGTTTTGACACATTTAACATGATTTTCACGTTTTTAACACATGTTTAACACGTTTTTTATATTTTGGCACATTTTGCACGTTTTGGCACGTTTAACAAGTTCTTCACATATTTAACACGTTTAACACATTTTCACGTTTTTGACACATTTAACACGTTTTTTTTACGTTTTTGACTTGTTTAACGTGTTTTCATGTTTTTGACACATTTAACACGTTTTTGACCCGTTTACCACATTTTTGACACGTTTTACACGTTTGGCACGTTTAACAAGTTTTTCACATATTTAACACGTTTTTGACACGTTTAACACGTCTTCACGTTTTTGACACATTTAACACATTTTTTTACGTTTTTGACACGTTTACCACATTTTTGACACGTTAAACACGTTTTGGCACGTTTAACAAATTTTTCACATATTTAACACGTTTTTGACACGTTTAACATGTTTTCACGTTTTTGACACATTTAACACATTTTTTTACGTTTTTGACATGTTTAACATGTTTTCACGTTTTTAACACATTTAACACTTTTTTTTATGTTTTTGACACGTTTACCACATTTTTGACACGTTTAATAAGTTTGTCATGTTTTGGCATGTTTAACAAGTTTTTCACATGTTTGGAACGTTTAACACGTTTATGACACGTTTTTGACACGTTTTCATGTTTTTAACACGTTTAAAACGTTTTTAACACGTTTAACACGTTGTTGACACGTTTCACATGGTTTTTACGTTTTTGACACGTTTGACACATTTTTAACACATTTAACAAGTTTAACACGTTTTAACAAGTTTAACACGTTTTTCACATTTTGGCACGTTTAACAAGTTTTTCACTTATTTGACACATTTTGCACATTTTTGATACGTTAAACACGTTTTTACGTTTTTGATAGGTTTAACATGTTTTAAACCTATCAAAACGTGTGAAAAACATGTTAAACATATTAAAAATGTCAAAAACATGTTAAGTGTGCCAAAAATGTGAAAAACGTGTGAAAAAACGTGAAAACGTGAAAAACGTATTAAAACGTGTAAAAAACGTGTTAAAACGTGTGAAAAACGTGTTAAAACGTGTAAAAAACACGAAAGATGTGTGAACAACATGAAAAACTTGTTAAAACGTGTGAAAAACGTGTTAAAACGTGTAAAAAACGTGAAAACATTTGAAAACGTGAAAAACGTGTTAAAACGTGTGAAAAACGTGAAAACGTGAAAAACGTGTTAAAACGTGTGAAAAACATGAAAACGTGAAAAACGTGTGAAAACATGTGAAAAACGTGAAAAATGTGTGAAAAACGTGTTAAAATGTGTGAAAAACGTGAAGACGTGTTAAAACGTGTAAAAAACATGAAACGTGTAAAAAATGTATTAAAACGTGTGAAAACATGTGAAAACGTGAAAAACGTGTTAAAACGTGTGAAAAACGTGAAAACGTGAAAAACATGTGAAAACGTGTGAAAAACGTGAAAAATGTGTGAAAAACGTGTTAAAATGTGTGAAAAACGTGAAGACGTGTAAAAAACGTGAAAACGTGTAAAAAACGTATTAAAACGTGAAAAACGTGTTAAAACGTGTGAAAAACGTGAAAATGTGAAAACGTGTGAAAAACGTGAAAAACATGTGAAAACGTTTGAAAAACGTGAAAAACATGTGAAAACGTTTGAAAAACGTGAAAAATGTGTTAAAACGTGTGAAAAACGTGTGAAAATGTGACAAACGTGTGACAAACGTGAAAAACGTGTGAAAATGTGAAAAAATGTCAAAAACGTATTAAACGTGCCAAAACGTGAAAACATATTTTAAAAGTTAACATTTTGAACCGATATTTTATTTTACAAACATTGGAATTAGAATTGAATTACAATTCTATCATTTTCTCAAACATAGGAATTGGAATTGAATTACAATTCTATCATTTTTCCAAACATAGGAATTGAATTGTAATTCAATGCCAATTCTCATGGAATTGGAATTAGAATTCCAATGCCAATGCCAATTCCAATTCCAATTCCCCCTCATCAAACACACCCTAAGTGATTTTACAGCAACATGTGATATCTAGCTTCTCTAAGTCCTTGCATTTCTTCACGAGAGAGGAGAGGCCTTCGTCAGTAACACCCGAGCATTTGCTTAAGCTTATTTCTCTTATAGAAGTACAACAACTTTCTATTGTATCAAGTCCTTAGCACCAATCCAGCTTGATTGATTTTAATGCTGAAAGCTTTTGCAAAGAATTGGTAAGTGCAAGAGACAGGAGAGCCTGATGCTAAGATAAGTTGCTCAATATATCCTGTTCCGTTTGTTGGAGATGACAACCCGACATGGCTGATGTACGAGCTCGTTGTCGTCATCTCGTAGTATTCTAAACTCCAAGTAATTTTGTACGAGCTCGTTGTCGTCGTTGCAACACTTCCACTTCTTTTCCTCTTCGAACACGGCATCTCTACTCACATAGATTTTCCCGCAAACTGGATCAAGAAACTTGTGCGTCTTTCTTCCGTCCTCGACACCAAGGTACACAATGACTTGACTTCGATCATCAAGTTTCTTGAGATATGGTCCCGCTGTCTTACATGTTCGGTACACCCAAATACTCTCAAGTGCTCTAGATGAGGTCGTTACCGGTCCATGTCTGGTAAGGAGTGCAAGTTCCTAGCACCTTTGTCGGAAAGCGGTTCAAGAGATAAAATGCATGTCGTACTGCCTCTCCATAGAGGTTTGTCGCTACCTGCATGCTCTTAAGTAAGCTCCTCGCAACACCCATCACAGTACGATTTCTTCTCTCCACCATGCCATTTTGTTGTGGAGTGTATGGTGTCGTGAAGTGACGTTCGACTCCTTTCTCTTTGCAGAACTCTACAAATTTCTGTGATGTGAACTCTCCACCTCGATCAGTACGCAAAGTTTTTAGTTTGTGCTCGGACTTGTTCTCAACGAGCCTCTTGAACTTCTTGAATGCTTCAAAAGTTTCTCATTTTTCTGTAAGCATGTACATCCACATCCAACGACTATAATCATCAACAAGTAGAAGAAAATACTTGTTACCGACGAGTGATGGAGGGTTATCGGACCACACAGATCTGCGTGCACAAGTTGTAGGGGATGCTCGACACGAAAGTTTGTTTGGGAAGGAAATGGTAGCCTTGTTTGCTTTGCAATCATGCAACTCTTACACACTTGGTCGGGGTGTGTGATCTTGGGCAGCCCTATCGCCATCTCTTTCTCCCCCATCATCTTGAGTGCATAAAAGTTTACGTGCTCAAGTTTTGCGTTTCATAACTAAGATGAATCTGCTAGCGATGTTAATAGAGAAACGGGTTGCCTCGTCTCGAGAAAAATCTTGTATAACCGATTTTTCAATTTCTCCACCTTCATCAATCGAACATTTTTAGGAGCGAGCTGGCTAAGATGACCGTGTTGCCTTTTTCTGTCATCTGACCGAGACTTATAATATTACTTTTCAATTTTGGAATGTAATATACCTCAGTCATTATACGTTGATCTCCGTTCTTGTATTCAAACAAGATGGATCCTCGACCTTTGATCTCGACGAGTGAGCTGTCTCCGAACTTCACATTTCAGGTGATTTTCTCGTCGAGCTCATTGAAATTCTCTTGATGACCCGTCATATGATTGTACTCATCGCCACTTGAGAGGAGGTTCTCCATGACTTTCTCTTCATTGAGCACCACCACATCTGGTTCCTCTTTAGACAATTCTTGCTCGAGCTCTTCGAGGTTTGTCTACTCATCTTCGGGAAAAGTGTTCATCATTTCCTTGGAAAACATTAATGATGGCTCATCGTTATGGGAGATAGTGAGGTTTACTTCATCGTTGGGCCTTTTGTTAGGGCACTCAGGCGCGTAGTGCCCGCACTTTTGACAAGCGTAACACTTCATTGTGCTCTTTTCTTTGCGGGTCTTGATTTCTTCTCGTCAAGATGATTTTTCTCCACGACCACCACCTCGCCCTTTTCCACAACCTCGATTATCTCCACCGTTGCCGCTACGACTCGATGATCTAGAAGAAAAATCGTCTTCTCCATTTTTCTTCATTCGTGACATCCATTCATCATGTGTGAGAAATATGTGCTCCTCCTCTTGGTCTCCGTAGCCGTGAAATATCTCATCGTGGACTTTGAGACGACCGACGATCTTCTCGATGGTCATATTCTTGAGGTCACCAAATTGCTCGATCGTTGTAACGATTTGCATTTTGTTTCTGGTAAGGCTCTAAAAACTTCTTGACGACAAAGATCTCCTCCACCTTCTCTCCCAACGAGTGGATACTAGTCACGATGGATGTCAATTTCATGGCGAAATCATCCACTGATTCCCCATTCTTCATGCGAATTGCCTTGAATTGTGTCTTCAAGGTTTGCACTTTTTCCTCCTTGACTCTCTCCACTCCAACATGCAATGTCTTTAGCGTCTCCCATGCTAGCTTGGCGGAATCCTTCTCAACCACCATGAGAATGACGTACTCAAGGAGTGCTTGATAGATGGAGGCGAAAGTCATTCTATCCATCCGTTCGTCGACATCATCGAGCATCACAGCTTCTTACACTCCTTGTGCTTGTAAGTTTACCCGCATCTTCAACGCCCACACATAGTAGTTACTCTTTGTGAGTAACGGATAAGAGAGCGTCACATTCCCTTCTCTTCCAATCTTCATTGTCGTCGCATCTCTAGTTGATATTGTCGATGACATGGTCTTCAACCTAGCTCTAATACTAAATGTTAGATTTGACTATTAGATCTTCTAAGAACATCTATGAAGATATGAACCTCTGGAAAATAAATATTTACTAAGAGGAAAAAGTCTTGAGAATCTTAAGTATCTTTACAAACAACCTTTATAAAAGGAGTAATTAGCCTAGAAACCCTAAATTACCTATACATACAGCCCCAAGCCCATTAATAATTAAATAAGCCATAATTGTATAAAAGACAATAAAGGCCTACACCTTTCAATTTTCTAACAATCAATTCTTAAACTCATAGTAGAATCTCCAAATTCTTCGCCTCAACGATTCTTTCAGATTCGTCGTATTCGATAGATGAAACTCGACTAAATTCGGGCATTTCGTCACTAAAATAGTCAGACCAGCCTGAGTAAAAAACTTCGATCTCGAGAGATTGATCTTCCTAAGCATTTCACTAGAAATGCTAGAAATAACGTAGAGTGAATCGTTTGTAATTCGAGGACATAGAGAGAGCTTTTACATATGGATAGCGAGTTAGGATCTTATTGAGGTGTTCAGAGTGATGTGGTTTGAGGGATCTACGATGATGAGATTCGATAGCGTATAATGATTTACAAGACTATAGAGAATGATTTCATGTCTAATGAACTATTATCATTTAGGAAATCGAGGATTTGGAAGATGATTTCTTCAGAGAGAATATCGAAATGACTGCTATCTACAGACACATTCATTGCTGATTTATACTTCTTCATTGCGTGATCAAATGAAAGAGAAAGAATGATCTAGAGAATTTGCAAGTAAGATTTGGATTCAGATGGAGGAGAGAGAGATTTTATATTGGTTTGTATCAGAATAATAACAATGGAGTCTCCGTCTACGTCTCCTTTTCCAATTGGATGATGATCATGAACCTAATGCCATAAATTCCACTTCATCCCAAAACTCTGCCATGACTTCTTCTCTCTTTCTTCTTCTTACACCATTGTTGGGTATTTATTGGCCAATATTGTAGCCCAATAACTAGTAATCCACTTCATGGACTGCCCCAATAAGAAAAAGGATATTACTCTCTTTGTGAGAGGGGTTAGGTGACGCTTCTAGTTGTGTTGGATGCTAGCGAAAGGGTTGCCTCCTTAGTGTGAGGTTGTGGTGCTTCGGAATCGATAAACAATAGTGATTGAACTAAATTACAATCACATTTACACCCAACAGTGGTATCAGAGATAGATGTTAGGGTTTGTAATTGGAATTTGAGATTGGGTTGAAGGACATGAGTTGTCTTCACCAATAAATTCTTAAAAAATGGTACTACTCTCTTTGTGAGAGGGGTTAGGTGAAGCTTCTGATTGTGTTGGATGCTAGCGAAGGGTTGCCTCCTTGGTGTGAGGTTCTGGTGTTTCGAAATCGATAAACAAGAGTGATTGAACCAAATTCTAATCACATTCACACCCAGTAGTGATATCAAAGCTAGGGGTTAGGGTTTGTAATTGAAGTTTGAGATTGGGTTGAAGAATATGAGTTGTCTTCACCAATAAATCTTTGATCGATTGTTTCATTCTTCGCTTCAAGATCAAACCAGAAACCAAGGACAGGACAGGGCAAGGAACTGGTTTCAAATCTCATTTAAGAGAGAGAGTATACCATTCAAGCATGCTGTGAGGGAAACCGATGGCCAATTGCTTTTTGAGGAGAGAGAGCGAATGAGAAGGCTTAGATTAGTCATCCGCCATTGTTGTCTTCTACTTTTAGCTAGTGAGAGAGATTTATCTAGAGCTTTCTTAGTTGTCTTTTGTGTTCGGCTAAATACTAAATAGGAGGAAGAAGAAAGGCGCCATATCTGTCACTATCTTGTTCAACCGTTGTCGGTGTTGCGTTTGTCGTGACCGCAAAGAATCGAAGTCACCGTCGTGCCACTGCTGAGAAGATAAAGCAGTCCCGCCGCTCGCATTTGTCACTAGAGAAGGATCTGCTACCGCCGCGTCGTTGGAGAAGAAGAAGAGGAGCTACCGCTAATCTGTTTGTTGTAGCCCCGATCCAACACCGTCGCCGAATTTCGCCAAAATCCCCGAGCGGGGTGGGTAAGTCTAAACTTTATTTGAGTTTCGTGAGGTATCATTGCTTGAAACCTCTTTCACTTGTAATTTTTTCCATATTGATTGTTGATTGTTTTTAATTTGTTTGACAGCATGTCTGGTGTTAATCAATATGGTATGGTTCCGTTTGACGGAAAAATGATTTCAGCATTTGGAAACAAAAAATAAAATATGTTTTGATTCAGAAAAATGTTTTAAAACTGTTAGTCAGGTTTATACTACTACTGATACCATTGAGAAAAAGAGTGAAATGAATGAAAATGCATGTGCCTCTATACTTGAACTTATCTAATTCTGTGATGAGAAAAATTAGTAATTTGGAGTGTGCAAAAACTTTGTGGGATAAATTGTCTGAACTTTATACTAAAACTTTTTTGCCTAATAAAATGTTCTTACTTGAAAAGTTTTTCAAATTTAGATTGGATATGTCCAAGGACATTGAAGATAATTTGGATGTTTTCACTAAACTTATTTCTGATACTAAGTTGTGTGGTATTAAGAACATTGATGAGTATCCCCCCTTGTCTTGTTAAATGTTATTCTTGATTCTTTTAATGATGTGAAGTCTTCCACTAAGTATGGTAAAGACAGTGTCACTCTTGATATTGTTGCCAACAGTCTTAAAGGTAAATAGTTAGATTTGAGACACTCTATGAGGGGTAAACAATCTGGTGAGGAAGTCATGCATGTGAGGGGTAGACCTTAAGGTAGGTCGAGTGCCCAAAAGAATGTCAGTAATGAGAATTCTAGTAAGAAAATTTATCATACTATTAATGGTATATCAAAGTCTAGGTCTAGTGCTTGAAAGTGTTATAATTGTTATGAGTCTGGTAATTTTATCAAACAACCATAGACAATGTATACTTACAATAGTATCCAATTCATTATCTGATAATTCATCTAGGTCAGCCAAGAAGGAATCATCAAGAGTTGCCTGAAATGATAGCAATAGATATGATATAATGAAATCAATGAAATTAACGACACATCATTGATAAAATATGGTCCAACAAAATGATGAGATGTTCAAAAGACTGGAGAAAAGTTACGAAACACCGGACTATGAACAGGTGAAAAATAATACCATACGATGTTCAACATCATGCCTTTTAACAAATTCAACAAAAGTTCCAAATTCCAGTCGTACTTATGCCTAAGAGAGTATTGGTAATTTCAGAGGTTTGTGGCATCAAAACAACGAGTTACAAGAGCAGCTCATCCACAATAATCCATATGAAGTAAAAGGTACAAAGGGATAAATTAGAACCGCCACAAGAATTAAAATGTGGTTAGGCAAGTAGAGAGCAACTGTAACAATTTATGTTTGTTCACTTCTGCTTACCCAAACTTATTTGATAGTATGCATAGTTCATATAATAAGATCTACAGATGTATTATGGTTAAATAAATCAGTGAAAAGTTAGCAATGAATCAGTATCAACAACATAGTATGAAACATGAACAACATAGTATGAAACATGAAAGATAGTTGCCAGAGAACTCACCGTTACTTTTAGCTTCTACAAATCCTTTGAGTTGTTATCAGCTAGAAGACTCCAAATTTATTCCTAAAGTGGATTAGAGTTAGACAACTCAATTAGAGTAGGGAAATTGCAAACTAGAGAATTTTTCACCCTATCAATACACTCAATCACTAATTGTTCTTCCTATAACCTAAAACTGGTATCAAAGCCACAAATATGAGAGATCGGCCTCCATCATACCACAAATGATGAACATGTGTGGAAATGGAAAACACACAAATATGTCTGTTTAGGTTTGTATGTTTGTATTATGCGATCAAATAGTCTGTTTGATAAAGTTTTTGAAATAGCAGGAAGATTTGAAAATCTGAGGAAAGCTTCCAATTTATTGAGTTTAGACCTTTCACACGAGCAAATATAAGTCGTCAAACATACACACACGAACCAACAACCTATTTGAGACCCAAACATAAAAGTAGAATAGCTTATTGAGAACAAACAAACCTGAAACTACTAGGTCGTTGCTCATACGTTAGTGGAGGTGCAACATCGTGGAGATGGGATGCCGGCTGCCGCTTATCTAGTGTGGTCGTCGTCGTCTAGATGGCTTCGGGCCTTAGAGCTTCGTTCAAGAGATAGATACCCTTAAAATTTGATATATTAGGTTATATAATTGTGCCATTAAATTATCAATATTTATATATCTATTTAATTTATATATAATTATTATGAATATTTAAATAAATTAAAATAAATTCTAACAATAAAAATATATATATTATAATCATTCTTTATATATTTGTAATTCCAAATATGGATCTTTTTAAAATTTAAAAGGGGTTTTCGAACTAGGTAGTTGTGCCATCCTCGAGACTAAAATGATAGACGCGACTAAAATGCATTTAAAATTATCAATTTAAATTAACTTTGTTTTTTTAGAATCGCTACTTAATTTACTCATAGAGATGATGAAATAA
This sequence comes from Impatiens glandulifera, assembly GCF_907164915.1. Classification (NCBI taxonomy): domain Eukaryota; kingdom Viridiplantae; phylum Streptophyta; class Magnoliopsida; order Ericales; family Balsaminaceae; genus Impatiens; species Impatiens glandulifera. Next base: position 36,562,599 of record NC_061862.1, on the reverse strand, counting down.
AATATTTACGCATTTTAGAGATTTTGTTCTTGATTCGGTGTTTGGTTACACGTGAGAAATGTTATTACGCCATGTCTCACGTGTCCGACCATTTTAAAAATATTATTTTACAACTTAGTTATTTTATTTTATATTTAAAGTTAAATCCAAATTAAACATATGTCTAGTTTTGTATTATTATGTTCATAAAAAAATGATTTGTTTCCCTATAACACTATAACAAATCATTTTTTTCCAATGCAGCATTCAAAAGAAAAATTGATGTTTTGGCAAAGGGATAATAAACCTAAAAAAATCCAAAACACTATAACAAGGGATAAAACTAAGAACGAATCACCTACAATAAAAGCAGTTACATAAATAAGTTAAATATATACCCGAATTCATCCTTAAAACAAAGAAGTATAACTATTTCTCACTCATAAAGAGTTTAGCATCAAAATCTAACTGAAAATAACTGAGAAATCTAAAATACTATAACAAGGGGCAAATTGTTAAATTTATGATTGCATAGGTATGCCTAGAGGTGTTCATCGGTTCGGTTTTCGGGTTATTTGAGTTCATCGGTTCGGTTTATTCGAATTTTTATTTTTTTAGCCAATTCGAAAACCGAACCGAATTCAAATAAATTTTAATTAAACCGAATTCAAATTTGATATTCGGTTCGAATTTCGAATTCCAGAAATTGAACCCGGGTCTGTACCGTGGCAAAGTACTATTCTACCACTAGACCACTGGTGCTTTTGTTACCTTTTTTTATTATTAAATCTTAAGTTCAAAATATTCTAATTTGATTATTTTAAACTTTTTCTTAAGCTAAGTTTGGAAGAATAAATAATAAGAAAATAAATTCAGTTTTCGGTTTGGTTTTCGAGTTGAAACTCAAACTCAAAAACCAATTCGAAAACCGTATTTGAATTCGAATTGGTTTGATTCGAAAACCGAAAATAAAATTCGAATTCGGTTTATTCGATTTCGGTCGGATATTCGGTCAAGACCAAATATTGAACACCCCTAGGTATGTCTATGTTATTGAGTCTGTAATTTAATTATGTTTAACAACAATTTATACATTGATATTGTTATGTTTGTTGCTAAGTTATAAAGCAAAATATTATATGAATATTTAATTTATACATTATCTAAAACAATAGGGATCAATGTAATATTTTTGACATATATAAAAGGAAGGAAGCCTCTTAGGATCTGCTAGTTTTTTTGCTAATTCTAATTTCATCTGAAACCTAATTTCTCTCTAGCTTAGTCCTGATTCTTCTTCTACTAAAATATCTTCAAGATTGTACATAATATCAAAGCAAGAAAGCGATTTAACTGGAGGTGAAAAGATTTCGTATAAGGCAAACGACCCCAGAAGAAATTGAAAGAAGTCCGACAAAAACTGTAATAAATTTGCAAAAAGGTGGAGAGAAATCGACAACGACTACAAAAGAAAGAATGGTGCAAGGCGTGGATGATCCTTTGCACGTAACATATCATGATAACCCTGGTATGTTGATTGTTATAATAATTTTCTCTGGAAAAAACTATATTAGTTGGAGTAATAGTATTATGACTCGCATGACGGTAAAATCGAAATAAGGTTTTATTGATGGTTCAATCGTTTTTCCTGAAGATAGTGTTGATTATACTAGATGGATTAAAGTAGATTCCCTAGTTAGGTCTTGGGTGCTTAATTCTTTAATTCATGAAATTAAAGAGAATTTTGTGCATACCGAGACCACTCTTGAACTATGGAAGGGTATCAAGAAAAGATACCAAGTTAAGAATGAACAGTTTTCGTTTCAATTACAAACTGAAATCAGTTCAATGAAACAGAATGTTGGAGAATTAGATGAACAGATTATGGGATGAGTTACGTGCCCTTAATCCACTTCCAATATGTAATTATAGAGTAAGGGTAAACAAATGTTGCAAGATTTTAAACCTTATTGAAGAACAAGATGTCAAAAAAGATTAGGACAATTTTGACCGGACTTCATTTTACTCTTGACTATGTGAGAAGTCAAATTCTGATTTCTGAACTTCCACTAGATATTGATAGGGCTTATGCTTCACTTTTGTTTGTTCAAAAACAAAGACAAATTAGTAATGTCGGACAAAAAAATGTGGATCATGCTGCCATGTCTATAAAGTCAGGAGGAGGATATGGAAAAGGAAAGATGTGGAATGATAACAAGTCTAAGGGAGGAAATTTAAATTCGAAAGCCAATCTTTATTGTCTAAACTGCAAAGGTACTGGGCATCTCCAAGAAGGGTGTTTCAAACTTATTGGCTATCCAGATTGGTGGAAGGGTAATCGAGATTCAAAATGGAAGAATTTTGTGAACGTGACATTCACTCCTCTTGATATGGATTGTGAAGATCAAAAGAAGAATATTTCACAAAAAAGATACTCGGATGAAGCTATACAGATGCTGAGCATTATGTTGAATCAAATGAAACAATCAAGCTCTTCTGAAGCATCTTCTAGCAAAAACTACGCTGGTAAGTTCTATTTTAACTTGTTTTATAATATACATAATTTTTCAAAGTTTAACCAAAATTTAAAAAAAATCAGTTATGGATTATCGATACAGGTGCAAACAATCACGTTTATTTTCAAAAAGAAAAAAAATATTTGATATTAAAACATTAAATGATCCAATTTTTGTTTATCTTCCAATTAAGACTTCAGTATCTGTTAATTTCAGATAAAATTATCTTAGAACATGTTTTTTTTTGTACCTGAATTCGAATACAATTTAATATCAATTTCAAAATTGTTAAAATCAAGTAAAATACTGATTCTACTTGTTGCAAAATGCAGGACCTTGAAAATGGAAAAACTTTAGGTGTTGGATACATTTCGAATTCTCTTTATGTTTTAGATTCTTGTAATATTGACAATAGTAATTTCAATAACATGGATAATACAATTTGTTTTACAAGTGTTAATTGGAAATCGTTGCATTCTAAGTTTGGTCATCCATCAGATATTGTTTTAAAGCATTTATTCCCGGATTATAATTCTAGTTTAAATCACTTTGAAGTATGCAATAAATCCAAAATGCACAGATTACCTTTTCAAAACAGTTCAACAACTACTAAAAGAATTTTCGAGTTAATTCATGTTGATGTTTGGGGTCCTTATAGACAAGAATCATATAAATTATCCTTTTATGTTAACTCTTGTTGATGATTTTAGCAAATGTACTTGGACTTTTTTTTTGAAAATAAGGAATTAGTTTATGAAAAATTAATTGACTTTTTTGAAATGGCTAAAACTCAATATGATACTAAGATCAAAATTATTAGAACTGATAATGGTACTGAATTTGTTAATCTAAAATGTTCAAATTTATTCAAATCATTAAGTATTTTTCATGAAAGATCATGTGTCTACACACCTCAACAAAATGGGATAGTAGAAAGAAAACATAGACATTTGTTAGAAGTTGCAAAATCTCTTATGTTTCAATATAATTTACCAATCAAGTTTTGGACTTTTTCTATTCTTATGGCAACACATTTGATTAATACGTTGCCATCTCAAATATTGAAATGGAAAACTTCATATCAAATTCTTAAAAACAAAAAACCAATTTTAGAGGATATCAAAACTTTTGGATGTCTTTGTTACAACTCAAATAACAATCCTCACAAATCCAAGTTTGAAATTCGAGAAATAAAAGCAATTTTCTGGGATATCAAGTTAGACAAAAATCATTCAAGTTATTTGATATTGAAAAAAACAAAATATTTACATCCAGAGATGTAAAATTTTTTGAAAACATTTTTCCTTTTAATGAAAAAATCCATCATAAGGAAGGAATAAATAACAGTAACAACATTGATCTTATATCAGAATTTTTTGATAAGTCTTAAACATGTTGTCCTAATCCTATTATTTCTGAAAATTGTGTTGAAACTGATAGTTTGTCTAATAATTATAGTTCATCAACCGAACTAGAATTAAATGATCAAGACATTGACATTAATCAAAATTTGTCTTCCGAAAATGATAATGACATTTTTCCAGAAACTGATCTTAGGAATGATGCATTAAGGAAAAGTGAGATTAAAATAAAAACCTATTTGGTCAAAAGATTATATAATGAACATCAAGAAAAATAATTATGTTCCAAAAACTTTTCCATTTTAGCCATATGAGATTGATCCAAAACACGAGTCTTTTCTAATGAACATTACTAGAATTGATGAGCCAAATTCTTATAAGGAAGCTTGTATGAATGAAGGCTGGAATGAAGCCATGAAGCAAGAAATTAAAGCTTTAGAAGCAAATAAAACCTGGAATTTAGTTGATCTTCCTAATGGTGAAAAAACTATAGGATGTAGGTGGATTTATAAGACTAAGATCAAGTCTGATGGTTCAATTGATAAACTAAAAGCTAAACATGTAGAGAAATGATATAACTAGAGGGAAGGTATTGATTATACCGATTGTTTTGCACCGGTTGCAAACACGATCACATTCAGGTTAATATTAGCTTTGGCAGCGACTAATTATTGGCATTTACATCAAGTAGATGTCAATAATGCATTTCTTCATGACTTTATTAATGAAAACATTTATATGACTCCACCAGAAGGATATAATCAGAATGAAAATGGAAAAGTTTGTAAACTTTTGAAAAGTTTGTAAACTTTTGAAAAGTTTGTAAACTTTTGAAAAGTTTGTATGATCTTAAACAGCCGTCTAGACAATGGAATGAGGAATTTACTAATAAATTAATTTTTTATGGCTGTAAACAATCTTTACATGATAATTGTCTATTTGTTCAACATAAAGGAAATAGTATTACTGTTCTAGTTTATATGTGGATGATATGCTCATTACAGGCAATGATTTGTTTGAAATTTCAAATATTAAAAAAAAATTTGATACATTTTTTTCTATAAAAGGTTTGAAAGAAGTTAAATTCTTTCTTGGCTTAGAAATAGAAAAAATGCTTGGAATTTTAGGTACGGTTATCTCTGGCAATCAGATGGCTTTCATCAAAGGTCGTCAAATTTTCGACGCGACACTAATCGCCAATGAGTGTATTTCTTCAGCTAACTTTAGAGGCGATAAATGTGCTTTTGTCAAACTCGAGGGGTGCCCTAGTGCGGTTGGTCTTTCGATTCCTTTCTAAGTCAGATCTCCGTCCTACATTCGAGAAAAGAGGAGCCAATCGGGAAAGATGGAAACTCTATAATAATTCTTCTATCTATTTTCCAGTCCAGCTGCTAATTGGATGTTTTACTGATTGCCCTCATTTTGCAGGTTTTTACTCCTCCTAGACTTTGTCTCCTCATTCTCCTCAAAAAATGAGAAATCTCTCCTCAGGGGCATTCTCGTTCCTATTTTTATTTCTTAAGGAAAGCCTTGAAGAAAAGGGCAAAACGAGGTTGCTCGCTTTCAGTCTCAACCTCCAACTCAGAACAGAACGTTCCTTCCACAATGGAAGACCCATATCTTTCGATTACAAAAAAGAATTAAGCATTCCATTAGTTCATGAATCATGATAATCATTCGATCTCTATGAATATGGATAGAAGATCACCACATTTCTATCCATTAAGTAGGTTTTTCTTTCCTTTGCAATCATTCAATTAGAAATCCGAGAAAAGCCCCATCTTTCTCTCCTTTAGAAAGCATATGATCATGTTAATTGAGAGTTCCTTTTTGATATTATGGGTAGAATGGGTATGGGGAAGAGATGGATCAGATGGATTAGATTTTTCATATCGACGGCGAAATTCTCTATTATCGTGAATGGGAGTTCTCATGGTTTCTTTGAAAGTTCAAGGGGTTTAAGACAAGGGGACCTTCTGTCCCCTTTATTATTTGTTAATGTCATGGAAGGCCTTTCTAGAATGATGTCGTTTGTTGAGGATGCGAGTTTGTTTTGTGGGGTATAGTGTGGTGTGAGACGATCTCTGTTCTCTGTGTCTCATTTATTATTTACAGATGACACTCTTTGCATGATTCAGGCTATTAATAGAAATGTCAAGCACCTGTGTGACATTCTTTGGTTATTTGGAGCGTGTTCAGGACTACGTGTTAATTTAGGTAAGTTGATATCTTCTTTTCTAATTCAGTTTCGTCTAGGAGAAAAATTAGATTGGCTTGTATTCTGGATTTAAAATTAGAACTTTTCTGTTAATGTATCTCGGGCTCCGTCTAGGAGCTAAAGCTAGATCTAAAGCTTCTTGGGACCCGATCATAAGTAAGATGGAGAGAAAACTTCCCATATGGAAAAGCAAGATGATTTCTAAGGGAGGTCAACTAGTTCTTATAAAGAGCTCTCTTTCTTCAATGCCAACTTATATGATGTCTCTATTTGTTATCCCTAAGTCTGTGGCTGTGAAGATGGAGAGAATTATGCGTATATTCTTATGGGGATCGTCTGATTTCTCATTTTCTCATTTAGTGAGTTGAGATAAGGTTAAATTAATAAAAGAGCAGGGGAAATTGAGAATCCGCGATCTTGTTTCCTTTAATAAAGCCTTATTATCCAAATGGTGTAGTAAATTTGCAACTAAGCAAGATAGTATTTGGGCTAAATTGATTAAATGTAAATATGGTCAGGATAAGTCTGATTGGTTCACCAAAAATTCTTATAGACCCGTGGGTTGCAACATCTGGGGTGGTATTTATGCCATGTGGAAGGTTTATCGGGAGTATTTGATTTTTATTGTGGGTGATGGAAGTTCGATTAGTTTTTAGGAAGACACTTGGTGTGGTGGTATATGTTTAGCGGAAGTTTTCCCCGAGCTTGCTTCTATTTCTATTTATAGAGATTCATCGGTCAAAGATATGTTTGACATTCGATCTAGTGGTTTTTATAATTGTATCAGATATATAAGAAGATTGAACAGTGAAGAAAGCATGTCCAATGATAGACTTTTGTTAATGGTTAGAAATAAGGGGTTAAATCCGTCTTCTCAGAATTCTATGCGGTTGCGTGATCTGAATAACTTTCATGTGGGACATTGTTACACTTTGTTCAATAAGGTTAGCACGATTGCTCTTTGTTGGGAAAATTTATGAGATTCTAAGATGCCTACTAATATCTCATTTTTTGATTGAAGTGTTATTCACGGCGGAATTTTCACTAACGATAGATGCATGAAAAAATGCATGATTATTGTGAGTCGTTGTCGTATGTGTTATAAAGAGGTTGAGACAGATTCTCATCTACTTTTACATTATCACGTTGTTGCAAGTATATGGAGTCTTTTGTGCAATTTGACTGGAATACAATGGGTTATGTCGGAAACTGTTAGTGGCTATTGGGAGGCATGGATTAGGGCAACTAAAAATGCGAGACTAAGAAGATGGGTCCCTATCCTTATAATATTCTGGTGGATTATCTAGTTGGAAAGAAATCGGAGAGCTATTAATAACGAAAATAGGCCGTTAAGGATTATTCACAATGCCATTATCATGACGATGTCGGAGATTAGATCCGAAAAACCCGTAGATTCGTGTGGAGATCTTATTTCTGTTCTTGAAGATCTTCGAGTTAATTAATTATTCTAATGTAATAAATTTGTACATAATTTTTCTTTCATGTCATGTTTTTATCGTTGTGCTTAAACGATTTTTTATTAAATGGATCATTTAAAAAAAAATAGAAGAGGATGGAATTTATGTGAATCAACGCAAATATATCTTGGATATATTGCGTGAAATAGGGTTTATTTCTTCTAAACCAGAAAGTTCACCAATGATGAAAGGAATCAAGTTAGAAGAAAAGGGACATGTTTTGTTAAAAGATCCTGAGAAATTTAGAAGGCTCATCGGTCGACTTATATACCTTAACTTCACTAGCCCAGGTATTGCCTTTAGTGTCCAACAGTTGAGTCAATACATGCATCAACCGAATGTATTAAATTGGAATTCAGCATTAAGGGTTTTAAAATATCTTAAAGGTAATATTTCATTGGGATTTTTTTATCCATACAAAGCTAACAAAATTATTGAGTGTTTTTCAGATGTCGATTGGGCAAATTGCTCAGATAGTCGCAGATCTTTGACGGGATTTTGCTTAAAGCTGGGTGATTCAATCGTCTCATGGAAAACCAAAAAACAAACTATTGTTTCAAAGTCAAGTGCTGAAGTAGAGTATCACAACTTAGCTTCTTCAAAATGTGAGCTTATTTGGATTTCATATATCCTGACTGGTTTGAAAGAAAGTATTAAACTGCCAAATACAATGTGGTGTGATAACCAAACAACAATTCACATTACCTAAAATCTTGTTTTTCATGAAAAAACAAAACATTTAGAAATTGACTGTCACATTACAAGGGATAAATTTAAAGAGGATTTTATTGTACCAAGACACATTTATTCTCAACATTAGGTTGCTGATTTCTTTACAAAGGCCCTTGATCCTGTTCGATTTCAAATGTTGTTGTTCAAGTTAAACCTCAAGGATGTTCACCTTGAAGGGGGAGTGTTAAATTTATGGTTTATGTTTGCATATGTATGTTTATGTTATTGAGTCTGTAATTTAATTATGTTTAACTATAATTTATACATTGATATTGTTATGTTTGTTGCTAAGTTATAAAGCAAGATATTATGTAAATATTTAGTTTATACATTAGCTAAAACAATATGGACCAGTGTAATATTTTTGACATATATAAAAGGGAGTCCGCCCCTTATTTTGCTAATTCTAATTTCATTCGAAACTTAATTTCTCAATAGCTTAGTTCTAGTTCTTATTCTACTAAAATCTCTTCAAGATTTTACACAAATCTATGAGCGAGTCATCTACAATAAAATCAGTGACCTAAATAAGTCGCATGTAAACCTCAATGCATCCTTAAAAAAGATAAGTATAATCATTTATCACTCAAAAGACTTCCACGACCCGCGAATCGCAAGCCCTAATGGTCGGAGAAGAATGTAATTAACCTCGTGCGCGCAACGAACTTGAGAGTCGGAGCTATTTCGCGATGGATTATAGAAAGTCAGAATTGTTTCGCAATGAATTGGGGAGAGTCGGGAGGAAACGATATAGTCTGACTGACATTTTTTATTTTTATTTCTTTTTTCCAACTATTACCCAAGGTCCCAAATGGCACTATTCCAAAATGAAAATGTTGATGATAATATTTTTTTAAATATCTAAAATACTTATTCCTAATTTAAAAAAAATGTATTGTTAATTTTTTATTCTTAAAAATATAATATTTAATTTATTTATTTTAAAATTAAATTATTTTTTATTTAATTAAATTTAAATAAAAAATAGATATTAATAAAAAAAATAATAATACTATAAAAAATTTAAAAATTATGTTATATAAAAAATAATAATTAAATTTTAATGTTAAAATTTTAAGTCAAATTTAATTTAAAAAAATTAAAATAGTGAAATAAAATATTTATAAAGTTCAAAAATAAAACATACAAAATATTAAAATTTAGAATAGTTAAATTATAAGTTTGTTAGTAGATAAAAAAAATAAAAGTAGTTGTATAGGTATAAGAATTGATACAAATTTTTTTTTTTTAATGGGATCTAATAGCTCCATTTATACTTAGACAGCAATGTATAATTTTTAACTCCTTAAAATTAAGTTATTGTTTAGCATTGATTCAAGTTTGTTTTATTTCGTTTTGTCCCAAGTTTAATCTCCTCAAGGAATACTACACATGAATTTCCATTAGTGTCATCTTAAAATGAAAATTTAAATAACGTCAAACATTCATACATTTTATGTTGGAATCAGGTTTGTTCAAAAGAAAAATCACACATCTTCATTGATAGAAAACAAACGAATAACTTTAAACCACAAAAGTTAATACCAAACAGACATTTATAAATAACTAAAACATAAGAGTAAGAAAATAACACACATTTTATTGCACTAAAAAACCATACAAACTATTGAATAATTATATCTGGTGTGGAAGAAGGCGAATGGGAAGCCCACGAGTCGGCCTTGGATGAGGATCGACCACAACTTTCTCATTGGGAACTAATAGCTCCCATTTATACTTCATAACAATATTATGCATAAAAACCAATGTTACCATCTTTACATAGTCACTACCTGGGCACATATGAGGTCCTCCCCCAAAAGGTACATACGAAAAAGGTAGAGGCCCCTTTCCATCAAATCTCGATGGATCAAACTTCTCAGGACTTGGAAAATATGTCGAGTCCCAATGAGTGTAATAGGTAGTCCAATGTATCTGCATATATTTAATATTTTGAAAATGGATAAGTATATATGTATCAATTGTGTAACCATAGTATTAGTGTAATATGAAATTAATTGATTAATAATTTTACTTTGTCTCCCTTAGTAATTGTGTAACCCCCAAATGTGAAGTCTTTGATGACCTCTCTAAACGTCCCAAGTATAGGCGGTGTTAACCTAAATACTTCTTGCACAACATTCCATGAATATTTCATTTTCTTCAAGTCCTCCCAATTCAATGCTTCATTTTCTTCTTTCGACTTTTTCACTTCCATTTGCTCTTAAAGAAAACAAATATTATCATTAGTATAAAGAGTGCAAAATTTAAATTAGTCTTAAACATACATACCTCTAAAGACTAGATCATAAACTTGTGGAAACTCGGCCAAGTACTTTACGATGAAGGTTAGTCCACACCTTATAGGATCATATCCTCCGTGGATAAGACCTATTAGATGAGTCGCAATGTCAACTTCTTTTAACAACTCATCATTCTCGTCAATCGCATTGACCATCTCGGAGAGTATGTCCTGCGTTGTACATGCATTGCCAATTGCAAGATCGACCTTCCTTTGCCTAATCACCTCCACGAGTAGTGTAGTTATTTTTTTCACAGCTTTCAATGCCCGATTAAATGTTGTTCCAGGAAAATCTATAGGAATTGAAATTATTCCGGCAGCTATATCTTTCTCCGGTTTTTCAAGCTTTTCGATCATGCTGGAATCTCTTGATCCCAGAAATAATCGGCATGCCACCCCAATCGTGTATCTTCCTGAAAGATCACGTACGATAGCTGGCTTGTTTGGTTTCCATTGCGTCTTCAGTTCTAATTGCATTACATTGTCAATTGTACCTATGTATTTAAACAACGCCATTAGTTCAAAATCGGTTAAAACAAAAACTACGGAGAACAAGATAATAACAATAACCATGATGATAACCAACAAAACTAGGTATGTTAATTTGGAGGGATGACTTTTGAATTGGAATTCTATTTTCAGTTTCATATAAATTCTTATGTTTAGAAAAACTATAGATCTTAACTAATTTCAATTCCTATTTTGAAAAATATATAATAAAAATAATTTAAATATATATTATTTATATTATTAATATATTTATTTGACCTAACATATTAGAATAACTCATATATCAATTTTTTTTTAATCTAAAAGACAATTCTTGTTGAGAAAAAAAATATTAGTTCAACAAATTAACTTACTAAATTAAAAAAAAATATATCGGATCAGAATGTTAACTTTTAAAAATCAAAAAGACAAAATATCGGTTCGGCACGTTAATTTCATAAATATTTAAAAAAAAATATCTGTTCAAAATATTAACTTACTAATTTAAAAATATATATATATTGATGTGACGTTTTAATTTTATAATTTAAAAAAATATATATCAATTCAATACATTAACTGTTATATAAATAAATTTAAAAAACATAAATAAAATAAAATTAGAACTACCATTCCTAACTTAAAAATTGTGGAATTGAAAATTATAAAAACATAAGTTTAGTTAATCAAATTCCAAAAACATATTGATTTAAATTTTATTAGAAGCCAAATTCCAATTCTTCATATTAAATGATATACTCCAAATTTCAATTCAAATTCCAATTTTATGGTTACCAAATACATAATAAAATAAAAATAAAAAATGATTTAGTTATTAAAATGAAATTTAAGATATTCACTGCAATGTTTATTTTATTTTAATTATTGCGTATGATTTTAAATTATACATTTTATAATTAATTTAACTAAATTTTAAATAATATTAGCTCATCAATATTAATATTTTAATTCTTTCCCAAGGCTCCAAATCCAAACCATTTCGCTTGACATTATTAGTGGCTTCAATGTGACTTTAGCGTTATGATTGAGCAAAACGAAAATTTGGCTAAAATTTTATCTATATTTATATCTATAATGAAAACGCATGTGCATTTGCAATGATTTTTTTTGTTTATGCCGAATTTAGCAATTACTTTTGATTGGATTGATATTATTGCATGTATGGGGTATTTTTAGGCTGGGAATAATGTTTTTTATTATTATTTTCATTTTAAGGATTTATTGTAAGAATTTTGTTTTCAAATGTGTAAAGAAAGACTTTTGCAGAATTTATATTTAAATTTATTTTGAACGAATTAATCACTTTAACTTATCTTTTTTATTTGTTCAAGATTATCTAGCTTATTTGTTAAATACTCAGATGTTTGATTTTAAATTTTTGATAATGTGTATTCACAAAATATTTGTGTAACAACTTATTATGCAATCACGTCTTATACATGTTTTAAACCAATTCAAACTAAGACTAAGAATCAAAATATTAAAATTGTATAAAATATTTTATGTATATTGTAATGAAATTTTATCAAATATATATTAAAAAATATATAGATGATTATAAGCATAAAATAACAAACGTTTGGTTTTACTTAGAAACAATAATGAATTTAGAACAAAGTTGCTATCTTCACTTAGAATTTGTTATTTAATTTGCATTGGATATGATAATGCTGGTTGACTAATAATGATATATTAATTTAAATTTTAGTGTTTTCTTCAGTTTATTTGAGAAATATGAAAGGTATTCATTTGTGTTCAAAATTTATTAACAAACGATTCATAGATTTTTGAAAACCATGAAAGTATAATTATGCGTGTGTTAAAGCTCAAAAGGCCTAAACCTAAAAAGAGTTCCAAGTTAGTGAAATGTCCAAAAACACATTAGAAAAATATTCTACAATGCTTACCTACATACTTTTGAAGAGTGGATGGTCTGAGAAACCTATAAATTATTCTTCGCACATTCTCGAAATCACTTCCGATGGGCTTACCATGAGTCTTTTCGAAGATCTTTTCTATCGTATACGGGAACCAAACTTTCACAAGCTTGTTCTCGTTATGGAAAAGTAATTTGTTACCCTCAACCCCACACATGATAGTCATGGGATGCCCTATTATCGACGTGGTGAAGACATTTGACGAGCCATACTTCTTCGCCCTCTCCACAACAAATTCTCTAATGTTTCCATTTCTAAGCTTGCTTAGATAGTCCAAGGTTTCTCCTATGAATGGCCAACCACGTGATCCTGGCGGTGATCGAGAATGAGGATGACCGACAATAGAAGCAACTTTTTGTTTCGAATTGGAGTGAAATAAGAACGAGAAGATGATGATAAGTAAGGTGGTGGCACTGGCACCCATAACAAAGGCAGACGAGAACAAATATTGTTCCATTTCAAGAAGATGTATATAGATGTGGGTTTGAGAGGCCGTAAGGTTGGTTCATATATATAGCTAGGCAAATGCCCAAATTATATTAATAGGCAAAATGATCATTGACAAAATATATATATATATATATATATATATATATATATATATATATTAACTTAGGCCTTGTTCGGAATAACCCAATATATATATATATATATATTAACTTAGGCCTTGTTCGGAATAACCCAATATATATATATATATATATATATATATATATATATATATATATATATATTAACTTAGGCCTTGTTCGGAATAACCCAACCCACTCAAACATCTTTTCACTTCCTCTCTTATCAATCACATCAATTAATTCATTACCCAAAATACTAAAATACCCTCTATTTTAAATTACTATTTATTATTTTATTATTATTTTCAATACCATTTAAGTTATTCTCACTACCTCAAAATCATCACCAATCATTATTTATTTTTCCCCTTTAGGTTATTACAATAACCCCAATCCGAATCAGGCCTTAGTGTGATTCCGTTTATTTTGATGCAAGCCCACGTTATCTGGGGCCTGTAGCCTGAGAATTTTAGTATATATATATATATTAATAAAATAAGGTTAATGATAGTAAATATTTTTTTTTTCTAATGAGAATGATAGAGAAAGGAAATTTGGAAATTAATTGGCTAAAAAAACAATAAATTTATTCTTTTTTATTTTTCCTCACTCTTTATCATTTTTCAGCATCATCACTCCCCTATTCTTTTTTCCAATTTCCCTTTCTTTTACTTCTCATCCTCACACTGAACATGCACAACAAAATAGTTTTAGAAGAAGAATAATAATAAATCAGCCTGCACAGTAGGACTTGGAGTAGGGTAGTAAATGAATCAAATATTTTTGATTCGATTCGGTATTCGTATTCGAATTTTGATATTCATATTCGTAATTTTGTGATTCGAATTCGAATAAAAATATTCAATTCGATTCGACTAATAAACGAATACGAATATAAAATCAAGATATTCGATTCGGTATTCGCTAATATTCGATTAAATATTCGATTATATATATATATATATATATATATATATATATCGTTTTATTAATTTTAATTTTATAAATATTATTTATTCTAAAACCCTAGTACATATATACATTTCTTCGGTTGAAAACTTGAAACCCACCTTAAAAAAATTGAATCGAATACTCGAATCGGATCGAATAATACGAATATCAATTTCAAATCGAATACGAATCACATTAATTATTCGAACAAATTTCGAATACGAATACGAATATTCGAATAGTTTCACGAATACGAATCGAATACAGTAATATTCGCTTCGATTCGATTCGTTTACAACCCTAACTGGGAGTATTGAGAGATGGTTTTTTTTAAAGGTATTAATATATAATGATAAATAAAAATAATAATTTAAAATAAAATATATTTTAATATTTTAATTAATGAATTGAGTGATGTGAAAAAAAAAGAATATTAATTATGATATATTTAAGTTATGATTGTTCAAAATTTCAAATAACCACAATCCAACTAGCCCTATAAGCTATATAATTAGTATATTAAAACAACATGAATCATCATTAAAAAATTATATAATTATTATTATAAGTAATGATAGAGAGCAAAAATTTGATATCATGAACACTGTCGAAATTGATCTGACAACACGTAATTGAACTTAAATAGATAAATTCCATTTTTCAAGTCCAATCACGTGTTGTCACATTATTTCCGACACAATTAATGACACTATTAATAGAGAAATTATAGAGAGAAAGAATAACGTGATGGAATCTGATTAGCTAGCTGAAAAATTTAAAAAAAATTATCTCTCTTCTCTCTTTACACTTTTTATTTTTTTTCTCTCTCGTTCTCTTTCTCAAATTTTCTTCCGTTCTCTTTCTCAAATTTTCTCCCTTTATCACTCATTTATCATATAATAGTGATCAGTACTATAATGCCTAATTTAAAAATATTAAAATTAATTTTCTTAAATATTTTTATAATTTTTATTCCTAAAATAAAAGGTCAACTCTAAATTAAAATTATTCTCAAGATTCTAAATTGAAATCTATTCTCCTCATTAGTTTATATAATTTTTAGGGTTGTTTTTTTATTCATAATTTTATCAGTATCTATAGTGTTATAATTATTTGTGTCTATATGAATTCTAATTTTTAGAATATGTTAACTGTTTCACAATTGTGTCAAGATTTATTTGAAACAAAAATAATTGAAAGCAATATCATTTAATTGACAAATTAAATTGAACAATTTAGTTTTAACTGCATGTACACGTTTCAACAACATCTATAAAATAATATTTTTCGCTATTAAGCATGTTAAAAAAGTTCGTAATAAAATATGAAATAAATTATCATGAGAATTTTGCTTCAAAAATAGACTCAGATTCAATTATAAATGAATATTATAATTTCAAAAATAGTAAATGAAAGTTTGAACATAATATACATATATTAGTTTTTATAATTTTATTATATTGTAATTTTTGTGGAAAAAAATTAGTCCAAATAGAATTTAAATTATAACTCCGTACTTAATGAAAAATTAAGAAAATTATTTGACTGAATATAAGAAGATTATAATTTGATTATTTATGTATGTAATAGGATAATAAAAAAAATATATGTAAAAAATAGTATAAAAAATAAAATGGACTCAAACCAATTTATATACTTACTTGGATTTGTACGTGAGATTGAAGGCACGTGTATTAGATTGATACTTATAACTTTGATTTGTGAAATGTAAGGGATAGATTTTGTTTGGATTTTTTCATGTATTAATTTGTCTCAGCCGACTTTGAATGGATAAAAACTCATCAATTTGATCATTAAAATAATCAACACTATATTATCATCTCTAAACAAACATGATATTCATTATTATGGTACCTAACTACCTATGACATTAAGATATTTTCACTTCTTTTATAATAAATTATTATAATACTGAAAAACAAAAACAACATATGACCAGAGAAGGGGCCACTCACCTGTAATTTGTTTTAATATAATTATTATATATTTATATATATATACATGACAGAGTATATATAATCTTACATCTCTGTCATATATATATATATATATATATATATATATATATATATATATATATATATATATATATATATATATATGACAGAGATGTAAGATTATATATATATATATATGACAGAGATGTAAGATTAGGGTTTTGTTTGATTATGATTATTTAAGTGAGGGTGGTTGTGGGCGGCGTTTAATAAATTATGTTCTAGTTTGGTTTGACATGATTATTTGAATATTTTTATAATTTATAAATATTTTTTATCTCTCAAGTTTTTTTTCGAGAAAAATAATAATAATTACATTGTGGCTTAGTGTAATCATTTTTATAAAAACACACTCTTAGTTTGATTCTTTTATCTACATATTATTTGTTTCCTTCACTTTTTTAATATATTTTTCACTTTTGTTTGAAATCTTTTCATATATATATTAAGTTGTGTCAACCGAACTTAATAGACAAAAACTCAACTTGATCATTAAAATAATCAATTTAGCCTAACACTATATTCAGGGTATACTGATCTATGTAGAGGTTTAGCTAAACTCGAACAAAAAATTTAAAAATAATAAAAATTAATTTTTTTTTACGGTAAAATTGGGAATTACTCTCTAATTTTTTTTTTTAAATTTCAATATAATTCAGGGTTTTGTTTATGTAATTATTAAAAAAAAAAATGGTAAAACTTTTTTTTTCACTTATTTTATCCAAAATTTTCTCATT
The DNA here is from genome assembly GCF_907164915.1 of Impatiens glandulifera. Classification (NCBI taxonomy): domain Eukaryota; kingdom Viridiplantae; phylum Streptophyta; class Magnoliopsida; order Ericales; family Balsaminaceae; genus Impatiens; species Impatiens glandulifera. The sequence goes on along the minus strand of NC_061862.1, from coordinate 36,545,288 downwards.
TTAATTTAAGTCAATTATAAATTTTTTTAAATCCATCCGACCTTTGAATCTTTGTCTGTTTCAACGTACTCTTTAGTTTACCTAACTACCCACGACATTAAAGTCTTTCTTTTGAGGTTATTTTATTAACTAAAATCTAAAAATAACACATCATTTTTTCTTTTTCTTTTTTTTTCATTATTTAATAATTAATTAAAATATTTAATATTTTAAATTATTATTTATTATTTTATTATTACATTTTATTCAAAAAAAAAATTATCACCTCAAAATCATTACCAATTATACATATAACCAAACAGGGTCGGTTAGGGTAAACCCGACAAACCATCGGGATAGGGCAACCCATTTTTCAAGATAGTCAATTTATTTAAATTAGTGAGATATTTAATTAAGTATACGGTATTTTTGAACATAAATTATTGTAGATAGGTGGTTTAATATAAAAACCTATTATTTTATTTAGTTATCGATTAAATTTTAAAAAAAATTGATCAATTTTTTAAATTAGACCTAGGATAAAAAATATATAACATTTTTTTTCTATCGAAACTAGGGAAGTCCAATACTCGGACCGGCTCTTTAACCCCCGAAAAATGGCCCGAGATATTGCTCTTTTATATTAATTTATAATAATGAAAAACAATAACAACTTTATTTTAAATCAAATATGACGACAGTCACTCACGGACACTCTCTAAATTTTTATATATTCCTCAATGTATATATATATATAGAATCGATCCGAGTTTTGGGCTGCCCCAACCCCATTAAAAAAAAATTCGATATTTTTTTGTTGCCCTAAATCGAGTTAAAAAATTTAATAAAAAAATGATTTTTTTGTTGAAGTTTGAACCTATAACTTAAAGATTCTAAATTTTTATCTAAAATCACTGTATCTTAGGTTTAAAATTACAATATATTTAATTAAAACCTTATTAATTTTAATAAATGGGCTGCCTTAATATATATATATATATATATATTATTTTGTTAAGTCTGATATGATTAGTATTTTTATAATTTATAATTATTTTTTTATCTCTTAAAATGTGTTTATTTTTTTATATTCAAATAATATTATACAATAAATAATTAATTTTCTAAAATAATCAAAATGACACCTACATTAATTGTTTAGTGAACAACTTTTTAAAATCATATTAATTCATTCCATACAATTATATTTTTTTTCTTAATTCAAGATTTTTTGTTTTATTTTTTCAAACCCATCATAGATATTTAGTTACAATTGAAAAAAATAAATAAAAGGTTCCACTATTAGTTGCAACAACTCTAATATCATGCTAAAAATGTGTTACATAATTAAAATTCGTCTAAATTAAAAAATTTATATAAATACGAGATTACAATTAAACTAAATAAATTATATTATGATGAAACAAAATTATAAAAGTTATAAGGTTGGTCTGCATTATGTGCTTGACAAATTTCTCTTTAAATAGTTTCATTATCTCACTTTTATGTTCGTTTTTTTTACCTAAGTTGAACTTAAAGAATGTTTACGAGAAATAGTCTGAAAACTCATTTTTTACTAGAATTCGAGAGCGAAATGAATTGTGTATACTTATTTTCAGGAATCACATTATTACATGAGCACTAATAAAATAAACTCTCTAAATAGTTTATTTGATAATAGTTATGTAGCGTTTGGTACGTGGTACAAAATATATAAGGTATAAATTGTATAGAGGTATAAATTGTAATGAGGAATAAATAATATAGGGTAATATAAATTGTATAGGTTATTGATGTTTAGTATGAATTATAAGAAATGATATAAGTTGTATATATATGATTTATAATTTTGTGTTTGATATATAATATAAAAATGTAGTATTAGTGTATAAGAGATTACAAATTATAGATTATGTGTTTTTTTTATTTAAAAAATTTTAAATAAGAGTGACGATCAAATAAATGTCAATCTTCTTCTTAAATTATGAATAAAAAATATATACCAAGAAGAAATATAAAAAGATTCAAACTAATTTTGTATGCTTGTTTGTTAAGATTATTTTGATTAAAAAGTGATCAATAACCTCCCTCTATCACATATATCAATAAATAGTATTTTTATCTCTCTAATTTTATATTTATTTTTATATTCAAATAATATTTTACATTTTTTTTTTAAATAATCAAAATGAAACCTAAGTTATATTAATTTTCTAGTAACTAAATGAATTACGAAGATTACAATTAAACTAAATGAATTATATTATGATGAAACAAAATTATAAAAGTGAGAAAGGTTAGTCTGTATTATGTGCTTGACAAATTTCTTTTTATATACTTCATTATTTTACTTTTATGTTTAATTTTTTTTTTTGTTTCTAGTTGAACTCGAAGAATTTTCACAAGAAAATAGTCAAAAAACTCATTTTTTTACTAGAATTCGAGAGTGAGATGAATGGTGTATAACTATTTTCAGAATTCACATTATTTTTAAGCACTGAACAAATAAACTCGCTAGATAGTTTAATTAAAAATAATTGATGTATATGAGATTAGAGATTACTTGTTTGATTTTCATTTTAAACTTCTCAAGTTAAAGTGATGATCAAATAATGATCAAGTAAGTGTAGTTACTTTTTCTTAAATTAAGGAAGAAAAAAATACTAAGAAAAAAAAATAAAAAGATTCACTGATTTTGTATGCTTGTTTGATAAGATTACTTTGATTAAAAAGTTATTTATTAACAAGTGATCATTGACTCCCCATGTTTTTTATATCTCAAGTTGTTTACTTGTTTTTATATTCAAATAATATTTTATAATAAATAGTTAATTTTTTAAAATGACACCTAATATATTAACTGTTTTTTGACTTAATATGACAACTTTTTAAAATCACCTATTGGTTCCATTTATTTCAGTTACATTTTTTCTTAAATGTAATGCTAAAAACATGTTAGATGGTTACAATTAGTCTAAATTTTAATTTTTTTTATATAAATACGAGATAACAATTAAACTAAATAAATTATTTTATGATGAAACAAAATTATAAGAGTGACACAAGGTTACTCTATATTATGTGCTTCACAAATTTCTCTTTAAATATTTTCATAATCTCACTTAAAAAAAAGTTGGTGTATATGAGATCAACTTATATGAGTGATAGGTTTGTCTGAAAAACTCATTTTTACTCGAAAATAAAATATAATTATTTTCAGGATTCACAATATTATAAACTGGATAAACAATAGTTGGTGTATATGAGATCACCCTGACATTAGACTGAAGGCCCCAGAATTCTATACTAATATACTATATACTATATTTATACATAACTAAAGAATCTAGATTTAATTTATTAATTCATAAATAAATATAAAGAATGGTCAACTGTTAATCCTAATATTATATATTATATTTATTCATAATTAAAAAATGTATTAATTTATTAATTCTTAAATAAATAACCAATATATAATCTATTCTTCCTAATTAAAAAGCCTCTAATTTATTTATTTCGAATTAAATCTAATTACTTATCATTAAACTACATATAATTTATTCAGCATAAAAAAATATATGTTCTAACAATAATAGTAGCATCATAATTTGAAAATTTAAACTTTTTTCTTAATAGTCATTGGGTCTATATAATTTATAAGACTAAAATAGAGAACCGTATTCTGGTGGCGGCATAAATTGAAATTCATTCTCTTACTTGTTGGTATAATTTCAATTTTATAGTAATTTGTGTTTATGTTAATCGTCTTACATTATTTATGTTTTGATGATAATTTTTTTAGTATCTAATATATTTCCAAGTTGAGAATCTTGAAATTTAACAATTTTTTTAATTTTAAATTCAGAGAAAAAGAGAAAAATTAATATTTTATCTTTTTTTAAGCTAAAAAATGACAATCCTTCCTTATCTGAGTCAATCGAACCAAATACAGTCATTTTCGATGAGAATCTCATAATTGTGCCGAAATTTATTTGAACGAAAAAAGTTTGAACAATATTATTTGATTGATATGTTGATCCATTTAATTTTAACACTACTTGGTCTGAACGGACATTTTTCGCTATGAAACATATTAAAAAAGATTTTTGTAATAAAATGTAGGAAGACTTTCTCGGGGATTGCATTATCATTTATATTAAGAGAGAAATTGTTTCAATAATAGTCTCAAATTCAATTATCGATGAATATTATATTTTAAATAATCGTAGGTCTCAACTTTAATAGTAAATGTCATTTTTTTTTATCTTTAGTCAAAAATATTTATTTATTTTTTTTCAATATTTTTGTTTTTTGATATCATGTTTTGTTTCGTTGTGTTTAATGATTCTTATTTTTTAATATATCATAAACTATTTAAAAAAATATATTATATTAGTTTTTATCAAAATATTTGTAACTCGGATAAATTTGAAATCCTAACAACGCCTTAAATAAAAGTAATGATTATAAAGTGTCGTTTTCTTTTTAAATTAAGAAAACAAATACTAAAAAAAACTGATTTTGTATGCTTGGTTGTTAAGATAACTTTGATTAAAAAAGTATTTATTAACAAATGATCAATGACCTCCCCATCTATCAATTATAATTCACATGGGCCGAATAGGAGCCACTCACAGTGGTTTAAGGCAACCTGTAATATGTTTGTTTGATTAAGGTTATATTTATAATTTTCTAAATATCTCATCAAGGTCTCACTTTCTTTCTAACTACGCCATTTGTTTTTTCCTTGATAACTATTCCATGCCTAACCTCAACCAAATAATTTGACCCACAACATTCATTTAAATATATATATATATATATATATATATATATATAATTGTTTTCTTCTCAAATTAAACCACAATACTATCCAAATTTTAACTTAATAAATCAACTAGTAAAAATAGAAGATTTAGTGCTTGGGATTTCTATTAATTGTTTCTTATTTTTCTGAGAAGATTGCATAATTTCTTCTTCCAAAATTATTCTCATTAATAACAAAGGACTTAAAGTTGAAGGTGTTGAAATTGGAAGTCCAAACTAACAATTTTATTTCTAAAATTGTCTTAATAAATTATTAATGTAAACCTTTAATAATAATATATTTATAGAATAAACATTCATGTAATAAAATTTAAATAACTCTTGATCAGGCCAAGGCTAAGACAAACTCAAATACAAATCCAATAAACTCGATTTAACTATTGTAGAGTTTATTATAAGTATAAACTCATTAGGGCTGCAAATGAGCCAAGTCGAGTTCGAACTAGTTTGAGCTCGAGCTCGACTCGATTTAATTTTTATTAGCTCGACTCGAACTCGAGTTCAAACGAGTATATAAATTTGAACTCGAGCTCGACTCGACTCGAAAAATTTGAACTAAAATTAAAATTTTAAACTCGAGCTGAAACTCAAAACAAAATTTATTTTCAAAATAAAAATATCAAACTTTCATACATATAATTCAACATTTAAAACATGATATTTCAAAATAAAAATATAAAACAATTATAACTATTCAAAATTTTAAAAATATAATAGTCCAAAAACATCACACCAACATTACTAATCAAAATTCTAAAACATAAAATTCCAAAATTAAAGTACAAAACTATATAAATATTTTAAACATTCAATATGTTAATTTTTTAAAAATCATGTTCTTCCATTATAGTACACTTACAACTACCGGCATTCAATAATATAAAAAGTTTAAACTTAAAAATAATTAATATAAAAATACATGCTAAAACAAATAATTAAAATTTAACTTATTTTAAGAGAGTTAGATACTGAGAAAAGAAATTCGACTTATTTTCTATTAAATATTATTATATATATTTTGAATTATTTGGGTGCAACTATAACCACAAGAATCTATTCACTTATTTATAGTAAGAATCTATTAAATTTTTTTAATATATTATAATATATTATTAATCTTCTAAATTTATTTTTCTCTCAACATATTATATATAATATATATACTAACCTTTTTATCCCTTCATATTATATATAAAATTTATGTATAATAATATTTTTATATTTTTGATTATATAAAATATATTAACCTTTTAATCATTTTTTAATATTATATATAATATACTAATTATTATAACTCTAATATTGTCGTTTAGGACGCCTTTTTTTCTATATTAATCCAATCCTAATATAAATTAAAAATGATTATATAATAGTGTTTTTAAATATTTATCTAACCATTTGACGCCCTTAATTAAACTTATTTTTGTTCTTAATTAGTTGTTAAATATGTATAATAGTGTTTTTCTATATTCAGCAATGAGCGATGAACGATCTATATAACATAAATTTCTCCTAATACAAAAAGAAATCAAAGTTATTTAAAAGTATAAGCAATAACTATAATAGAAGTGAAAATTGATTTAAATTTACCTGTGAGCCTTTTGTGAATAAATGAGAAAAATAGTGTAGATGAAAAAATGAATCAATCTATTACAAATGAGTGACAAGCCATCGAACAAACATTATATGAGCTTTTACAGAACGGCTCACAAGTGGTTTGACTCATTTGCAGCCCTATAACTCATTACTAAATCTTCTTTCTTTTTATTTTTGTATAGCTTAATTGATTTGAACTATTTGAAATTATTTTATTTTAAATATTTTATTAATTATGTTAAATAAAAATTAAAACAAAATATAAATCCAACTATAACCTACTATATTATAAATTTAAATAATTCAAATAAAAAATAATTATACTAAAAAATAAAGTTAATATATTTGAATAATAAATAATAATTAATTTATAAATATACCTCATATAAATTAACTATGACAAAAATATTAACCTAATATAACAATAATAATAAATTATATTAAATAAAAATAAATTTACAATACAAATAAAACTATAACCTACTATATTATATAATATACCATTTAAATTTTAAATAATTCAAATAAATAAATAATTATACTAGAAAATAAAATTGATTATATTTAAATATTAATTAATTTATAAATATATTTCATCTAAATTAAATATTTATAAAAAAAATTATTTAAATTTTTTGATATAAACTAACTTTATACAATCTTTCTAAATAAATATTCTAATAAATACATTATTTTGTTTAAAAAAATTATACTAACTATATTAAATATAAATAAATTTATACTATAAATAAATTTATATTATCTAATATAAGTGTTTTATAAAATTATTATTCATTTAAATTTTTATTTCTCCTTAATAAAAGTGAATATTAATATATGTATAATTTGGAATAAATCTGAAAGAAAATTAATATATGTATAACAGAAAATTATTTAAGATGTTTTGGGGTTATTTAGTTGTGATTGTATTCCAAATAATTTATTCTTTCAGATTTAATGGTATACCCATAAAAACCAATAGATCAAACAAGCTCATGGTATACATTAGGCCTTCGTTTCGTAAGAAGTATAAGACTGTAGTTATAGTACAACTATATTTACAGTAAAATATATTAATTGTTTGGTTGAAGAATTTTATAACTACAGTAATATAACCAGTATAATTTATACATTAAACTAGGTATAAATTTGTAACTGCCTCCACCTGTTACAAACCTTCACTAAATTTTTAATCCATGATTACTCTCATATCTTTTTTTTATTATATTTTGTTTACATAACACTCATTTGTTATTTTTTCCTCATCTTTCCTCTCATCTTCATTGCTTCGTCTCAATAAAAATAATATAGTGCTGGTGGATAGTATTAATTATTTATAAATATTTATATAATTATAAGGATTAAATTATTTATATAATTATAAGGATTAAAATATTTATATAATTATAAAAATTAAAATTTTATATACAAAATAATGTAATCATATAATAATATTATTCATTTAAAAAATATATTTATATAATAATTATATATTATTTTTTTTATTAATTTTAATATAATTAATAATAAAAATACATATAAAATAAATATAGTAATTTTAATATGATTAATAATACTAACTACCTATAAAATAAATATTAAAATAATAATTAAAAATAATTTATATAAATATAAGGGTAAAATAGTCTTTTACACTTTTTACTACTTTTTTATACCACCAACCAAACACAAAATAATAAAATTTATATAATTTATACTTATTTTATACTCTCAACCAAACACTATTAACTTATATAATTTATACCTTCTAATACCTCTTTACAATTTATACCCTTTACAACTTATACCTACATAACTAATACTATATACCAAACACTACCTAATTGTAATGACTAAATATATTTATCTCAAAAAAGCATTGCAGGGTAAGAAAGAGAAACATTTATGAAAAATGTTCATTCATTGATTCACAAACATTAAATCTGAAAGAATAAATTAGTTGTAATGACTAAATATATTTATCCCAAAAAAGCATTGTAGGGTAAGAAAGAGAAACATTTATGAAAAATGTTCAATTCACAAACATTAAATCTGAAAGAATAAATTATTTGGAATACAATCACAAATAAATAACCCCAAAACATCTTAAATAATATTCTATTGTGGTAAAAATAACAATTATCTGGTAGTTTGAATCTTATTTATGTCTTCATTCCTTCTTCAACTTCATTGATTATATGAGTGTCACCACAAATGTATGAGTCAACTTGTCCCTATAAGAAGGACAAAGTTTCATAAATGAATTGATAATGACCTTATTGAATAAATCTCTTTTGATTGCATTAGAATATATGAGCTTTAACTTCATGAAGCCTTCTTTAATTATTGTTTTGTAATCAAAAGTTGCATCAATAAGCATAAGTGTAAAGTGTGTAATAAGATTATTTATATATGATCAAGTACTATATAATATAAATAGGTTAATTACTTACATGATGGTATTGATGGGTGAAAATGGACATAACTATCTATACTTAGTACTGAATGGATGGAGATGGAGATGGAGATGGAGATGGAGATGGAGATGGAGATGGAGATGGAGATGGAGATGGAGATGGAGATGGAGATGGAGATGGAGATGGTGGTAATATTTGTAGTAATATGATGGGGTGGAGACGGAGACGCTAGTGGAGGAGATAGGTAAAAGTAAAGTGGTGGTGGAGACTTGTTTGACACTTTTTTTAGAGTGGTCGTCTAATTGACTTTTCAAGAAGTTAGAAAAAATAAATTGCAGAAATTCTTTGATGTTGGTGCAAGATCCCCAAAAAAATCAAGAGGAGGCCTATCAGAATTCGAGCTCTCCCACGAGGTGCATCGTGGGCATCACAAGAGAGAGTCTTCGAGCTCACCGACAAGGTGCCTCGCGGACATTACTAGAGAGAGTTTGAGCTCTATCAAAATTGCCTCGTGGGAATTACTAGAGAGTCATTCGAAAACATGTATTGTCATGTTGCGCCCTTCTATCATTTCTTTCTTTCTAGATTAGTAATAAATTTGAAGATAGTTGTGAGTAGAAGGTTTAAAAGTTCTATCATAATTTTAAAAAATTTGAGTGTTTTTAAAATTTAGTTTCTGACATTCATAAATGAAAAAAAAAACCGAACCTTAAAAAGCCAATAATCAAATGTGGGCAGAAGTAAGAAGAAAGGTCAGCAACCATCAAATCTAGTATAAAAAAAATTAAATATATATCCAATTTACTTTAATATAATCTTATAAAATTAAAATATTCTTAAAATTATCTATTTATAAAAAGAGGTAACAATAGTTTCAGTTATTGGATTAAATAATTATTTAATATTTTTAAATATAATTTTTAATAGTTTTTTTACATATACACATTTATATTAGTTTTCTGTAATTTAATTTTTTATTTTTTTATTAATTTTAATTTTAATTTTATATTATTATTATTATTATATAATATATTTATCGTCTATATATTTATCGTTTATATATTTTAGATATTTATTTTATTAAAATAATTTCATTTTTAGATAAATTTTCTTTAATAATTTTTAATTATTATTCTCTAATTTAAAATTTAAAATTATTTCCAAAAAATAAAATTAATATTTGAATTAATTAACTATTATAATATATTTTAAGTAATATATATTCTAAATTTCTAATTATAATTTATAAATAAATATATTAAAATATATTTAATTATTTATATTAAATTATAATTATAATTATAAATATTTTAATAATTTAATATAAACATATTCTAAATAATTTATTTTATAATAGTATTATCAAAATTTTATTTTGATTTATATTATTAATTTATATATAATTCGAATAATATATTATTAATTTTAAATTGATTATTATTTTTTGTCTAATTAAATATTTTAATTTTATAATAAAATTAATAATTCATATATATAATTATAATAAAATATTTTAAAAATTAATTTTATTTTAAATTTGTTTATTAAAATAAAAATATATGTTTATGTAATTTTATTTATAATATATTTAATTTTAAATTATTATTTAATAACATTCATAACTTTATTGTTTTAAATAAATTTATAAATTTAAAAAAATTATTTGTTTTTTAATTTAAATATATTAATAAATTAGTTTAAGTTAATAATCAAATATTTTAAAAGTATTTAGTTAATAAATATTTTTTAAATATTTAAAATAGAATATAGAAATAATATTTTAAATTATTAAATATAAATATAAATTATTTACTTTATTATCTAAATATATTTTTTATAATATTATTAATTATATATTTTAATTTAGTATTTATTAAATAAATATTTTATTACTTATTTTAAATTAAATATATTCTTAATAAATAAAACTTTCAAATTTTATTCAAAATTTTAATATAAATTTAGTTTATTTATTTTAAATATTATTAATAAATTATATATATATATATATATATAATAATTTTTTTAAAATATATATATTAAATAATATGTAATATATTAAAATTATAATTTTTAATATCTTAAATTTTTTATTAAATATAAATATAGTGATATATGAAAAAGATTGAATTTTTTTTATAAGAAAAATTAAAATAAAAATATAAAATTGAATTGAAATATTTTGTTGATTTGATTACAACCAGAATAAGAAATAGGTTTCACTCCCATATTTTATATCTACGTTTTCTAATTATTATAATATTATATATAATTTTTTTATAATTATATTATAAGTTTTTTTTAAATAAACATAATAATAAAAATTTAATTTATTTATTAAAATATGATTTTTATTATTTAAATAACATTACAAAATTATTTAAAATAAAATAAAATTTTAATAATAATTATAAAAAATAATAATAATATAATAATTTTTGTACAATTATTTTAAAATATTATATATAAACAATAAAATTATAATTAATTAATAAAAATATAAAAACTAAAATAATATAACAAATTTATGTTAAAAAAAGAAATTATTAAAAAAATTTAGAAAAGTTAAATATGAAATATTTTAATAAAAAATATTATTAAAACAATTATTCCATTATTAATATATAATTAAATAAATAAAAATTTAATTACTCAATTTAATTATTTTTATAAATATATTTATTTATTTTTGAAAAAAAAAATATAATTAATATGTTAAGATATTAAATGTTTATATTTTATTAAATTATAAGATACTTACCTATTATATATATTTTTAAAATAATAAAATTATGATTTTAATAAAATAAAATATAATAAAAAATAAATTTGAGATATTAATATTAATTTTAATAACAAATTATTAATTACAAAAAAAATTTCTAATATATTTAGCCAAATATTATTCACTTCCCTATTTTTATTATTCACTTCTCAATAATGTGAGTTAATTTTTCTCTCATTATTCACTTCCCTATTTTTATTTTATTTATTAATTATAATATTATATATATATATATATATATATTTTATAATTATATTACACTTTCTTTTATAAATAGTATAATATTAATTTTTTAAAATTTATTTATTAAAAAATAATTTAAATAATTTAAATAATATTAATGAATTATTTAAGTTAAAATTAACAAAATAAAATTTTAAAAATAACTACTAATAATATAATATTTTTATATAATTAATTTAAATTATAATAAATTAATTAAAATAAAATAATAATTAAATATAAAAAATATTTAAAAATACTAGAAAAATTAAATATGAAATATTTTAATAAAAATTATTATTAAAAAAATCATGTTATAATATATTAAATAAAATGTTATATTTAACCTAAACGATTATAGATAATTATTTTATTTATAATTAGCAAGAAATTTAGAAAAAATATTTATTTATTTATTTAAAAAAATATATAATTAATATTATAAGATATTAGATATTTATATTTTATTAAATTATGACAAACTTAAATATTTTATATATTTTAACCAATTATGATACAAAAAATTATTATATTTTATATTTTAATTTAAATAAAATATAATAAAAAATAAAATTAAGATATTAATACTAATTTTAATAACTAAATAATATTAATAATTTTAATTTTTTTTAAATCTTCTATTATATCATGGTTATGAAATTATACTGATTCTTATTATTAAAAATTTAAGTGCAATACACACTTGTAAAAAGTATAAACAAAATAAATTATTTTTTTATAATAATATGTATTAATATTTTATTTTTTTTTAAATTTTTAATAAATTACGAATAATATTTTAAAATAAAAATTAGACATTTTCATTTCACATTTTATTCACTTGAGTAAAACAACTTATTTTCTCACTTATCTTATCACTTTTTTTTTTCCAATAAATTTCTCATCTTATGACTTTACATTTTCACTTTGGTATATCAAATATCTATCTGATTCGTATTTTTTAATATTTATTATCGTGACCTCAAACTTTGTTTAATCAAATATTTGATTTATATTTTTTAACCACTTTCAATTTTTACCGGACTATTATTTCTCGGCAAACCACATCTCAATCACACTTGGTTAAAAATTTGTACTTGTTTAGTTAGGTTGCAAGTTCGAAACATACATAACCGTTTTAAGTTTATAGTCGGGTCAACCCACAATCCGACCTAAATATTCATTTACTCTCACATAAATATCCAAATTAACCATAGCTCTCGACCCGGCAATCCGGACACTATGAAAATTAAGCATTATATATATATATATATATAAAGATTAGTTAGTTAAAAAGTTGAACTTATATTGTTAAGAATGTCTCGCGTTCATCAAATTTGGTGTTAAATTTAAAATATAAAATTTTATTAGCCTAGTTATTTAAAGAGTTGTACTTGTATTGTCAGGTTGCAAATTCAAAATATACATATATAATTTTTTATTTTATTTTTAACCATTTTAAATTTATGGGCGGGTCAACCCAAAATCTGACCTAAGTATCCATTTACTCTCACATATATATTCAAATTAATCACATATCTCGACCGACAATATTTTATATTTTTAATTAAATAGAATATAATAAAAAATAAAATTAAGATATTAATACTAATTTTAATAACTAAATAATATTAATAATTTCTATTTAAAAAAAGTAATGATGTAAGATATTAAGCTTTTTTTTTCTTTTTTTTTTTTTGCTAAAATCTTCTCTTTGGATCATGGTTAGGGATGTTCAATCGGACGGTCAACCGGTTAAACGGTCTCGGATAATCGGTATAAAGGTTTCGGTTAAAACCGATTTTTTCTTTTTTTTTACAAATCGGTTAATTGACCGTTAATGGTATCAGTTTTACCGATTTTGGTCGGTTTCGGTTGGTTAACCGAGTTTAACCAGGAAATGATAATTCAATTTTTTAAATTAAGTAATAAATTTATGAAATGATTTTTTTAAATTATTGTTTGCACTTTCCTATTATACCATTCTCCATCCTTTCTTGTCTCTATTATAGTATTATAGTATAATATATTATAATATAATATAATATATTTTATTGATATATTTAGAAATATTTTATAATATATAATTTTATTGTAATAATATAATATATTTTATAGCTATTTTGTTAGCTTTTTATATATTCCTTGAAAAAAATTCAATTTCATTATGTCAATTAGTCTTTGACCAACCAAGTATTGTATTGGCGAATATGATTGAATCTCCTTCTCAATCGATAGAATGGGTAGTGGAATTCGTAAATGATAATAAAATAATAGTTATCTGAATCAACTATTTCAGTTTGTTTTAATTTATTTTTTTTTAATTTTATATAAATTATAATGTTTTTTTAAATAATTCTATAAAAATTATAATTTAAAATTTAAAAATAAAAAAAAATTTATAAATTATTAAATATTATTTATAATATATCTATTATTTATAAAATAACTAATACAAATTATAAAATATAAAAATATATAATTAAATTATTATCGGTTTAGCGGTTAAACCGTTAGAAAAATAGGTAAACCGAAAACTGAATCGTTTAACCGGTAAAAAACCGGTTGACCGAAACCGCTAGAACCGGTTAACCAATAAACCATTAAAATAGAACCGGTTAACTATCGATTCGGTTGGGTTACCGATTTTCCAGTTTTTTTTGCACAACCCTAATCATGGTTATGAAATTATAATGCTTCCTATTATTAAAAAAATAGTAAAATTCTCGTGTGATACACACGGATAAAAATATAAAGAAATAAATTTAATTATTTTATAATAATATGTATTTAATATTTCAATGTTTAAAATTTTTAATAAATCACGAATAAGATTTTAAAATAAAAATTACACTCTTATTTCATATTTTATTCACTTCAGTATAACAACTCATTTTCTCATATATCTCATCACATATTTTTTCCAACGAACTTCATATCTTGTGACCTTACACTTTCACTCTAGTCTATCAAATATCTAATTCGTATTTTTTAATATTTAGTATCGTGACCTCACACTTTGGTAATCAAATATTTGATTTATATTTTTTAACAATTTCCAATTGTTATAGGCTTATTATTTCTCGACAAACCACATCTTAATCACACTTGGTTAAAGGTTATACTTGTTTTGTTAGGTTGCAAGTTCGAAACATACATAACTGTTTTAAGTTTATGTGCGGGTCAACCCACAATCCGATCCAAGTATCCATTACTCTCACATATATATTTAAATTAACCATAGCTCTCGACCTGGCAATCTAGACACTTTGAAAATTAAGCATCATTATATATAGATTAGTTAGTTAAAAAGTTGAACTTATATTGTGATAAACTATGAATTAGGATTCAATAATGTTTAAATCTATGGCATAACAGTTAAGAGCTTGAGATTGAATAGGATGAGAAAATATAAGAAGAGAAATGTGATTACAGATTCTGCAATCAGCTAGATGGGATTAGAATTGTAGAGAAGAATAGGAATTGAGGAGAGAGAGGTATGACTAACCTTATATTGAAATATTGGTTGAATGCCTTCCATTCTCAAATTGTTGCCTTCTTAATCATTCAATTGATATAACTTTTTTTCTTTCTAAGTTTTCCCGCCAAAACCAATTACAGTTGTCCAACCCAACTTTTTTCCCTCCAAAACCAATTACAATTGTTCAACCCAACTTCTTTTCCCACCTTTTATTTAACTACTAAAATATAAAAGACTTGATGTTAAAACAACTTAATTGTAAAACAATTGTCGACGATTATATCCTCCAACTTATTCTAGGGCTTACAACCCTAATTCTCAATTACTTTCGTAACATTAGCCTCATCACATCTTGTTCGACCACGAACAAGCTGAGAATCAGAAGTAGTTTTCCCCAAAATCGGGATAACGATCCATTAGCCAAGATTCTTCCTCCCATGTTACATCATCATCGGAGGAATTAGACTATCTAATCAAGAATTGGCCCACGCAAATTCCTTCTTTCCACACCAATCTTTCATCTAGAATAGCCATTGATTTTAAAGTGTCATTAATGCACAAGATTGGAATATGAGGAGTAGCCAAGACAACACCTACTCTTTTCTTCAGCTGTAAAACATGTATAATATTGTGCATTCATGCAGTTGAAGGAATGTCCAGCTTATATACAACTTTTCCAATTTTTTTCACAACTAGAAATGGTTCATAGAATTTTGGACTAAGTTTGTGCATTTTTTCTCGAATTGACAATTGTCGATATGACTGTAATTTAACAAACACACATTCCCCTACTTCATACACACAATTTCATAGAATTTTGGACTAAGTTTGTGCATTTTTTCTCGAATTGACAATTGTCGGTATGGCTGCAATTTAACAAACACACATTCCCCTACTTCATACACACAATTCACCCGTTTTCTGTCAGCTTATTGTTTCATGCGGTTTTTGCCTCTTTAAAGATGAAATTTTAGCAGTTTAAGGGCTTCTTCCCTAGCAGATAGGCTACAATCAACTGCTTCTACTTCTGAATTTCCAGCCAAATAAGGATAATAGATTGGTGTATGTTGACCATATACAATCTCATACGGTGATGCTAAAGCTACCAAGTGAAAGTTGATATTGTACCACCATTCTACTAAAGAAAGCCAATTTACCCATGACTTAGGCTTTTGGCCAGCCATACAACGTAAATATGTTTCCAAACTTCGATTGACTACCTCAGTTTGACCATCAGTTTGTAGATGATATGCCGATGACATGGCTTGTTGAATGCCCTTCAGCTTACATAATGTACTTATAAATATCTTGTCTCTATCACTAACAATAGTTAAGGGCATACATGAACGCAAATCAAGTTTAGAAAAAATAGAGCTACCATACTGTTCATCCATTAACTCTTCGATCAAAGGAATAATAAACTTATCTTTAATGATCTCATCATTCAGCTTTCTATAGTCAATGCATAATCTCCAAATTTGATCATTCTTTTTAACAAGCACGTCTGGCGATGAAAAAGGATTGTAACTCTTCATGATTATTCCCTCATTGAGCATTTCCTTCACCATGTTTTCCATTTCATCATTCTGTAGAACCGGATACCGGTAAAGCCTCAAGATTACTGCCTTTGCTCCTTTCTTTAAACGTATCTGATGATCATAACTTCTAATTGAAGGTAACGTCGTCGGCTCCTAAAATAATTCTTCAATTTCCTTTAACAGATTCTTCAACTGGTCTTCCACATCTTTCTCAGGTAAGGAAGCTATGATGGAGTATAATTATGTCGGACTAATCTCTTCCTCCCTGATAGTAAGAACTGCTACTTCAGCTCCCTTTTTAACTGCCTTTTTCAGCATGTTGTCATCTAACAGTTCTGCCTTTTTCATAAATACTCAAAAACTCATTAACAATTCTTTGAAGTTCCAACTTATACCATTAAGAGTTGATAACCATTTCACTCCAAGAATGATATCATATTTTGGAATTGATAACACTCTGGCATTTATAACTAACTCAGCCCCTTAAGAAGACCATTTAAGACCAACGCATTCACTGTCACTCATTAATCGATGTCTATTTGCCACTGTTACCATTAGTTGTTCAACATCAGTCTTTACAAATTCAGTATTATGAAGTACCCGAGAGTTCACAAAATTATGAGTGCTACCTGAATCTATCAGCATATACACACTATTTTTCCCACCGTACCCTTAACCATCATGGTTTCAAAGTTCTAACATCCTTCTATGTTAAACAAAGGTGTTTCTCTTGGGTTTCTTCATTTCCGTATTCAGCTACCTCCTCCAACCTCCAATTGTACCTCCCCTTCACACACATCAATATTCATAATAATCAGGCCAGTTTTACACTTGTGTTCATACTCCCATTTTTCTTTGTAATTAAAATATTGATTCCGCTTTCTTCGTTCATCCATGATTTTCTGGTCCAAATTAGTCCTCTTAGATTCTGACTGATTGCTACGGGTTTATGAATTTTATTACTATTTCTCAAAGTACTAGAATATTGTGTACCTGGTCTAAAGGAAACTCCACTATTATTATTACTATTGCCAAATGCAGGTTGCCTTGGTGTAGACAAAAGTGGAATTCCCTTATTAGATAAGTAGCCTCTTCGCGCCAATGATTCACATAATGCCTCTTGTAATTTCTTATTAATCCTTTCATGCAGCTTTTCCATACCCATAGCTTCCGATAAAGAATTTGATTTCTAAATTCTAATAGGATTAACTATTTCTTTTCTTAAACCATTAAGGTAGTCTTTAATGAAATATTCTTCAGTTAGATGAGGGAGTTTATAGATCACATCTAGATAATCTTACCATACTCATTAACGGTTGTTGTTTTCTTGAGATCATTCCATTCATCTAAAGGATCATCGAATTCGCTTGGAAAAACTCTTTTAGGACAAGTGTTCTTAACTATGTCCAAGTCATAGCTCATCCAGGTAGTCGGTGTTGTAGATGCGAGCTAAACCAGCAGCGAGCTCGTCCATACAAGTGTGCACATGCATACTCTAGTTTGGACTCTTCTAACCTTCGATCCACTTGGAAAAACATCTCTACTCCATAGATCCAGTCATCTACCTCACCGTCGTTAAACTTGTTAGGATTTGTATCTCCCAAATTCGACCTGCTTGAAACGATTTGTAAAAAAATCAAGAAAGAAGAACACAAGAAGACATAGATTTATAGTGGTTCACTCAAATTGAGCTACGTCCACTTCAGCCGCCACCAAATTTCACTATGAAGAATAAAAGGAATACAGAGTTTTTGCCTCACTCTTTATCTCTCTAAATTATGTCTTAACAATATAAACTCTTAATAATCACATATTTATAGGGTAAACATTCATGTAATAAACCTAGATAACTCTTGGTCAGACCCAAGCTCAAAACCAAATACAAACCCAATAAACTTTAATTGACAATGTAGAGTTCATTATAAGTGTAGGCTCCATAACTAAATAATCTCCCACATTATGCTACTATACATATTTTCCCCTTTTCTTTTAGATGGGAATCTCACTTCGTTCACGTCGCCCGCAAAAACAATTGGTAAGTCTCAAAGACTAGCCACGATCTTCATCTCATTAATGAACTTTGTTTTAAATTGTGTAGATTCATTGTGGGGATGGTTCTTCGATTAGTTTTTGGATGACATTTTGTGTAGTTTCAAAAGTCTAGATACGACATATCGTGAGTTTTCTTCCATTTTTATATGTAAAAATGCCACAGTTAAGGACATGTTTGATCTTTGATCTAATGGCTTCGCTAGCCAAATTATATATAGAAGGAGATTAAATGTTATGAAGACTTCGTCCTATAATAAAGTTTTACTTTTGGTATGACGCAAACAAGGGTCACTATCTGAACAAGATGTTATGTGTTGGTAAAATATGGATAGTTTCCATGTGGGGAATTGCTACAAGTTGTTCACTAAGATGATTCCATATAAATTTGTTGGGAAAACTTTGGGAGTCAAAGATTTCATCAAAGATCTCGTTCTTTGAATAGAACGTTATTCATGGTGGAATTCTTGCGGATGATATGTACATGAAAAAATGTTGTATAATGGCAACTTGGCTAGTCGTATGTGTAAAGAAGAGATTGAATCGACAACTCACTTACTTTTGCATTATTGAGGGATGACTAGTATTTGGAGTCTTTTGAGGAGTATTACTGAGATTCATTAGGTGATGTCCGAGTCTTTAGGTAATTGTTGGGAAGTTTAGATTGATGCGACTGATATGGCAGACCTACATATTTGGGTTACCATCCCAATTAATTTTTGGTGGACTATCTGGATAGAGAGAAATCGTCGAACTTGCAATGATCGTAGTCAACTAATTCGTATCATTCATAATGCTATTATTATGACGCTTCCTAAGATTCGTTCAAGAAAATCAGTAGAGTCTGTTGGGAAATTAATCACTCTTCACGAGAATTCACGAGTTCGATAACTTATTGAGTACATTTTTTAAAATATTATATGAGTTCGATTTTATTGTGTTTCTTAGTGACTTCACGTGTCTTAGGCCGGTGATATTTTGGATCTATTTGAAATTAATATTATTACTTCCATTCTTTTGTAAAAATCTATAAAATAGACTACTCTTCGAAGACATGTATATTTTGGGCCAAATTTTTGTTAAAACTTGTGATTATTCTCTTAATCTTTATTATTATTTTAGGATTTCTCGACACAACATTTGCTATCTTCTAGAACCTACACCAATAATTTTATTTTTTGCATTTGATTCTCTCATAATAGCACAAATATCTAGAGCTTTTATCATCTTAATTAGACAACAATGTATAATCTTTATAGCTCTTCAAAATGACAATCCCAAAATTTAGGTTATTATTTAGCATTGATTCAAATTTGTTTTATTTCCTCAAGGAAAACTACACATGAATTTCCATTTGTGTCATCTTAAAATGAAATTTTAAATAACGTCAAACATTCATACATTTTATGTGGGAATCAGGTTTGTTCAAAAGAAAAAGCACACATCTTCATTGATAGAAAACAAATGTATAACTTTAAACCACAAAAATTAATACCAAACAGACATTAATAAATAACTAAAACATAAGAGTACGTAAATAACACACATTTTATTGCACTCAAAAACCTTAAGAACTATTGAATAATTATATCTGGTGTGGAAGAAGGCGAATGGGAAGCCCACGAGTCGGCCTTGGATGAGGATTGACCACAACTTTCTCATTGGGAACTAATAGCTCCCATTTTTACCTCGTAACAATATTATGCATAAAAACCAATATTACCATCTTTACATAGTCACTACCTGGGAACATATGAGATCCTCCCCCAAAAGGTACATACGAAAAAGGTAGATGCCCCTTTCCATCAAATCTCGATGGATCAAACTTCTCAGGACTTGAAAAATATGTCGAGTCCCAATGAGTGTAATAGGTAGTCCAATGTATCTGCATATATTTAATATTTTGAAAATGGATAAGTTAGTATTGTATCAATTGTGTAACCATAGTATTAGTGTAATATGAAATTAATTGATTAATAATTTTACTTTGTCTCCCTTAGTAATTGTGTAACCCCAAATGTGAAGTCTTTGATGACCTCTCTAAACGTTCCAAGTATCGGCAACGTTAACCTAAATACTTCTTGCACAACATTCCATGAATATTTCATTTTCTTCAAGTCCTCCCAATTCAATGCTTCATTTTCTTCCTTTGAACTTTTTCACTTCCATTTGCTCTTAAAGAAAATAAATATTATAATTAGTATAAAGAGTGCAAAATTTAAATTAATCTTAAACATACATACCTCTAAAGACTAGATCATAAACTTGTGGAAACTCGGCCAAGTACTTTACGATGAATGTTAGTCCACACCTTATAGGATCAAATCCTCCGTGGATAAGACCTATTAGATGAGTCGCAATGTCAACTTCTTTTAACAACTCATCATTCTCGTCAATCGCATTGACCATCTCGGAGAGTATGTCCTGTGTTGTACATGCATTGCCAATTGCAAGATCGACCTTCCTTTGCCTAATCACATCCACAAGTAGTGTAGTTATTTTTTTCAGAGCTTTCAATGCCCGATTAAATGTTGTTCTAGGAAAATCTATAGGAATTGAAATTATTCCGGCAGCTATATCTTTCTCCGGTTTTTCAAGCTTTTCAGTCATGCTGGAATCTATTGATCCTAGAAATAATCGGCATGCCACCCCAATCGTGTATCTTCCTGAAAGATCATGTACGATAGCTGGTTTGTTTGGTTTCCATTGTCTCTTTAGTTATGATTGCATTACATTATCAATTGTACTTAACACTCTTACTTATTTATTTCTAATTAAATTTTGTTACCTACCATTAAGTTACATATAATTTATTCAACTTAATTAAAAAAATATGTTCCTAACAATAATAGTAACCGTCATAATTTAAAAAATTGAATTTTTTTCTCAATGTTGATTAGGTCTCTATATTTTGTAAGGCTAAAACGGAGGACCACATTCAGCCGGCTTAGATTTGAATTCATTCTCCCACCAAGTTTGTATAATTTCAATTTTATAGTAATTTGTGTCTATGTGAATCGTTTTTACATTATTTATGTTCCGATAATAATTCTTTAGTATATAAATATATTTACAGGTTGAGAATCTTGAAATTTAACAACTTGTTTAATGTCAAATTTAAATAAAAAGAGAAAATTTAATATTCTATCTTTTTTAAGCTAAATATTTACGATTCTTCATTATCTGAGTCAATCGAACAAAATACAGACATTTCCGACGAGAATCTCAGAATTGTGCCGAGATTTATTTGAAACAAAAAAGTTTGAACAATATGATTTGATTGGTAGGTTGATCCGTTTAGTTTTAACTCTACTTGTTTCAAACGATGACTACTGAATAAACATTTTCCGCTATGAAACATATTAAAAAAGTTTTTCGTAATAAAATGTAGAAAAACTTTCTCACAGATTCCATTATTATTTATATTAAGAGAAAATTTACTTGAAGAATAGTACGCCTTAAATTCAAATATCGATAAATATTATATTTAAAAAAATTGTAAATCCCAACTTTAATAGTAAATGTCATGCTTTTTTTATCTTTAGTTTCAGATATTTATTTTCTTTCTCTTCAGTATTTTTATTTTTCTGATGTCATGTTTTGTTTTGTTATGTTTAAGAGATTCTTATTTTTTAATATATCTTGGAATATTTAAAAAGAAATTATGTTATATTAGTTTTTTAAAAATATTTTAGCCCGGGTATATTTGAATTTTTAGCAACGCCTTCATATGAGATTAGAGATTACATGTTTGATTTTTTGTTTAAAATTTTAAAACATTTTAAGTTAAAGTGATGATCAGGTAAGAAGTGTTGAAAAAAAAAATACTATGAAAAAACTGATTTTGTATGCTTATTTTTTAAGATTACTTTGATTAAAAAATTATTTACGTCAAATGTAGAAAATTACTGGCGACTATTTATTAAAAACGCATGACTCTGGATAAGGAACTCGAGGTCGAGTTCGAGGTCTCAGCCGTGGAAAAAATAGGGTGATCAATGACCTCCCCATCTATAAATTATAACTCACATGAGCAGAATAGGAGCCACTCACCGCGGTAGTGGCTTAAGGCCACCTATAATTTTTGTATTTATACATAAGTTTGTTTGATTATGGTTATTTGACTGAAAAGGGTATTATAATAGATATATTTTAGGATTAATTTGATATGATTATTTAAATATTTTTATAATTTATGAGTATTTTTTATCTGTCTAGTTGTGTTTATTTTCTTTATATTCAAATAATATTTTTTAATAAATAACTAATATTTTAAATAATCAAAATACCAACGATAAAAATAATAAAAATAGTTATATTAATTTTTTATTGTCTTAATGTGACATATAATTTCTAAATCACACTTTTGGTTCAATTTCTTTCGATTACATGTTATTTATTTTCCTTCATTTTATTTAAATTCAACATTTTTTTTAGTGTTTTCAAGGTTACCCTAATTCTATTTCAAAGATATATATATCCTTATTCATATGGTTTGTATTTATGCTCGATTCTTTAAATGGACAGAATATACGAAGAATACACATTAATTCAAGCAATGGTTAGTTTTTAAGTATTTGATCAATCATTTATTGTTCCACTTGGTGCAATAATTGAAACTAGCATCTGTTAAATTATAGTCAAAAATAAATTTTGGGGAAGAAATAATCATATTAAAATGGGTAAACACATGTTGAGAATTAAAAATAGCCAGAACATGAAATGAAAATGAAATCCCATTAAAAGAAATTGGTCAAAACAAGTTTTAGTATAACCTAGGTGGTCATAAGATCCAAATCAAATAAAAAAGAAAATTCAACAAGTACATCAAACTAAGGAGAACAAAGAACAAATTAAATTCATCTCATGAGTCATGACACACAAGATGAAGGTCTTACCTAAGAAATCATAAATTTTAAGATTAATTTTCGCTAAAACCACTCGATTAAACCGTAATTGTGACCTCTACTTTGTCATAATTTTCTAAATATCTTATGAAGGTCACGACTTGTTCTTTCTAACTATGCCATTTGTTTTTCCTTGATAACTATTCCATGCCTAACCTCAATCAAATAATTTGACCCACAACATTCATTAAATATATTTATAATTGTTTTCTTCTCAAATCAAACCACAATACTATCCAAATTTTAACTTAATAAATCAACTAGTAAAAATATAAGATTTAGCGACCAGTCTTATCAAACCGTCGGTAATATTGCTCGTGGAGGGTCATTGTATCAGTCACTAAAGCTATATTATTACCAACTAACTATTCTATCTGTCAGTAATATAAAATCATTTAAGTATTAAAGCCTGGGATTTCTATTAATTGTTTCTTATTTTTCTGAGAAGATTATATAATATATATATATATATATGATCTATGTTGATGCATAATTTGTTCTTCCAAAATTATTCTCATTAATATTAGATCTTCTCTAACCCAACACTAAACGGAAACTCAAATTACCTTTTTTCCTCCAACACAACTGCAAACTTAAACTCATTTTTGAGTATTTCATCAAATTCTCTTTCTTCAATACTCAAATTTGGGTTGATCTTATTCATTATTCTCAAAAAGTTTTTTAATTTTTTAAATTACTTTGATTTTTTTAATCCTATATTTTATATTAATATTTTTTACGTATCATAAATTTATAATAATAATAAACAATATTGATAAAAAAAAACTAAAAAATAACAAAAAATATTAAAAAAAATAAAACACATAAATAGGAAAAATATTTAATAATGTTTCAAAAATATTTAAAAAATTTTATTTTTGTAGTGTAGTTTGTGTTTATTTAATAATGTTTAATTTTTTTTTTTTATGTGTATAAAATTATTGATTTATAATTAATTTTATCCAAAAAAAAATTATAATTAATTGAGAATTTAAAAGTTAATAAGTTATTGAAAATTTATGGGATTTAATTTGTAATTTTAAATAAATATATATGTATTATTAAAAAGGTTAAAAAAAGTTGGTATAAAATAGAATATTTTGAAAATATTATTTTGAGTTTGAGAATATTTGTTAAGGTAAAGATGAATTAATGTTTGATGCAGCATTAGATTTTGAGTTTAAAAATGTATTTATAAATTGAAGATGGTATTGAAGGGGTTGAAATTGAATTCCAAACTTAAAAAAATTGCTTGCTTTTTAATTTTTTTTTTGAACTTGATTGATGTGAATTATTTGACTCTATAAAAAATCCATTATTTTTTAAATTTAAATCATCCCATTTATCATTTTCATTGTGAGAGTAGATGACTGTTTCATCTATTACTTTGACAATATAAAAAAGTTCTGACACTAAAATATTGTTAGTTTTAATTTTTATAATATTTTAAAATAATAAATACTGATAATATTTTGGTTAATATAATTAATTAAAATAATTACTTTTACCTCCAATATATTATATATTTAAACAAATAATAATTCAAAATTTGTAACTATGATTAGCATCTTTTAGTTAATATAATGAATGACTTAAATTTGTAAATGGGTGGGTTATGGCATTAATTATTTCAAGAGAATCAAGAAGATCTGAGGCCTTCTATCGAATTAGTATCTTGGGATAACCTTTGATAATCAGACCAGTTTAGTCCAATCTACAGTTTATTCCTTCTCCTAAATGGTGTTCTACAATTTGTTGGATATCATATTCTCATTTTCCTCAACTTTCTATCGGTGTATGTATGTTCTTTCGTTGAATTTGTTGTTGTTGATATGTTCGAGAATGCATTGCCCCTCCAGTATTCGCCTAAGGAGTGAATTCTATAGTCCGGCTTTAACATCTTTGACCTTGGTAACTAGGCAGATTCGTCTGATACTCACATTTTTGAATTCCTCTTTATGAATTAGTGGTTGGTCTTTATACCACGGGTCATGCCAGAACAATGTTCCTTTTTTGTCTCCCAAACGTATATCAAATAATCATGCAATATTGTTTCTTAAATTAAGGATTTTCTTTAATGACCATCTCATAACTTCGTTTATTTTGCTCATCCAAACGCTTGATTCATGTTTCATAAACCGGGTGTGAACCCACTTGATCCAAAGTGAATCCTAATTGCACTCGATGGGCCTAGGTGCTTATACGTCAATGCTTTGTTCCATTCAACACAGTTTTTAAGTTTATGCTGCATTTTTCTTTTGGTTTATAGAGTGCGGTCCACTTAATTTTCTTTCCTCATCTCTCGCTGTTTCCCAAATAAAATTTCTCATTAGCGCATCAAGTTCTTTCAATACCTTTTTCGGGAGCACAAGTTATTGTGACCAGTAGCCAATGATCCCCATTATCACGCTTTTGACTAGCTCAATTATTCCCGCATAAGTAATTTTCTTTGCTGCCCAACCGCAAATTGAGTTCTTCACTTTCTCGATTAGTGGTCTGTAGTGTGAGATTTTGATCTGTTTTTCCGTAAGTGGTATACCTAAATATCTGACCGGGAAACTTCCTTTTATGATTCCCATAATGCTATAGATGTTTGACTTCGTTTCCTCCTTCACTCCTCCATAGAATGCCAAGCTCTTATTTCTTTAATCGTCAAACATAATGGGTAAAAGATGTATGGTCAATTCTTTCAGAACGTCGTAAAGATGTTCTCAAAGATCGCCATAATTACGACAAAAAGGTAAGATGAGAGGGGACCCCCCCTTCCTCGCGCCATTTTCACCATTGAAGTAGCCTAAGTGGATCTCATTGACGTTAACTACAAAACGAGAGGTAGAAACGCATTGCATGATCAATTTTATAAAAATCATGGGAAAACCTAATACAACCATAAAGTTCTGAATAGCTTCCCATCTAACAGAATCAAAGGTTTTTTATATTAATTTTAAAAGCCACTCCCAGGGATATTTTTTCTACCATAACCTTTGAGGAGGTTCTGCATGAGCAGAATGTTATGTGAGATAGTTCGACCAGGAATGAATGCAGATTGGTTAATGCTAACTATTTTACCAGTGACGTTTTTAAATCCTTTTATAAGAATTTTTGAAATAATTTTATAAACGACATTGCAGCATGAAATCGGTCTGAAATCTTGAACTTTTTCGGGAATTGGGGTTTTGGGTATCAGAGTCAAAACTGTATTGTTCCACTGCTTAAGCATCTTTTTGTTCTTGAAGAATTGCAGAACCCCTTCAGTGGCATCATGACCCACAACCGGTTAGTTTTCTTTGAATAATTGAACATTAAAACCGTCTGGACCGGGACTTTTATTCTCGTGATGCTAAATAGAGCTTCTTTAACTTCATCACTTGTGACTACCCTGATCAGATCTTGACTATCATCAGCAGAAACCCTTTTATCGATGATCAGGTATAAGGTATTCAAATGACTTGGTTGCAATTTCTTGGTACCCATAAGCTCTTTATAGAATTTGATAGCGAGATCGTGTGTACCCCCTTTTGCCCTTGTACATATTTTCCCTCATCAATCTTCAGCCTGTAAACATTATTTCTTAGGTTCTTAGAGGTGCATTTTCGATAAAAGAAAATTGTGTTTTTATCTCCGAGAGAATGTAAATTCTACCTTGACTTCTGTTTCGCAAAACTCTCTTCTAATAAGCTTAGTTTCCTAAAGTTACCAAGGGCAGTCTTCTCTTTTTCATTCAGTTCCTCTTCATTATCTCCCCCAAGTAACTTACTTTGCAATTCTTCTCACTCAATTCTGGTTGGTTGGACTCGTTTAGAAATGTTGCTGAATTTTTCCTTGCAAAACATTTGTAGTTGGATTTTTAGAAGTTTGAGCTTTTCCGAGACCCTATATATATTTGATCCTTCAACGCTTTCGGCTCATACTTTACCCATAATATCTTTGAAATTATCGATTCTCGTCCATAAATTGAAGAACTTGAAGGGTCTTTTGAACCTCTCCTCCTTCTCCAAGAAGAGTTTGATCGGGTAGTGATCCAAAATTTCGGGATTCATAACGTGCAGTTGGCTTCTTGGGAATTGAGCAATCCACTTCTCGTTGACAAGGCTTATATCGATCTTGCTTTTTTGAATTTGATCATCCCCACGGGTTGATAACCAGGTGAAGAAGTTCCCATAATTGGTGGTTAAATGCATCATATGTCGCTGATGTAGTCGTTGAAGCAATTCATATCCTGGGTAATATCTGATTTTAGACTTCGGTTAGTTTCGCTTCTCATAACATTGAAATCGTCATGGACAGCCCAAGATTTGTTACCATCAATCCAGTTCCTAATACAACTCTAGAGCAATCTTCTCTTGGTACTTGAGTTGCTACCATAATTCCAGTGATTTTTTCCTTGACCTTAACTAGTATTGTTTGATTATTGGAGAAAATCGACTTGACCTCAGCAACCTTTGGATCCCAAAAACCTAGACTCTTTCCCTTCTTGAGTTCGAATTATGAATAAGTTCTCAACTGCTATCAACGCACAGCATACGAACCTTGTCAACATTTCTGCTTTTAACTTTCGTTTCCAGAATCCCCATGATTATAACATTTTGATTCTCAATAATCCTCTTAATTTCTTTGCATTTGAGAGGATCATTGAGACCTCTTATGTTCCATGTTATGATATTTATGAATGGATATAGGGGTTTGGTTCCTATATTTCAAAAATGTCTTGGACTTCTCTGTTAATGTCATCATTAGTGAAGTCGTATGCATCACTATCCTCACTGTCTTCAATGGCTACCGACTGTGTTCTCTAGAAATTCATATTCATCCGTGATTAGATTTGTTTCATCCGGGTCAACTTCACTAGTGTTGACAACCCTGTCTTGACTTTCTTCATTCTGTTTATTCTGTTCCAGATTATCAGCTTGCTCCCTTCTGTTCGGTCTTTTCTAATTTTGGACTTCTACACTCCTAGACTCATGTGCAGTTCCGATTTTGATTCATCCTACTTCAGAACTTAGACTTTCAGATTCGATTGGGCAAGTCTGAATTTTTGTAACTTGACCCCTAGTTAGATCACCTCCCTTTTCTAGCTTCAATTCTGGATTTTTAATTTCTCGGAAACCAAGCATTTACAGGTCGCGTTCAAGAGATTCAACAAGAAATTCAACGTTTTTGAGCCCTGAATTTTCTTGGTCACAATCCAGAAAAGTAGCCTTAGGTCCTAGACTTCCTTGTTCATTCCTGATTCTTAAAATATTTCGACCCATGTTTTTCATATCCTTGCATTTCCAACAATATGAGAGTTAGACCCACGTCTTAGAAGTGTGGCTTTTTAAGAACCTTGAAAAACTCAGTCTTGACCCTTGATTACAGCTTCTTTAGCACCATGTTGTTGTTTCTGGTTTTCTCAGTCAAGACTTGGCTTTCTTGCTTCATAGGAACCCAGTATTCCTCTGTGATAGACCCACATTTTGAGGGCTTAGGATTCCTTGGTCATGATCATGCTTTCCTCGGTCCTAACCCATATTTTGTGAAGTTTTCCTGCCATGATTTTGTTTCCCTCAGTCATTTATGGCTTGAGGTTTTTGGTTTTCTATATCATGGTTGATATTACTCTCTTCTTGAGATTCACAGTCTACAGGGTCTTGACTTATCTTTTTCGCTTGGTCTTGACCGATGTTTTTAGCATTCTCTCCACCAGGACCGATGTTTTTAGTATTCTCTCGGTCAGGATCAGTATTTTGGGGCTCTACACAATTTGGAACGATAATCTTAGTACCCTATATAACTCATTTGTCACAATCAATGTTCCCAACACCTTCCTAGATATCTCAATCTTGACCCACAATTGAACCCTGATTCTGACCTAGTCCTTGATTTTGACCCATACCTTGATTCTAACCAGACCCTCAATACTCTTAGCCCGGTGCTGATCTTGACCCACAGTTGGACCCTAATTCTAACCCAAACCCTCATTGCTCTCAACCCAGTGCTGATCTTGACCCTTGGAACCGATTTCCTTACCTTTATTATTACCTCGGCTTTGATTCTCAACATTCTTCTAGACCCTAACCCATTTCATCTTTTTTATCATTTTTCTTTTAACCCTGATTTGGCCTTTAGCTTTATTCTGCCCTTGATTTCCAGCCTTGTGACCGACCTTCTATCTATTTAATCTCATCAGCTTCAACCCAGGGCTGATTTCTAACCGTCTCTATTTGGACTTGATTCACTTTCTGAATTTTTACAAGGACATTAGCATTGGTAGTTGCTTCTAGTAATGTTCCACTTCTTGTATTCTGATCACCATTGCCTATATCTTGTTCGCTTCTCTTAGTTGTTTGATTGTTTGGGTTAGCATTTTTAGTATTGTTCACAGGGCATTTATTTGTCGATTGAGTGAAAGTGTTGCATCTCACACATCTATTTGGTCGACATTCATACCGTGCTCCAATTTCGAATATATTTCTCAGTCTATATTTGAGTTCCAGCTTCAATGGGAGAGAGCTACCTAGGTGAATTTTAACGCTTACCCTGGTAACAGAGGCTCTTTCATAGCCTTCCATGGTTGGATCAAACATCATTGGCTTCCCTATTATTCTAAAGATGTAGGCTAGGCCGGTCGAATTACACAAATATGGTGGGATATTCTTTAGGTTAACATAGATCTTTTCTAGCTCAAGTGGTATGTGACTAGTGTTTAATTCCCCCACTCCATTTGTATAGTTTAAAACGTTGGCCCTTAACAAACATGATGGAACTGATGAGTGAAAATGGACAGAACTATCTATACTTAGTACTGAATTGGTGGTGGTGGTGGTGATGGTGATGGTGATGGTGATGGTGATGGTGATGGTGATGGTGATGGTGATGGTGATGGTGATGGTGATGAAGGGGGTGGAGACTTGTAGTAGTAAGGAGGTGGAGGTGGAGGTGGAGGTGGAGATGGAGGTGATGGTGATGGTGATGGTGATGGATGAGATGGTGATGGTGGTGGAAAATATTCGTAATAGTATGGTGGGGTGGAGATGGAGATGGGGACGGTGGTGGAGGAGATTTGTTTAGAACTTTTTTGAAACTTTTTTTAGAGTAGTAGTCAAGTTTACTTTTCAAGAAATTAGGAAAGAATAAGTTGCACAAATTCTTTAAAGTTTGATCAAGATCCCCGAATAAACCAAGAGAAGGCCTATCGAAATTCAAGCTCTCCCACAAGGTGCATTGTGGGCATCACAAGAGAGAGTCTTCGAGCTCTCCCATCGCAGACATTACAAGAGAGAGTCTTTGAGCTCTCACAAAATTGCCTCATGGAAATTACAAGAGAGATTCATAGTCAAAAACATGCGTTGTCATGTTGTGCCCTTCAATCATTTATTGTTTTCTAGATTAGTATTAAATCTGAAGAGAGTTGTGAGTCGAATGGTTAAGAGTACATTGCCTATATCTCAAAAACTTGATGTTGAATTTTACAAAATTTGAATAATTTTCACTAAATTTCATCCAAGATAGGTATTCTATAGACACCTACATTACATAATTTTTAAAATCTTGAGCCTTAATTAAAAAATAATTTCCGTGCACGGAATTTAAAATTAAATAATTAGTTCAAGTAATAGTTTTATATCAGACCTCGAATTAATTAAATCTAGGACACACAAATAATAAATAAAACCCTAAATAGATAAATAACTAAAAAATGGTTAATAAATAAGTGAATAAAAAAATTATTGATTTGGTGTTTGATTTCTTAGATAACCAAAAAAAAAAAAAAAAAAAAAGTAAAAATAGCAAAATAAAAACAAGAAAACAAATAAATCTTAAAAAGTCAATAATCAATTGTGGGCAAGAGTAAAGAAAAAAAAGTCAACCATCAAATCTAACATAAAATAAAAATCAACGTATATCCAATTTACTTTTAAATAATAGTATAGAATTAAAATATTCTTATAAACTAATATTTTTAAATAAAATTAATATTATTTAAATCTAATTAATTTAAAATTGGTTTTAGTTTCTACAAATTTAAAACTTAAACTTAATGTTAACATATATTTTATTCTCTCGACACCTCATTAATCTTTCAATTGATCATTATCTTGTGACTCACACTTTTTTATATATCTTTTTTATCCCCTCGGAGAACCATCCATCAATCTTAGTCGACCTCAATTGATGACACATCTCTTATCTCTCGTCAAACTCAACCACCAATCTTAATTCCGACCTCACACTCGACAAACTACTCACCTGACCTCTATATTGTGACCTCACACTTTCAAATGCTCGCCAAGCCAACAATTAATTCCGACCTCACACTCAACAATCCACCCACCAGCCAACCTCCATCTCATTATCTCATACTTTTTTCAAATGCTCATCAAACCAACAACTATTTCCGACCTCACACTCGACAAATCACCCACCACCTGACTTCCATCTCGTGACCTCACACTTTTAAATGCTCACCAAACCAACCACTAATTCCGACCTCACACTCGACAAACCACTCACCACCCGACCTCCATCTCTTGACCACACACTTTAAAATGCTTGTTAAACCAACAACTAATTCTGACATCACACTCGACAAACCACCTACCACCAACTTCCATCTCATGACCTCGTACTTCCAAATGTTTGTCAAACCAACAACTAATTCCGACTTCAAACTCGACAAACCACCCAACTTACATCTCATGACCTCACACTTTCAAATACTTGTCAAACCAACAACTAATTCCGACCTTATACTCGACAAATTACCCACCACTTGACTTTCATTCCATGACCTCACACTTTCAAATACTCGTCAAACCAACCAATAATTCCGACCTCACACTTTCAGATGTCTCGTATCAATTTTTTAAAAATTGCGTTACCATATATTTCTTGAAAATCTAAATTTGTATGTTTTGGGATTCAAACTCTGTTCTCAAACATAAAATATGAACATTTTAATTATTAGAACACTTACTATTGCTGAAATAATTTTATTATTATTATTATTATTATTATTATTATTATATATATATATATATATATTACATTTAATATTATTATTAATTAATTAATTTTTATATTAATTAAAAAATTAGTTATGCTATATTATATAAATATATATATATATATATATATAAATAAAGATATAGATACACATATATTATATAAATATATATATATATATAAATTATTAATAAAAAAATATATTTATGATTAGTTATAATATATATATAATTAATTAATTAATTAATGAGAAAATAATTAAGAAAAAAAATATAAGATAAAATATGTTTATAATCATTAAAATTTAAAATTTAATAAAGAAAGAGAGAGTAAAAGAAAGGGTAGAAAAAATATTTAATAATGTATATTATAAACCTATATTATTTTGGTGTTAGTTAATTTTAAACATCATTTTATTTATTTATTTATATATATATATATATATATATATATATATATATATATATATATATTTATATATATATATATTTATATATATATATATATATTTATATATATATATATATTAAATAAATATTTGATATTTTTAAATATAAAATATAAATATAGTTTTTCATATTATTTTATATATACATATTTATATTAGTTTTTTCTAATTTAATTTTTTTTTTTAATTTATTATTATTATATTATATATTTTAGAAGTTTATTTTCTAAAAATAATTTTTTTTTAGATAATTTTTTTTTAATGATTTTTAGTTATTATATACTATTTTAAAATTAAAAATGATTTCCAACAAATAAAATTAATATTTGAATTAATTAACTATATAAAATATTTTAAGTAATATATTTTCAAAATTTCTAATTATAATTTATGAATAAATATATTAAAATATTTTTATTTTATTTATATTAAATTTTAATTTTAAATATAAAATATTTTAATAATTTATTTTAAACAAATTTTAAATAATATATTTTATAATAGTTTTATCAAAATTTTATTTTGATTTATATTATTAATTAAATATATAATTCGAATACTATATTATTAATTTTAAATTAATTATTATTTTTATCTAAATAAATGTTTTAATTTTATAATAAGATTAATAATTCATATATATAAATATATATATAATTAAAATAAAATATTTTAAAAATAAATATTATTTTAAATTTGTTTATTAAAATAAAAATATATGTTTATGTAATTTTTTTCATAATATATCTAATTTAAATTATTATTTAATAATATTCATAACTTTATTGTTATAAATAAATTATAAATTTAAACAAATTATTTATTTTTAATTTAAATATATTAATAAAATTAGTTTAAGTTATAAAACAAATGTTTTTAAAAGTATTTAGTTAATAAATATTTATTAAATATTTTAAATAAAATATAGGAATAATATTAAATTATATTTTAAATTATTAAATATTAATATAAATTATTAACTTTATTATCTAAATATATTTTAGTTTATGATATTATTAATTATATATTTTAATTCAGTATTTATTAAATAAATATTTTATTACCTATTTTAAATTAAATATATTATAAATAAATGAAACCTTTAAATTTTATTCAAAAATTTAAAATAAAATTATTTTAAATATTATTAATTAATTATATATATATATATTAATTTTTAAAAATATATATTATTAATAAATTATATATTAATTTTTAAATATATATATATATATATATATTAAATATGTAATATATTAAAATTCTAATTTTTTAATATTTAAAGTTTATTTAAATTTTAAATTTAAACTTTAATAATTTTATTTTTAAAAAATTATATATGAAAAAGGTAGAGTTGATGTAATTTTTATAAAAAAAATAAATTAAAATATTTTATTTGATTACAATAGAAAGAAAGAATAATTGAAGAATACTCTCTCTAATCATTATAATTATAATATTATATTTTTTTTTAAATAAATTGAATTATTTATACATAATATTTATTTTTCATTTATAATTATTTATAAAATTGAATAATTTATTTATTTATTTTTGAAAAAATCTAATTAATATTATAAGATATTAAATTTTATATTTTATTAAAAATCTAATTTATTTTATTAAATTTAAAAATAATAACATTTTATTTTTTAATTAAATAAAATAAAATAAAATAAGATTGAAATATTAATACTAGTTTTAATAATAAAATAATAATTAATTATTTTTCCTTAATATATTTAAACATTTATTATTATATTACACTACTTTTATAATTAACATAATAATACATTTTTTAGTTTTTTATTAAAAGAAAATATTTTAATTATTTAAATAATATTAAAAAATTATTTAAAATAAAATTAATAAAATAATATTTTAATAATAATTACAATAACTACTAATAAAATAATCATTTTTATATAATTAATTTTAAATATTATATATTAATTATAAATTTATAATAAATTAATTAAAAACTAAAACTAAAATAAAAAATTTATATAAAAAATTATTTAAATAATATTAGAAAAATTAAATATGAAATATTTTAATTAAAATAATTATTAAAAAAATTATATCGTGTTATAATATATTAAATAACACATTATATTTAACCTAATAATTTTTTATTTATAATTAATAAAAAAATTAAAAAATAAATTTTTTGTTTTTTTATAAATTTTTATTTATTTATTTATTTTTGAAAAATATAATTTTATTAAATTATGACCCTAAATAGTTTATATGTTTTAAATAATTATGATATAAAAATAATAATATTTTATATTTTTAATTAAATAAAATATAATTAAAAATAAAGTTTAGATATTGATACTAATTTTAATAAAACATAATATTAATCATTTCTCTTTTTAAAAAATTCAACATTATACATTATTAATAAGAATGAAAATTTATTAATACTCTAAGATGGCGTTTGTTATATGGTATTAGTTATATAGTTAATAATTGTATTAGATATTAAGAGATATAAATTATATATGTAATTTGTATTTGGTTAAAAGTATGAGTTATAAATGATATAGATTTTATAATTTTGTATTTGGTTGGAAGTATAAAAATGTTATATAAAATGTAAAAGACATTTTTAACCTTTATATTTATATAAATTTAATTTAATTATTAAATTAATATTTATTTAATTTTCATATTTTTTATTATATCTTTCCATTCATATTTTTTTTTTATATAATTTATAAATATATTTTGTTTGATATCTTTGTTGATGTTAAATATTAAAACTTTGCCATGGAAAATTTTAAATTTTTTTAGATCTAATTTAATAATCAAGTTTTTTAAAAATTACCTTATTTAATAATATATCTAATTGATAAAAAAAAATGATGGAAAACTATTCACATTACTCACATAATTAATAAGATTATCAAAATATATTAAATTTTACCATAATATATTAAACTATCTCATATATTTTATAACACCAATAATTTATTTAAATTTTTATTTATTTATTTATTTAATATTATATATATTAAAAAAAAAATCTATATCTAATATTTTTTTTCAGTATTTTTTGACATTTAGAGAGTAAATTAGTAATATATTACCTTCTTATATAATTCAGCAAACTACAACTAAAAAAAGTGTATACAACATATTTGGAAGAAAAAAAAACATAATTAAAATATAAGTGTAAATATGAAAATAGTGTTTTAAAAAAAAATAATAATATAGATATAAAAATATGGAAGATAATTTTTTTATATAAACTTTAACTAATTTGAAATATAAATTGTATGACTTTTAAATACTATTTATATAAATCCCTTAATATTATTTTTTATATCTATAGTTTAATACTTAACAGCCTAATCAAACACTATACCTAATCAAACAGTTTTATAAGAGAATAAATTTTTATCATTTGTTGCTAAAATCTTTTCTTTAGGTCATGGTTATGAAATATTAACACTATTTAAAAAATCTGAAAATTGTTAAAAAAAAAAAATGAATAATTACACATTTATGCATTTCAACACAAGATCTAAATATGTCTATGTGTTTCCAAATAAGATAACTAAGAAAAGAACATTTGAGCTTCAATATAATTTAACCATCATTATCATTGCCAAAAGAACAAATAGATAACATGATATAAATAATTTATTAGTTACATTTACTTAACATATAAAACTATTATACACACATCAAAGATCCATCAATAGAAATATATTATGTTGTTAGTAATAATAAACAGACAACATAAGACATGAAGACCGAGGTCACAAATACCATGATGGGCAATATTACTCTCTAACTTAAAGTTAAACTATACTGGACAGTTGAAATTACCAAAGTAGTCTTCTCATAGACAAACGAAGAAGAGTAAGCATCATTATGTGAATCCACGATCAATTGCTACCATAACAAGATTGGTTGCATAATCATCCCTTGATCATCACCAATAACTAGTATTGGAACTCATATCAGATAACTAATGACACTAATATCATTATGTGAAGCCACGATTAAATGCTACCATAACAAGATTGGCTGCATAATCATCCGTTGATCATCACCATTAACTAGTGTTGGAACTCATATCAGATAACTAATGACACTAGTATAGTAGACAGGCAAAAGAACTTTAGGTATATGTTGAATAAACAACTTGGCAATTTGTGAAATCACTTTGCATCTTTGCCTAGCTGGAGGGTGTGTTCATACACTTGACTCAATAAAGCAAAAGAAGCAATCAAATCAGGCAGCTTCCTCATCAACCATTAGATTAGGCTGAAAAGTGTAAAGGTCTGGTCCTAAGCAAGAAAGCGGAAGCTTTGACTGACAGTACAATAAATTGCAGATTAATTTGTGAGCCATGTTCAATAAGCACACGGAGCAACAGCAAGTAGACGACGTTCATGTGCAACACATGTAGAGGTTGTAAACCCTAAAAGTTTGCTCAAAACAAAAGAAATATAGAAATACTCAGAACACCATTCTATTACGATCAAGACAGCGGTTTATATATAGCAGTTCAAAATAACTAAAGAAACCTGTGCACTGCAGAAAGAAGCACAGAGAAGCCGATGCAAAATGTGAGTCATGTCTATGCATTGGTTTCACAAAGCAGTTTTCCAGATATGGAGGAAGCTTAACTACATTCAGTCTGATAACATATCTTAGTAACTACTACAAACTTCAGATCCATCAGTTCCTCCATGTCCTCTCTCCCATCAAGCTTCATGTCAGTCCAAGTATCAATCTCTGTGAAGTAACCGCTCATATAAGTAATGGAATATGGTGAGAAAATGTCAAAAAGGAAAATAACAATTTCAAGAAAATATTATAGACTTCGCCTTTAAGGATCATAGCAAATAAGAGAATACATGACACCAAGAAATGAAGGAAATTAGTTATGAGGAATTATTAAGAGAACTTCATGCATTTTCCATTTTTCTCAAGTGAGCACCACTGACATTTGATGTCTTTCTCTATATTCATGACTACAAGTGATTATTTGTACATACTTATAATGGAATTTTCATTTTTTTCAAGAAAAAATAAGTAGAAATAGTATTATAGGAATAAATAACACATGGTAGCTGAAAATCCAAGTGTTCCTGCAGGAAACATTTGTCCTGTTTTTTTTCTTTCTAATCTATTTTATTCAACATAAAGACTAAATAACCAAAATGATGAAGAAGTGCATCAACTAAATTCATTGATTTGGTTGTTCCATCTTATCCAGCATGAGTTTTGATAAAATTAAGAATAATGAAAGGATGACATTGACCTACCCATTAGCATAAGGTGAAGCACGACGAGCACGACGATACGGAGATGACCTACTGCAATAAGTCAATAACAGATAGATTTCTACAATTGATTAGAACACCAAGGAATAAAATTAATCCCATGGGTAGGAGTTGTTAGTATATGCAATAATAATAATAATAATGCATTGACATACCCATTCGCAATGGGTGAATCATGACGGGGAGCACGACGATATGGAGGTGACCTACTCCGCGCACGATAAGGTGATACACTGCGCCGCACTGGAGATCTCCTTCCACGATAGGGTGATATACTGCGCCGCACAGGAGATTTTCTTCCACGAGGACTATAATTTCATCATTAACATTAAATGTACCAAGACTAACCAACTAAATATCAGATACATCAAAAACAATTTGAAGGAACCATAGTTCTGCAACAAGAAACAAGAGAAATCTGTGGATTTCAACACGTAATCTCGGGTATCAATTTTGTTCTGTCCATGATGACCCCAAAAAATTTTATATGTTATATTTGTCAAAAAAAAATCCCAATGATCTAAAAGATAATGTGATCGTAATCCAAAAAATAATTTGATTATGATTAAGAAGAAAATCTCTATACCAAATGAAGCAAAAATTTATACTATTTTGGATCATAGCAAGGTTCCTGTTATGCTGAAGTGACAGATTCTTTCCTTTTTATTTATTGGGAAGTGGCAGGTGCTTACCTATAGTATACTGTTACGAGAGAAAGGGTTAGGTCTAATCGAATAAAGATGAGTTGAAGACGATGAGATAGGCCGTTTAGCGGTTAAGTCTAACAGTTATGAAGAGGGGATGGATTAGTATAAATAGAGGAAGAGTTGTTAGAACTAGATATGCTGAAAATTATTGGTTGAGTCTATTACCTCTCCTTGTATTTCTCTCTTTTCTCACCTAAGTGTAATTTATTTTCTCCTCATCTAGGGTTCTATCTTCTCACCTTAATTCTCAATTGGTCTTAGCTTGTTAAGAGCTTCTCTCTTCTCATCTCAAATTTTATTTCCCTCATTCATGTAAAGGTTTAAGACCTAAATCAGATACAAGGTCTACCATTTAGTATGAAAAAGACAGGAAACAAAATAACGCTCATTTCTCGCTCGAATAGATTCTTCTTTGTGGTTTCCAAAGGAACACATAAAGCCTAACAGAACTACTCTCACTGAACTTGGCTTCTATGGATTACGAAAAGACTCCTAATACCTAACATGTAGCATTAGACTGACTAGACAACTTCTTGTCATTCCTGAATATGGAATCACGTAGTGTACCTTGTTCTAGGGCAAAAAGATCTAGAAGGGTGAGAAAGGAATGTAGAAAATGATTTGTATATTGAAACAACAAAAATCACACTATAATATAGATTCTGACATAGGATGTGACAAAAAACTTGTTTCCAAAACAAAACAATCGAGGATATGCACCTGTGTCCATAACTTGGACTCCTTCTGCGTCTGGGACTAGGGCTTCTACGTCTCCCACCCCCTCTACCTGGAGGACCTCCTCGAGAGCTACATTCACGGGCAAAATGGCCAGATTCTCCACATTGATAACACTTCAAGGCATCACCCCCACCACGTCCACGCCCTCCACGGCCTCCTCCTCCTCCTCCATCCTTAGAGTTGTGGGAAAGCTCCACACGCCATTCATTCTTCCCTGTAAACTCATACAAGATATAATATAAAAATGATGAAACAATTCTAAAAGAGACTCCTTGAGAGTGGAGACTAAAATAAAGAGAAGAAATAGTCGAAAGAACATGTTAAGCTAGCTGCTAGAAGAAAACTGGTCTACCGGTAAATATAAGGAAATAACACTCGATCCTTTTAAGTATAAACATGTGGATAATTACCGTCTAAAGAGCTTATTGCGTCAAGTGCATCTTTACGGTTGTCAAACTCAATAAAAGCATAACCAGGTGGCCTCCTAGCAACCCATACACTGAAAAGTCGCACAAATAAAAATATTTAGCTAGGATGACCAATGCAATTCTATCGCCAACAACCACAACCATATTAACTTGCAAATGTAAAGTATCTGAGAAATTATATTTGTAACATATTTCCAGGACTCACAAAAGGTTTCAAATCAAGATCTGCAAACATTGCCAAAATAAGTCACAAAATGAAGTCAAAGATGAATCAAAGGAAAAATTAAGCTCATATTAAAAAGAAAACATATCTTCAATTCAGCTATCTAAGAACTTATGATAGGATTGAAAAGCGTATTCTTGCAGCCTGAGCGTATAGACCATTAAATTAGTCATTTTTAATTGAGGAGACCACATTCAGTTTTTGGTTTCATCAGACTACTCACACATAAATCATATAAAACTGAAAACTTGGCCATGAAAACTAAACTGCTACACAAAATAAGCTATAAAAAACTACCTCTTGTCTTGACCCAACTGAGAATATTATTATAGAAAAGTATACATACCTCTTAAGAACTCCGTAGATACGGAATTCATCTTCCAGTTCGGTTTCTGTGACACGCGGGTCCAGATTCCCAACAAAAACTCGAGCCATTACAGTAGTAGCCTGGAAGTGGAATAATGCATTGTTTTTTACATTCGTAAACAAGTCTCGTCGTATGTAGCCTAGGGTTTATCCTAGTATGCAGAAAGATAGGAGAGATAGAGAAAGAAGCGGTGTAATAAGGAGAAAAGTTGTTACCTGTGAGAAATTTGATGTTTGATAAACCTTCGATCGAGCCGATATGCGGTCGGCGACGATCTCCACTTTCCTCCAAACCCTTGGTGCTGTTTATTTCATGCGAACAAAAACCCCCCAATAATGTTTTACTTGCTACTTGCTAGCCATATCAAGTAATATATATATATACAAAAAAAAAACATTAATCCTTTTATTTATTGCTTTTTTTATAAGCTAATAATACTTTCTTTTCACTCTTTTTTTAAAAAATAAAATGTATAAAAGTTTTTAAAATCATATTTATTTTCAATGCTAAGATTTGAGTTGGTGTCGCGTTTTAATATGATATTCGTCTTGAATTTTTGTAATTTTAATAATACTCTTAATTAGGTCGTTTGTTTCTCATACCTTTTGATTGTGTTAATAATCATTTCTCAAGTTTATGTTCGTTTTTTTTCATAATCGCAAATGAGACAAAATTATTGTATTTAGAGTTATTCTTTCTAGTTTTGTAATAAAGAGTTACTAGAGAAAAACCTCCTACATATATTCTCATACTATTTGTAAGTTTCTAACTTTTGTTTAAGAATACTCGACTAAAAATAATTTTGAATGTCATCTAAAATATTTGGTATAGATTCTTTCAAAATCACGGTGAGCAAGAGCGTATCCAAGTCTCATATTCAGTTGAATCAGATCTGGCAGCGCTCACTCGAATCGAAGGTCAGAATGTCATCTAAAATATTTGGTATAGATTCTTTCAAAATCACGGGGAGCAAGAGCGTATCCAAGTCTCATATTCAGTTGAATCAGATCTGGTAGCGCTCACTCGAATCGAAGGTCCGGAGGAGAATTAGCCATTCAATATTGTGTGTCCTGAGCCTGATTTTAATACTT
The DNA here is from genome assembly GCF_907164915.1 of Impatiens glandulifera. Classification (NCBI taxonomy): domain Eukaryota; kingdom Viridiplantae; phylum Streptophyta; class Magnoliopsida; order Ericales; family Balsaminaceae; genus Impatiens; species Impatiens glandulifera. The sequence goes on along the minus strand of NC_061862.1, from coordinate 36,503,191 downwards.
CTATCTAAATCTAATCTAATAGGAATCCTGATCCGCCCGACCAGAAATATTTTTTTGGACGATCAACTTGCATGCATGCTTTGAATAGAAAGTTAATTATTCTAGAACAACAAGACCGGAGCCCGGAAAGGAAGGAAATAATGCAACGCTTACTTGAGTCAATTTAAAAACGCCGGTAAAAGAGCTCTCTTTCCAACGCTCGTCGATCGTACAGTACTGGAGCCAGCTTGCTCAGTCCCTTTGCCGATGGTGTCCTCTCTGTGTTATGGGTCACCTTATTGCATGGTTCATAGAGCACTTGTGTTTGTGATGCAAGTGAACGTCTACAAAAAAAAATAACTTTATCCAAAATATCATCCGCTTCAAACAAAGTTTGCAACTACCTTTGTCCAACATTTTCACGAATGAGCGGATCATGAATCTGTACATTGAAAAAATAGGGGCCTCTATCCGGTAGGGATTTAATTTTTTTCTTATTTTTTATTTTGGATGGTGATCGGACAGTTGATCAGGCCCTACCACATTCAGACATTACGGTTTGTTCTACTTAATAATCCTCGCTTGAATTTGTCTTTAGAATCACCATAAAAAAATTGTGTGAACGTTTCATTGAATATATATTTTTAATTTTTATACTATTTGTATAATTTGATATCTACATCATCAATATCAAGTGTCTATTTTGATAAATGTTATTTTGTATTATTCTCGGTAATTGATCCCTATCAAGTTTGAGTATTTATTAATTAATTTAATAAGAATTAATTTTTAAAAAAAATAAAATTATTTTGACAATTTTTTAAATATAATTATATTTAAGTGATAAATATAATTATCATAAAATAATATTTTAAATAAAACTTAATTAGTTTAATCATTTAATAATGTCAAAGTTTTACCTCAAAAGTTCAAATTTCCTTATTTTTGTTAGAAGCCATTACACCCTACACTAACTTCAACTTTTAAATTGAATTTGTGACATTTATTTTTTTAGGTAAAATTTTAGTTTTTCTAGAATTTTGTTCAAAAAAATCTATTTAATAAAGAAATATGTTACTTGAGTTTTGAATTAGTTTAATTATTAAAATGTCTTTTGAATTTAAAATTTAAATTTAATAAAATTAAAAATATTTTAATATTTCATATGATAAAATGAATTATTTAATAATTAGAATGATAATAATGTAATGAAAAAAGAATTTATAAAAAAAAAACTATAAAAAAAAAAAACTAAGATTTCTATTTTTCGGTAATTTAAAAAAAAAAGTGTGATTTATTTAAAAAAATATTGATAGGTAATGATTTGAAGTAAATGGGTATTATTTTTTAAGTAAAAAATTTAAATAGTAATAATATATAAGAATGAAATAATATTTTTTAATAGATAATATTTTAATTAATTAATTAAATGTTATAATTGATAACATCTTGCTAACTTTTTAAAATTAAAATTAAAATTAAAAGAAAAATCATTTGAGCTTTAATTGGGCTTCTATTTTAGATCCAGAAAGTAATGTTCTGATATTGGCCCAACTGAGTTGTTCTAGCCAGACATGTTTAGTTGAGAAAAACAAAAGTATAATTTTAAATTTGAGATTCAATTTTTCTTGGTTTTTACTATTGTTTGTTTGAAGTTTGAAAATCCACATTTTATTCAAGACATTTGGAAGAGTCATAATAGACAAAATGTAAACTGTAACCGACCCATATTCGACCCACGTGTGACCAAAAATTCATTAATTATATTGAAATTGACACTTCACCGACCACCGTGTGTCAACTGCTACACGCTCGTCTCATTAATTGCTGCTTACAAAATAATCATAATTTAAATTTGGTAAAAACATCTATCAACAAATATCTCAACCCACATCTTCAAATACACAAATATCTCGATATTCAATGTTGGTAGTTTGTAAATAACAAACGAGTTTAATTCTCACTTAAACATATTGCGGGTTATTACTATCTTGCTAAGTATTTAAGAGAATAATTTTAATTATATTTTATTTGATTATTTTTTTGTGGTTGTTACATCCTGAGCATACATATAGCAGCCAACCAAAACCAATTTTGTAGCATTTATTCAAATAGTTTTACTAATGGACAAAGTAGTCTGGCCCTTACCAACTTTCATTTGAAAAAAATAAATAAAAATGTAGTCCATCAATTATTATAGAAGAAAATGAAATGAAAGATCAATTTCAATAAACTTTTATAAAAAAGGATCTTTATATTGAAGAAATCAAATACTTGGATAACTATTGTAATTGAACTAAGAAAACAATTAACTAATTATATCAATTGATGTACCAAACAAGTCTTAATTAGTATGGCCTATCTATCTTGATGTTGTCAATTCAAAAGTCGGGAAGAAGGGGGGTGGCGACAAATAAAATTATCCAAAAACTTTTTCCTTTATTGTGGGCACTTTGTTTTAAAGATGTCTAACCTAAAATATGTGTTAAAAAAATTAAATAAACTCATTTTTTATTTGCATCACAAAACACTTTCTCGTTAAAGAATACTTAAAAGGAATCGATAAAACTCATCTACTTATATTGTTAAATATGGTTAGACTACAAGTTACTATTATACTCTAAAACACTTGATTGTTTTCGTTCGCATGATTTTAAAAAACGAATTTAAAAGTGAGAAAAAACTCGTTTATAAATGATTAATATAAGATCGGGTCTCCATCCATCGGGTGTGACACGATTATATATGGAGAAAGACTCAATAGGCACTAAAAAAATTAGGTAAAGAAGAAGATTATGGAAAAGGAAAAGACAAAGATGTCCCACCACTTAAAATTTTAGGTACACAAACTTATTTGGGTGCCTTATATATATTTTTTCTAATGCATTTTATATTGTGTTACAACTTACACCACCACAAAAAGTTAGTCTTTGAAAACGATGTTTCTAATAAAAATCTTAAACATGACTAGGTCTAACCCCGAAAAGTATGTGTATACAATTGGAATTATAAAAATTTAGGCGCATCATCTTATAACTTGAAGCTTTTGCGAAGAATCTTATAATTATAATTTGAAATAATAATAGCATAGTTAAAACCTATAATTAATAATAAAAATATGTTGGAAGCAAAATTAGCCTCATCTGTTTTCATATTGTAGAAAAAGTTTTGTTGGTGATGTAAGGAACTTAATATTAAAGTTATTATAGAGTTATATTTGTTAAATTATTAGAGGGATGTATTTAAATAATTTGTTATGTTAATTTAAACAAGACTTTGTTTTGTTTTGGTTTTTAAAATAATTTAAAAATAATAATTTTTTAATCAATTACCTTTTAACAATTATATCACTCGTCTCATTAATAAAAATATTAAAATACTCTATTTTAAATTACTATTTTTTTTATTTTATTTATTTTTAAATAATCACTTTATCAAAATCATCAATCAATTATTATTTTTTACTCGATTATTAAAAAGGCATTTGCCTAAATAATAATATTGCGTGGTGCAAGATTTCTTATTTGTGGGCCATATTATGACACGTCGCTTTAAGCATATGATCGAAGACTTTCTTTTGTATGTCATCAATTTCTAATGCTATCCAATTTTAAGCCAATCCTCATGAATCATGATATGAAACTCAATTTTGTGCTTTAAATTTTTTAAGATTGGTTTGCATTGAATAACTAGTGCACAAATGTAGATAAATTTCTTTAATACATGTAAATGATTTGGGGTAGGAAGACTCAAATATATTTAAGATATTATTTATAATGATAATACTTTTAGTAACTCAGACAATATGATCATTCTTTAATGATAAAAATTAAAGATGATTGATTTAATTTTTATTAAAAACGTTAAATATTGAAGTAATGAACCATGATTTTAGTGAGTTGTGTTATTTTCCTAAATTCAATTTTTTTTTTGGTTGATAAAAGTCTTTATATAAAGTATTTAGTTTGTTGTAGGAATGTTTATGATATATATGTAAATACAAAACAAATAAAACAAATTTAATTTGATGGGTTCAAACTTCACAACTACTTTAATTTGAGAGTTTTGTAATTGTTGTTTGATCATTTTATTTATGGAATTAAAGACCAGTCCTGATTTTGAAACAAAAATTAATCAATTATTTAATAGAATATGTACTAAAATAAGGTAAAAGAAAATTAAAGTTTCATTTATGAGTTATTAAGTAAATGAAATATAAAATTTGATTAATAAAACAACATAGTTCAAATGACAAAACTAGAGTATTTGGGTTATTATCACTTTCTAATATATATATATTATAAAAAAAACTACCACATAAAACAAACAATCTTAACAAAGTTACATGAAACCATCGATATCATTCTAGAGCAAGACAATCAATGCAGTCGTTTTGAGTCCCAATTTTATTTTATTTTTTAAAATACCTTAACAACGTTTGCGCCTAAAACCTCTTTAAAACTATTATATCATTTAATCAACTAAATTAAATTACTTATTCTAAATATAATACAAATTATAAATATTTTCAATATAACATAAAATATAAGAAGTTAAATAAAAGATAAGAATAAATATTTTATACTCGTAGCCTCCAAACTTCGGGGTTGTTTGGGTGGATCATAAAACCATAAATAAGAAAATAACAAGAAACCTAAACAACCTTAAGAAAATGTCTTACTAGACCTTGAGGTGATAATTCCTAAATTAAGAATTGTTTTTGAAGTTTCAAAGATGTCTAGTATATTGAGAGTTTGTCAATTGAATATATTTATTGAGAGTTTGTCATTTGAATATATTTTGTTGTAAAATGTACATCACAACCTTTAAAGATTCTAACAAGATCATTCATTAAAATAATTATTTTGTATAAGCTTATTTATCCTGATTAAGGTGGAAGAATATCTACTTCCCCATGGGAGGGATCGATCAAAATCATTGATTAAAATACTTATTTTTTGTAAGTGTGTTTATTTTGATTTAGCAGTTCAAAGTTCATCCTTGATTAAAGGTACAAGGAGAAGATCTACTTCTCTATGGAAATACGATATTGAAACATTTTTATTATTATTTCTCGAGGCAAAAATCATCAATTTTAGTATTCTTTTGAGTCTTGGACATTAGGATGGGAATATTAGGACAACTTCATTCGTTAGGAGCCGTGGAGTTGGAAAGTCTAACAATTAGTTTCCCTCAAGGAAGAAAGGTTAATCATTAGAAGACCAAATTTTATTGGTCAACATTTATAAGATGGTGGAATTCAAATTTTATTGTGATCCCACCATTAATTATAGTGAAGAAAAAGCTAAACCCCCAACTTGTTTGACATATTTGTATGGATAGTAAATGTAAGAAATTATAACCAATCATTCCAACTTGCTCTCAATTAAAAATCAAACACCCATACACCAATTTTCTTCAATTGAAAATGTGATAATTGATTGCACTTTAGTTATTTCTCAACCAAAGTAAAATCAAATAAGTGGTATCAATTTTCTCAATAATAATAATAAGTGGTACCAATTGATTGCACGTTTTATTGTCGAAAAAAAGATTAGGTCAATGGGAGTGATAATTAATTTTGATGATCCCCATAGATAAGACAACATAATACGAACTTTAATTAGGATCAAAGATCAATATGATAAGTGATCTATTATCATATATACTATATTTCTTTAAGAACCATTATAAAGAGTACAAAACACTAATTTTGAGATTTTTTAAACATATATAAGGCACCCGGATTCAAGGATGGAGTTAGAATTTGAAATCTATCTAGACTAAAAACTTTTCACAAAATCTACTCAGATTATAATAATAATAATATCAAGTAAACAAACAAAATTTGCCTTATTTCCCTTTAGCGACGGGAAACAGTCAATAGAGACGATATTTTATCACTATTGCCCTCTTTTATATTAATGTTACTTCTATATATACAAAATATTTTGGACCACCCGGGCTACAACTCAGATAGCCTTATTAATAAATCTGTCCTTGATCCGAACTAGATGGATTCCAAGTATGTTATTCCATAGTTAGATCATTCTTGTATGGGATACTTCTTGGTACATTGAAACGTCATTGAGGATGTATGAACTTTAAGACGATGCGCCACTAAAAAATTTTAACTGATAATCGCACACAAAAGAAATCACTTTAAATAGCTGCCATCATATATTCTCATTAGTTGCCCCTAAATTAGTTTAACACTTTAAAGGTTGCACAAGTATTGACAAAGTCTATTGTTAGTTTATGAAAAATATGATGTTGATTTGTGCAGAATTATTGTCCACAAAAAAATATTGGTCATCTAGTCAGAAAGAAATAGAGAAGTAAAACAAAAACGCATCTAATTATAATTTTTTGAAACTTAATTAGACGACTTTTATTTTCATTAAGACATTTAATATGAATCAAAATCAAGACATTTGTACTCATGTTACCCAAGTAACTTTTCTCATCCATCATCTTTTAAAAGCTTGTTTCTTGATTATTTTGCTTTTGTGACAAGGTTTTTTCTTCCATCTATTTTTAATTTAAATGACTTTAAATTGATTGAAATAAAATATGTTAATATATATAAACTCTATGTAAAACATTCATGCATTCAATAAAATGTAAGAATTAAAAATTATTATTATTTTTTTTACTGAAAATTCAAAATCAAATATGTCAAAAGATCAAATCTTATCTTCTATTTTGGTATCAAAACTGCTAAAAAGGTAAAGCTTTCTTGATCCATAAACAAAATGGAGAATCAAACCCTTGCAGCAACAATAACGTGCGGTCGGACATCCGGATCGTTAATTATTAGCTAATTAATGAACAAAAAGTTTCTAAAATTTTGATTTGACACTCACCAACAAGAAAGTATGTTTAAAATCAAACCCTAAATCCTAAATTGAACAGCCAAGTTGCAGAGATGCTATAGAGTAAAAGCAAGTGTATGATTAATGGAGAATATATTCTCATGTCTTTCTAAGGTTCTCAATTATTTTCAGTATATCATCAAAAGTGGTTAAAAATAATTAATTCAAGAATTAAACATATGCCCAAATTCAATTGACCTACAATAGAAGTGAGAAAAACGTCTCAATTTCAAATAATTTGGAGTATATATGGCTAAACATCAAACTAAATCATCGTTTAATATGTAATTAAACTTTGTGGATTTTCATTTTTTTAAAATGGTTTGATTGGAATTCAATAGGTTACGACAGCTAAAAGAGTGAAACTTAAAAGATGAACTTAAAAAAATCGGAGAACATTTAACGACCATAGTAGACCGTTAACATCATTCACAATGTCATTATTACGAGATGTCGGAAAATAGATTTGAAAAACTTGTTGATTCATTTTGGGATCTCGTCACTCTATTTGAGGATTTTCGAGTCAATAAATTGTATTTTGTTTTTAATTTTTTCTTATTGTTTGTTTTGTTTTTATCGTTGTGTTTAAACGTTTATTATTTTAATTGTGTTGATTATTTAAAAAAAATACAAACGAGTAATGAGTGAATATTTCTAAATATGGATAGTTTATAGAATTATTGATTCGGAATTTGAAGAAAACTTAAGATCTTCTGTGATTTTGTATTCATTACACATATTAATTATATATTGCAAATTGAAGTCAGGGTTTTGATTTTCCTCTACGATGAACATGTCGGATGTTTGAGTTGTCATGCATCATTTGATAAATTATATCTTTTATATATATATATACTAGTCAACTATTTCCTTCTACAAAAGATTGTGTCTTATTTACCCTATAAATAAATTAAAAGTGTGTTTTTTTTTAAATAACAAAAGTCTTGTTTAGTTCCGTGATAATAATAAATATAAATATTTTAAAAAATGGTCAAATTTAGTTGTATAAAATACCCCGAAGGTTTGAATATCTTGAAGAAGATTGTGCCATATTTTTTGTGGAGAAGAATCAACCATTAATCATTGCAGGGTCACTATCAAAGTACATAAAATATTTTAATTTTTTATTTGACTTTATTTGATAAAAATATTATAAAATAAATTTATATTTTTTTATTAATATATATATATATATATATATATTTAATGTAGAATATTAGTTTCACCCTCACCCTCGTAACTATTTATTTTAATTTAAGGTGTGTTAAGTACAAATTGATTTCTTAAAATCAATTATATTTTAATTAATAATTTGAATGAAAATTATAAAGGAGTGATAATTAATAAAAAATATATTATTAATTAATTAAACCTTAATCAACCCAGAAAATGAAATAATATTTAATGCAATTGTAGTTTATTTTGAAATTCTCTCAACAAATTCAAATAAGAAAACTTAATAAACTTGTTATATACCCTCCAATATGTAAGTTGTTTCATGTAAGTTTTCATTTTTTTAATTGCATTTAAATAAGTCAATTTAATTTGAACATTTCACAAATCATGTTTCGCGAAATTACAATAAAATGACAAAAACAAAGTAAACATGCTAGTTTACTATTTTGGCAAACTATTGACTTATTTTTATTTTTACAATAAAATGACAAAAACAAAGTAAACATATTAGTTTACTATTTTGACACACTATTGACTTATTTTTATTTTAGAGTTGAATAACTGACATTAGAGCAACTCTTTATGATTATTTTTGTAGGCATCAAAGTAGTAAAATTGTGGTTCAATTTTTTTCAAAAAAAAAAAACTAGTTAGTTAAATAGTTATTTGTTATTTTGTAGTATTTAAAATTACTTTATTATATATAAAATAAGTTTTTCTTTATAAAATCACAACAAAACACAAACCTCCAACAATCTTTGTCCATGGGACCATGACTGTTCATACATAAAATATATATTTTTTCATTATTCAAGACTAGTCATCGACTCATTATATAATTAATAACCCATATTTTGATTTTTGTGCACCAAATCAAAAGACGTATTCGTGTGGAAGATATTTAAAGTAACTTTATTTTTTTCAAATTAATATTTAAATGATGGTATGTATACAATAAATAATATTATTTTAGATCAAGTTAATTCAAAAGTATTTATAAATCCCATAATTTTAGAATGGAAGTCAAATAAAACTTACACATTAAATGATTTGATTTATCTTTAAAAAATAATTGAAAAGAAATATATTTGATAAGTTAATTAATAATGAAAAATACTCTTATCCCACCACCCATTTGACTTATCTTCGACCATGAAGTACATATCACCACCTCTATAAAGTTGCATTCATTGGCTTATAAATCGAATACTAGGATTTTTGTGTGGATTATGTTTGATTCTTTTCTAATATATGATTCTATTCTTTTATGTAACTATAGATGAGTATTATAAATAAATAAATATTAACTTTTGACTTATTAAATTCTTTAGTGCTAATATATTTAATAAGCCTTTTAAAATTGTAAGAACAAAAATCACTCATATTGTATTGTCGTACCAAATGTCATTTCATAAACTCGTCATACCATTGAATTTAAAGTGTTAACGTTTACAACTAATAGAGAAACTAATAGACTCTTGATTATAAAATTATATTTGAGAAATTCTCTATTTTTAGTATAATATATATATAAATTAAAAAATCTATTTTAAATGATAATGTTGTTAAGGCCCTAAACAAAGGTGATCTCAAACTTCTTTAAATTTATTTTTCTTAATTTAAAAAACTAATAACCCTCAAACTTATTGAGAATTTTATGATTATAATATAAGAGACTTACCATTTAAGAAATTCTTTAATGTATTTAATTTGTTCAGCTATCTTTATCAAATAAAGATATAAAATGATGAAATATCATATTTATAACTTCCTTATAATTTATTTTTAAAATTTACAATCCACCTAAAAAAAATGCACATTTGGACAATCCACCTTCCAAAATTTCCCTATATATAGAACTTGTGGACAATATTCATTTACCCTCTTAAATTTGTGTCACTTATTATAAGTATATTATACACGAAAAAGTAGATGCAATGTCAATTTCACGATAAATTAAAAATAAAATATTATGATCTTTTTTCTAATAATCATCTTTTTTTTTTTTCTTCTCATTCCCTTCTGAGGACCAAAGAAAAAAATGTTTTACCTGATTTGCTCATCCGAGCCGTTAGTTGTTATTGTTATGTTAGTTTTATGCATGAATTCATATTATAAACACTCTATGGCATATCTTTTATTAATATAAAATTATATTTCAAATTTTACTAACTAATTTATATGATAAAAGTTGTTACTAAATATCTCATCATTTTTTAATATAAATAAAAGTAGAGATTATAAGATGTCTTTTTAACTTTTTTTTTTCAATCAAAAACAAAAAAAATATTAATAATTTTAACCTGTAATTCATTAATCAAAATATTAAAATATTTTATATTTTTAATTATTATTTTATATTTTATTATTGTATATATTAATATATTTTTAAACTTTTTACTTAAAAATATTATTAAATCCTCAAAATCAATACCGATCATTATTTATTCAAATAACCCAAGTTTTAAAAAAACTTTTATAAGAACCCGGTCATGACAAACCAAATTTTAGTTAAAAGAAAATTAAAAAAATTATTATTATTTATCAAATATACCGTTTACCGTTACCAAACCCTTTCCTTTATGAGCTAAAAACACATGATATCAAAAGTTAGTTATCCCCAAACTTTCTGATCTCTTTCCATTCTACCTCCACTCTCTTAACCAAGTTCATAAAAAAGGATTTCACTAACCTAAAATGTTATAGTTTCACTCCTAATATTTAAAATGTTCTAAGTAGAATAATAGGTTATGAATGTGACTTCGTTAAATTATTTTTCTATCAATAATTTGTTTACGGGGTTTAACAATAAGATGTTATTAAATTTGTTAATATATACATAATTAATAAAATATTCAAATTATTATTTCATTTAAATCAAATAAAATACATGATCGGTTAACCGAGTTTGTTTGTAAAATAAGAAGAGGTAAAACCGAATCTAACTCGAAACCGATTAACCGTTTAACTCACCATTTGAGCCCTAAATGTAATATAATACACGTCAGCAAGTGCAGTGAGATAACCCAGAATGGTGGTATTAATTGGTGAACAAACTCTGCTCCAGATGCCAACAAATTGGAAAGGTAATTCATTCTCTCTATTCCTCATCAACTAGCAAACAAATTCCCCACACCTCTCCTTTCAGACTTAAATAACTCGTCTTCATCTGCAAATTATTCTACAGCATAATCATCTTATTCTCTCTACACAGTTCATCCCTTTTCGTTTGCTTCAATCCGAGGTAAAAATGGTTTCTTGAGCATTTGGAGGCCAAACGTCATGGGTCTGGAAGGTGGGATTTCTACCAATCATCGAAAGGTGAGATTGGGAATTCAGGGTTCTTCAGTTTTAACTCTAATTTTTGAAAAAAACCCATTTGATTTCCCTAATTTTTATACTCATCCCCGTTTCAGAAACAATCTTGGATTACAGTCTTGACCTTGGCATATCAGAGCTTGGGAGTTGTTTATGGAGATTTGAGCATATCGCCATTATACGTTTATAAGAACACTTTTGCTGAAGATATCGACCATTCAGCTTCAAATGAAGAGATTTATGGTGTATTTTCACTTGTTTTCTGGACTCTTACTCTAGTTCCTCTACTTAAGTACGTGTTCATTGTTCTGAAAGCTGATGATAATGGGGAAGGAGGAACTTTTGCTCTTTACTCGCTCCTGTGTCGACACGCCCGAGTCAATTCACTACCCAGTTGCCAATCAGTAGATGAGGAGTTGGCTGAGTACAAGAATGATAATATGATCAACTCGTCTTCTCCAAATTCTTTTGGGTCAAGATTGAAAACCATTTTGGAGAAGCATAGAGTTCTTCAGAAATGTTTGCTTTTATTAGCTTTGACTGGTGCATGTATGGTTATTGGTGATGGAGTCCTTACCCCTGCAATTTCTGGTAGCCGCCCCCACCGCCGCCGCTCTGTTTTTTCTTTCTTTTCTAAACAAGGCTTCTAATTTTGTGGGTATTTTGATTCTGCAGTCTTCTCTGCTGTTTCTGGACTTGAGCTTGCCATGTCAAAGGAACATCACAAATGTAAGACTGTTTGTAATTGAATATTCTCAAACACTTATTTGGAGGATAATAACATATATATATATATATGTTAATTTCAGATGTAGAAGTTCCAATTGCTTGTATGATATTGATAGGGTTATTTGCCCTACAACATTATGGTACAAACAAGGTTGGTTTTTTGTTTGCTCCTATAGTCATTTGTTGGCTTTTCTGCATCAGTTCAATTGGCGTCTACAACATTTTCAAATGGAATCCTCATGTCTATCAAGCTGTTTCACCTTATTACATCTACAAGTTCTTAAACAAAACTCAGACTAATGGATGGAAATCATTGGGTGGAATCCTCTTATGCATAACTGGTATATACATATATATATATAGTAATCTCTCTTTCTTTCTATATATGTATGTATGTCTGTCTGTTTCTTTCTTGGTTCATTTATCATCTTTTGTTCTTGGTTTTGGAAATTTTCAGGCTCGGAAGCCATGTTTGCGGACTTGGGACATTTTTCTCAGCTATCAATCCAGATTGCTTTCACGTCTATTGTTTATCCATCTCTGGTTCTGGCTTACATGGGACAAGCAGCTTTCTTGTCTCGTCATCATGGTATTGAGAACGGTTATCGAATCGGGTTTTATGTCTCTGTCCCAGGTTATTGGTTAAAATCCATCCTCTGTTCTTAATTAGATCTTTCAAAAGAAGAAACTAAACAATAACTGACAAAGAGATTGGATTTTTCTTTTGTTTAGAGAAACTAAGGTGGCCTGTTCTTATTATTGCTATACTTGCTGCGGTTGTGGGAAGCCAAGCGATTATAACTGGAACCTTTTCGATCATCAAACAATGCTCGTCCCTAGGCTGTTTTCCGAGGGTGAAGATAATTCACACCTCTTCCAAGATACATGGACAGATTTATATACCCGAGATCAATTGGCTATTGATGGTTCTATGTTTGGCTGTTACTATAGGTTTCCGAGATACAAAACGCATGGGCAATGCTTCGGGTAAGCCAGGATGCTTTTCCAAAACGTTGTTGTTCGTCCATTTGGAAACATTTTCTAGATCAGAAACCGCAAATAAATTTTTAAATTTGATTTTGAATAAGTTCCAAACTCTGGTGGGGTAGCTCAAGTTGAAATTTTTGTCTAAGGAACAAAATTGAGATCATGACGGCTAATGATCTCGTGTTAACTTCCTCATGAGAATAAATCACATTTTTTCAAACGTGCCTGACTGAAAAAAGTGTTTCCAAAAATATTTAAGACAATTTTTATCACAATGTGGACCGGACCTAGATCAATAAAGTGTTTCCAAATGTGTGCTTGTATTTGAGCTAATAACTTTCTTACATTTGAAATTTGACTATAGGTCTAGCGGTTATAACCGTTATGCTCGTGACAACTTGCCTAATGTCTCTAGTCATCGTCATATGTTGGCAAAAGAGCGTTGCATTCGCGATCCTATTTGTGCTCTTCTTTGGAGCTATCGAAGCGCTCTATTTCTCGGCTTCGATGATCAAGTTTCTCGAAGGAGCATGGGTGCCCCTAGTCCTCGCATTCACCTTCATGGCCATCATGTACGTTTGGCATTACGGGACGTTAAGAAAGTACGAGTTCGACCTCCAAAACAAAGTCTCCGTGGATTGGCTCCTCGGACTGGGACCAGGGCTCGGCATAGTCCGAGTCCGTGGCATTGGTCTAATCCACACCGAGCTCGTCTCGGGAATCCCCGCCATCTTCTCCCACTTTGTCACGAATCTCCCGGCCTTCCACCAAGTCCTCGTATTCCTCTGCATAAAATCAGTCCCCATTCCCCACGTTAATCACGACGAGCGATACCTGGTGGGACGTATCGGCCCCCGAGAGCACCGGATATATAGATGTATAGTCCGGTACGGGTACTGCGACGTTCAGAAGGATGACGTGGAGTTCGAGAAGGATCTCGTGTGTAGCATAGCGGAGTTCATACGAACGGAGAAGTCGGGGGGAAGCAACAATACGGAGGAAAATGGGAGGGGTAGAGATGAAAGTGAGGACGATAGAATGATGGTTGTGGGGACGCCTTCCACGCATTTGTCGGGAATTCAAATGAGGGAGGAGAACGAGAATAGTGGGAGACCGAGGAAGAGAGTTAGGTTTATAGTCCCGGAGAGTCCAAAGATGGACCGAGAGGCTCGAGAGGAGGTTCGAGAGTTGATGGAGGCTCGAGAAGGGGGAGTGGCGTATATAATGGGGCATTCTTACGTGAAGGCGATGCAAGGTTCGAGTTTATTGAAAAAACTTGTTATAAATTATGGGTATGCTTTCTTGACAAGAAATTGTAGAGCTCCAACATATCCACTAAATTCTTCTCATGCTTCTACTCTTGAAGTAGGAATGATGTACACTATTTGACACTTTTTATTTTGCTTCTTCTTGTGTTATAGTAGTAATAGTTATAATTTTACATATAGAAAATGTTTGTGTTTAAACACCTTTTACATAACTTTGCAACATATGGGCTTGAAAATAATGGATTTGGTCTTTGTTTGACACTTTATCCTAGTTTCTTAAACTATATTATTATTAAAGGTCTTTGGGCATTATAAATTAAATGTCAATTGCCAGCTTTCCAACCAAATATTATTATTAAGTCAAATAGGGTTGGCTCTATTAGCTAGCATCTAGCAGCCACATTATGGCTGGCAAAAGCATATCCTTAAGGACTGTAACAACATTTGATGGCCCCACAACACCTGATATTGAACAATGTTTTATTCAATTCAACCCTCTGGTTTTGTTTTCATAGGCAAATAGCCCCCACTATCTAGGTCTAGTAGTTAAAATTTTAAATTAGACCATCCATTTGAGTATTTTTTGGAATAACTTAGCTTATTTTGATTTTGGAAAAAAAAATATCTGATGAAAAATTGAATAATTAGTATTATTTGGTTGAAATGAATAATTTTTATATTTTTTATATATTAACATTTAAAAATAAAATAAAAAGGGATAATATCTGACCGGTTCAAACCTAGGAACCTTAGGGTGAGAATATTCACGTCTTGTTGCCAATTTAGAAGAGGGAATATATTTTAATATTTAAATGTTATTAAGAAGTGTAAGTTTTGTATTTTTTTTGAAAATTTAAATAATTTGATTGATGATAAGAGAAGATGTTATTTAAATTAAATCCCTTAATCAAACAAGTATACTATTTTTTTGACAATTAATTCCATGATTGAACCGTGAGACCAATCCTAGCCATAAATTATTATTAAGTTAGGTTAGGTTAGTTTAGGATGAAGAAATATCATCATCAATACCAAACAAAATTAAAGTCAATGGGACAAATATTTGAGTTTGATTACCAATTGTGGGCACATCATTAAGGTTTCTATTCAGATTTGAGTTCATTTGAGAAGTTTCTAAAAGTAATTGGAAGTCTAATCAAATTGACAAAACAATGAAACATCGTCCTTAAGGAAGAAAGTCGATTTAGTGATTTTAATTACTTTTTTTATAATATATATGTATTCTCTTTGTTGGCCCTATATTTATATATGGTCGGTCGGCTGGTTTTATTTTCTTAATATTTTTCATCCATTGTTAGGTAGAGAGTGGATAAAGCAATCAAGATACGTTATCTATCTATGCCTTCATTCTCTCCTAATTGCAATCAATTATTATTATTATTTAAAAAGTACATAATGCAAAACAGGTTACTAAGAAATATATAAAGTCAAGCAAACCCCACAAACTATTCATCTTCTTAGAGGAAAAAAATATTTATTCATGAAAATGATGCCATAAGCGATAAGACTACTATTCATGCATTTATGTTTTTATATTCATCAAATAATCTACTTATGAAGTTTTACCTAAGAAATCAAAAGTTTTATGTTCGATTCTCTTGTTAAGAACACTAATTAAACGAAACCGTGATTGTGAGGTCATGATAATAACCTCCCAATATAAACCCGAGTAATAAAAAACTCAAATTAAAGATTTGGTTCAGTTTCAAATATGATTAACAAAATATTATGCATGCAATCTTGGAATTCTTAGTGTAAAGATCAATTTGATGAATTTTCAATGAATTTTCAATGTTATTGGAGCATTCTATCCTCTTCTATATTGGGAGAGGATATGCGTCTTCAAGAATGTTCCAAAGGCTGTATTATTTTTTCAAAATTAGTGTACTTTTTAAATAAAAAAATGTACGTGAACTCTATAAAATTTTGAAGGATGATTCAACCTTTGAGATACCAAATCCTCTCTTTCTAATTAGTTTCAACTAGTTTCAACGTGGATCAATTTTGTTGTAAAAAAAATCCTCTCTATAATAATAAAAAGGAAAATATAAATATTAATGTCACTAATTTAACTAGTATGTATCCCTTGCATCTACACGAGTAATAATATAAAAAACCGTGAAAAAAATATTACGGTAAAAATTTTATGGGCGGGTCAACCCACAATCCGACCCAAGTATCCATTTACTCTCACAAATATCCAAATTAACCACAGCTCTCGACCCGACAATCCTGACACTTTACAAATTAAGCATTATATATATATATATAGATTAGTTAATTTCAGCGAAGTAAGATTATTGAATATCAATTCTGTAAAATTCAGTAGTTAAAATTCTCAATTTGATGTAGTAATTAAATTAATGATATTAATATTTTATTTATTTATAAATAACAAGTAACGTTTAAAAATCATTAAGATAAAATCTTGTTTTTGTATAATTTTATCAATAAAGAGACTTAAATATGAAGTTTTAAAAAAATGTCCAAAATTATAATTAACCCAACAACAAGGAAGAACACTAATTTGACAATTCGGCCAAAAAAAAAAATTCCAACCTCTTACAACTTATAAGGACATAAATCAATATATTTTGAAATGTAGGGGCGTAAATGAATATACGTTTAAATGTAGGGGTGTAAATGAATATATGCATGATTAGTGCATATGAAACATTATCCAAGTCCATACTGAAATTGAAGAAGAGTAAAAAAGGTAACCACAGTAAATATTCCTTCATCTTCTTTTTCCCCCTTTTCTCTCTCTCAAATCTCTCTCAATCTCTCTCTCTCTCTCTCTGTACTACGACGGCCGGCGTTGCGTTCGGATGTTCTGCATCTGTTGCTTTCCGGTGAGTTCGAAGTTAGCCTCTTATTGATTTTCTCGAAATCATGTTCAATTTCTAAAAATTTCCTAATTTTACTCTGGAAGAAGACGCTATATAAGTATATACTATTATACTGTCCTCGCCCTAGCTCGAGGAATCTCTAGTTAGTAAGCTCTTCATCTTATTCGATGGTCAATTGATGATTTATTCTAGTGATCGGATTTATCAACGCT
This sequence comes from Impatiens glandulifera, assembly GCF_907164915.1. NCBI lineage: Eukaryota > Viridiplantae > Streptophyta > Magnoliopsida > Ericales > Balsaminaceae > Impatiens > Impatiens glandulifera. The sequence continues at coordinate 36,485,777 of NC_061862.1, read as the reverse complement.
TCCACTTTTATTGGAAAACTGTTCGCATGTTAAATATAGATTCTTGGTTTTGACTTGTATTTAACTGCAACCTCATCATTAAATGATTGACAGGGCCTGTTACTTGTAAATTTATCCTGTTTCAGTTGTATGTCTTTGCTTGCTTGCAACCCTTAAATGTTTAAGAGGTTCAATTGTTGAAAATGATTGAAAAATGAAAGCTTGTTGTTCCATGCAGATCTGTGCATTTTTGGGAGGTGATTAGAGTTGTTGATGAAGTTCTTATCAATTCATCATACTCAGGTTAATTGATGCATGATGAAACAATTTTGAATAAATAAGTTAACATGATGATTGCTAAATTTGTACTTCTTTTTATATTTTGTGTTCAGTTAGAGATATGAAAGCTTGTTCAATGTTGATCTGTGTGCTTTTTTGAGATGTTGATTAGAGTTGATGGAGTTCTCCTCAATTTGTTATATCCGGTGGATTGAATCATACTGCTACAATTTTGAATAATAGCCATGTACTTTTGGAATGGAATATGGATATGTTTGTTGTCATCCCTTTATGATTTACTATAAATCTTCCTTTGATTGTTATGTGAAATTCATGATAAGTTGGTCTCCTACATATTCTGAGGCTGTAATTAGTGTTTATGCATTGGCAACTTCTGATTCTTTTCATTTGCTAATAATATAATGTTTCAGAATTTTTTATGGTGCCTTTTCCTGCACATATGTTTCAAGTTTCAACAGATCCTAACTTGTATTTGGTAGTTTCATTATGAAAAATACGAGCACCTTGAGGGCTAATCTGAAATTTTAGAGGCAGAGAAATCCGAGATCTTTTTATATTTCTAATGCATAAAATAAAAAAATAAAATCATGCTGAGTATTTTCTGTAACTATATTATAGAATAACAAAGATATAATGAGATCTTTTTATTTTGCAGGCAAATTCATCTCTTCTTCTAGGAGCTTCATATTCATAACGAATTGAAAACTGGATATAAAGGATTAAACAAATTCTTCAACCTCCTAACGATTCATGGCATCAAGATCATGTGCAAATCTTTTGGATTTTGCTTATGAGGGTCTACTAGACATCCCAACTACTCCCAGGACCCTTCCACGTGTTATCACTGTGCCAGGAATCATATCTGACTTGGATGGCGATTCGGATATTTCTTCATCCTCTTGTCGTGAGAGGATGATTATTGTTTCCAATTTTCTTCCTTTACATGCTCAAAGGGATGTCGATACAGCCAAATGGCGCTTCAGTTTAGACGAGGATTCTTTATATTTACAATTGAAGGATAGTTTGTCACCCGAGGCTGAGGTAATTTATGTGGGTTCTCTCAAGGTTGATGTAGATGCTTCTGAACAAGATGAAGTTGCTCAGAGCCTCCTGGATAATTTTAATTGTGTACCAACTTTCCTTCCTCACGATCTTCTCGAAAAGTCCTATCATGGTTTCTGTAAGCAGCAGTTATGGCCTCTGTTTCATTATATGCTACCTGTGTGTTCAGACCATGGAGACCGCTTTGATCGCCACCTCTGGAAGGCTTATGTTGCTGCTAACAAAGTATTCGCTGATAAAGTTATGGAGGTAATCAATCCCGAGGATGACTATGTTTGGGTTCATGATTATCACCTCATGGTTCTTCCTACTTTCTTAAGGAAGAACTACAATCGAGTCAAGTTAGGATTCTTCCTTCACAGTCCATTCCCTTCGTCTGAGATATACCGAACTCTTCCTGTTAGAGACGAAATTCTAAAAGGATTACTGAACTGCGATCTCATTGGTTTTCAAACATTTGATTACGCTCGTCATTTTCTGTCTTGCTGCAGTAGGATGCTAGGTCTTGATTACGAATCTAAGCGAGGGCACATCGCACTTGATTACTTTGGTCGTACAGTGTACATTAAAATTCTACCTGTAGGTATTCACATGGGACGACTCGAGTCTGTGATGAATCTAACTGCTACTTCTGTAAGAGTGAAGGAAATCCAGGAGCAGTTTAAAGGGAAAAAATTGATAATTGGTATTGATGATATGGATATCTTCAAGGGCATTAGTTTGAAACTACTAGCTTTTGAACAACTGTTGTACCTTCATCAGGAATTGCAGGGTAAATTGGTTTTAGTTCAAATAGTTAATCCTGCTAGGAGTTCAGGGAAAGATGTGGAGGAAACCATGAACGAAACATATAGAACAGCCAAGAGAATCAATGAAGTATTTGGCCTTCCTGATTACAAGCCATTGATTCTTATTGATCGTCCTGTTGCTCGTTATGAGAAGACTGCGTATTATGCTGTGGCAGAATGTTGTATTGTGAATGCTGTGAGGGATGGAATGAACTTGGTTCCTTACAAATATGTAGTTTGCAGACAGGGAAGTCCCGGTATAGATAAAGCGATGGGTGCTGTGGATGAAAAGAGGACAAGCATGCTTGTCGTGTCCGAGTTTGTAGGTTGTTCACCTTCTTTAAGTGGATCAATTAGGGTTAATCCATGGGACATTGATTCCGTGGCTGAGGCTTTGTATTCGGCATTAACCATGCCTGATTCTGAGAAGCGTTTGAGGCATGAGAAACACTACCAGTATGTTAGTTCTCATGATGTGGCTTATTGGTCCCGAAGCTTTCTGCATGATTTGGAAAGATCGTGCAAAGATCATTATGCCAAGAGGTATTGGGGAATCGGTTTGGGCCTGGGTTTCAGATTAGTTGCTCTTTCACCGAATTTCAGGAAGTTGGCCATTGACCGTATTGTGTCAGCCTATAGGATGACTAGTAGGAGGGTGATATTTCTTGACTATGATGGTACTCTTATTCCGCAAACTTCTATTAATATGCGGCCGAGTGCAGACGTTATTGATGCCCTGAATACACTTTGCAATGATCCCAATAATACTGTATTCATTGTCAGTGGGAGGGGAAGAAGTTCGCTTAGTGAGTGGCTGAGTCCATGCGAAAGACTTGGAATAGCGGCTGAGCATGGGTATTTCGTGCGGTATGATGTGTTATTTGTTGATTATTTTTGTTATTTGTACAATTCTTCATTATTTTCCAAATTTGATTGGTTGGTTGGTTTGTTTTTTTCACGTGTTGTCTCAGGTGGAGTAGGAACTCTGAGTGGGAATGCAGTCTTTCGTCTGTTGACCTTGAGTGGAAGGAAATTGTGGAACCTGTGATGAAATCATATACGGAGGCGACTGATGGTTCTAGCACCGAGGTTAAAGAGACTGCAGTAGTATGGCATCATCATGATGCTGATCCTGATTTTGGATCCTGCCAAGCCAAAGAACTTTTAGATCATTTGGAAAGTGTTCTTGCAAATGAACCTGCAGTTGTTCTTAAGGGTCAAAATATCGTTGAGGTCAAGCCACAGGTTGATTTTCTAGTTCTCTCTCTTTCTCTCTTGCATACATTCTAACTATGAACACAGGCTGAGCACAAAAACTTTAACCTTTACTAAATAGAGACAAAGGCCTTGTTTGATGTATGGTTATTTTAATAACCAAGTGGTTATTTCTATATAACCTTGTTTGATGTAGGTCATTGAAAATCAGGTTATTTGAATCAAAAGATATGAAGAGTATAAATATATACTAATTTGTTTTTTTTTTTAATTTAAACAAAGGGTATTTTTGATTTTGCATGACGGGACTATTGATTAGATTGTGGATTGGACAGTTAGTTATTTGAACACTCCCAAGGTAGCTCTAGTGAAAAGAGTTTGACTTGAGATGTTGCTCAAGTTTGATTATTACATTGATTGATGTGGGGGTCATGTTGGGGAATAAGGGGTTATTTTAATTAAGTTCACATAACCCTTCATCAAACAAGGCAAAAAAGAACTATAATAACACACACACACACCCCTGGTAGGGCTCATGTATTTTGAAATAAAGATCTGGAGCTAAGTAGCAAACTCACTTGCACAGGGAATAAGCAAAGGTCTGGTTGCTGAGAAGGTTCTTTCGACTATTAGAAATGGTGGGATGCGCCCAGACTTTGTGATGTGCATTGGAGATGATAAGTCTGATGAGGACATGTTTGAGGGAATAATAAACACTGTTTCTGATGCCAATCTCCCAACTCCGCCACCAGAGATATTTGCATGTACAGTGGGAAGAAAGCCAAGCAAGGCTAAGTATTATCTTGATGATGTTACTGATGTCGTTAAACTGCTTAGAGGCCTTGCCAATGTTTCAGGACCAAAACCTCTCCAACTTTCAGAATTACGGGTATTGTTTGATAGTCCGTCTTGATATGGATGATGAATATAGAATGATTTGATGTTCATCATATATTGCTGTCTTTATTTTCTATAATACACATCAAAATTGATCATTGCATAAGAAAGTTTACCATAAGTGGTGTGGTAACATACTAACATTGTTGATTTCTCTTGAGTAACTTGTAAATAGCAACACAAAATGCTGCTTTTCCCCTTGAAGATTCAGTTTCTGGATCCAACTGTAATTGTTTCTTTCACTTGATTTAATCTCAGTCTTTTCAAGTTTGGTTAACTCATGCTCCTGTTTTCTTGTGAAAATAAGTTCTTTTTCCTTTTATAAGATGAAGGAAGGACATGTTTGAAACACCTATTGCCACACGGACATTCACTCGGATTGATACTATTCCTTTTGAACAACCCAAACCATTTTAGTACACATACTCTTCCAATGTTGAGAGGCCTTGGACTTTAAATAATTAAGGAGAATTGAGCTTTTGAAATACAAAAACAGGACCAGGGTGCTCGTGGTAGGGGTGGGCCGGGTGGCCCTAGGCGGCTGCCTATATGACCTCACCCCAGGCAGGACCTGGAAATCCATGTATCTCTAATCTCATATCTAGTTTTAGGCCTCATATTTTTCTACTTAATGAGATATGGCTTTGCCAATGCCTGTGGTTTTTTCTTTGTTTTAAAATGTCAAAATCATATGCAAATGAATCGCTTAAAATTAATGTCCACAAAAACCTTTTAAAAAGCAATCAAATTGCCAAAAAAATCATGAGCAGGGAGAAATCTAACACGACGGTTTGTGTTGTTGAAGGTGGCTTGTGTCGTTGAAGGTTATATAATTTCTCTCAAAACCATATGATTTACCTTATGCTTTTGTAGATCAGAAGTAAAAATAAGGGTTTTAAGGTTGATCATTCAAGTATATCCTCATCATCCCATTGATTGATTTGGTTGAAATGATAAAATTCTATAAAGAATTAGGGGATGATAAATTTGTTCGAGAATTTCACTACAAAATTTAGAGAAAAAAGAGAAGAAGATTACATAGTCGCATAAATTACTATGTAAAAGACAAGCCCTACCTACTATTAAAGGAGTATCTCTCTAAATTTCTTGTGATGATTTGTCATTGCATACAGGCTTTAAAGCATTGTGACATAAAAGATTAAATAGAACGATTAGATCAAGTCCCGCAACGAGCACAACCCTCGTGTTTAATTGTTATCGTTGAAGTTGAAACTTTAATCAGACTACCGTTTCTAGAAGGAACAAATTTTCTATTTTTTATTTATTTAATTATTTTTTTTATTTATTTTTGGTTTTCTCTGTAGGTGTCTAGTATTGGCAACAGGTGGAAATAAAAAACGTCACCAGTTAATAAAATAAACTTAATTATGTATAATAAACTTAAACTAGACTTTAATATAAACAGTCCACCAAATTTGTTTGCTAACATAATAGTGGAATTGACTCCTTTTGAAAACTTTATGGTAGGTCCCATTTTAATTTCCACCACACTCCTAATGCCTAAATCTACTGATTTTTTTCTTTCACAAACATTCATGGCCACCGTTTATCCTTCAGTTTTGTGTATTTTTTTTAAATATTGATATTATAAAATATCCCAACAATAGCAAAGAAAACGTCAACTTCGTGAAAAGCAATTCAATCAGATTTGTACAGATAAACAAATTTTATTGTATTAAAATGTCTCAAATTCAATAAAAAAACGTCTAAATTGAAGTTTACTCAATACTAATGTTATACTAACTTTCTTAAATTAAAAAAAAAAAATTAAAGTTCTAGACTTGAACTAAAATGAAAGACTAAAAAGATGGTTATACATAGAAGTTGACACATAATTAGCGATATAAAAAAATGTGGTCACAAGAGGTTTAGAATCTAGCCCACAAACTCACTTAATTATATATATATATATATATATATATATAATTATGCTTAATTTTTAAAGTGTCCGGATTGCCGGGTCGAGAGTTGTGGTTAATTTGGATATATATATGTGAGAGTTGAATACTTGAGTCGGATTGTGGGTTGACTCGCCCATAAACTTAAAACGGTTAAAAATAAAATTAAAAAAAATTATAAGTATGGTTCGAATTTGCAACCTAACAAAAACAAGTACAACACTTTAATCAAATAGACTAATAACACTTTATATTTTAAATTCAACACTTAATTTGATGAACGTTGAATATTTTAACAATATAAGTTCTAACTTTTTAACTAACTAATCTATCTCTCTCTATATATAATGTTGCTTAATTTTTAAAGTGTCGGATTTTCAGGTCGAGAGTTGTGGTTAATTTGGATATATATGTGAGAGTAAATGAATATTTGGGTCGGATTGTGGGTTGACCCGCCCATAAACTTAAAACAGTTAAAAATAAAATTAAAAATGCTATCACATTTTACCGTAATATTTTTCACGGTTTTTTATATCATTACTCGTGCAAATGCACGGAATAATGTTAGTTTAACTACGCACATAATTTATTGTTTGACAGACTCGTACTTGAAACCTCTTAAGGAGACGTGTGATATTCACTTCTTGTTAATGAGTGTATTCACGACATAGCAAAAAGTTGTCCAGATATTTAATTTATTTTTTAAATTATTTTTTTTTTTTGTCTACATAGTTGTTTTTTTTTTATAAATTTGACAAATTTTGTAATAGATGATAATTGCAAATGATATGCACTGATAATATTTTTTGTTTTTTTTGCCAATATTCATGACTTATTATGTAATTATTTTGTTTAAACCTATGATAATAGATATAATATGAGGCTCTTATTTTTTTTCCTAATAAAAATTCAATCATAATTAAACCTCATTTCTTTCGTTCCTCCTCAATCCCATCATCAATTATTAATTAAAATAATAAAATATCTTATATTTTAAAATAAATAAATAAACTATTTTATCATTATATATATATATTTTAAAAATGATCAATATATATTAAAAAATAAAATTGTTTAAACACAACAATAAAACATTACATTAGAAAAAAAACATAAAACATGAAAATAAGAAAAGAATACAAACACGTTACACAATCCCAAGAAAAACGAATAATTTTGTGTCCGACTTTCCGAAACGAATATCAGATACCGTCGTAATAATAGCATTATGAATAATACGAATCGAACAACTACGATGATTAAAGATTTACTAATTTCTCTTTAACTGAATAGACCACCGGAACATAATTATAATGATAATACAAATATTTATTCGTATCATATAAGTCGTTTCAATTTAAACCATAAAATAAGTACTTAAAGATTTGGACACCAATAAGTAAATTCCATTCTTATTATTTACATTAATATGTCTTTTTACTAATATATATTTTTTAAAATCAATATGTATTAAATTTTTATAATAACCCAATGACTATAATCTTAAAAAGCATATAGTGAAGCAATTTAAAAAAAATAAGTCTTTAAAGAAAATGATAGAATAAATAAAAAAAATAGTAATTAATAGTAAATATGAGTGGCCTTTAAATGGTTGCAAATTAGAACGTCCCGAGTTGCTCATTCCCTTTGCCCCCTACACCCCTTAGGTAGCTTCATCCTCTCATGAAGAGGTAACAATTATCATTCTCTCTCACACACTACATCATCATCCCAAACACAAACAAAAGGGTAATAATATCTTTCTCTCACACACACAAACACAAACACACAGTGCCATGGGAGGGGATGATGTTTGAATAATCATTAACCAGTTGATGATCAAAGCAAAGGGGTGTTAATGGAGGAATTAGTAAGAAGGAGGGCGGCGACGCCATGCATATTAGTGATGGGTATAATGGAGGGATGGACAATTGGATTGACAATATTGGCAAGCACAATCATCTCCAAAGGCATCAACCCTTTTATCTTTGTTGCCTATTCATCTCTTCTTTCTTCCCTCTTCCTTTTACCTTCTTTCTCCTTCCATTTTACCATTTCCATTGTCAGGTACTAGATCTATCTTTTACTTTCATTCATACCATTCAATTATGTGAAGAATTATTATAATTTATGATTTAATCTTCTTTCTTTTTCAGAACTGAGTTCTCTCTTCTCATCAGAATCATCACCCTTGCCCTCATAGGGTACTCATTCTCTCTCTCTCTCACACATAATGATTGTGTGATATTGGGCCAGGCTTATAATTTGGGCCTTAACCCATATTTTTCTTTTTACTTTTAGTTTGAAAATTGTACTACTTTGTCTTAATGCATGAACTTTCCTATTTACATCATATCTTAACAAAATTATTAAGATCTCTCACTTCTTAGAATTAATATATACATTGTTTTCTTCATTCACAAGATTTATTCTTTTATTTGATATAATTAATAATAAGCACTTACTTTTTAGATTTGGTAGTGGAGTTTCAAAGATCTATGAGCTCCATATACTCTTATGTTTTTGTGTCTTTTATATTTTTTATTCTTTTATACTTAAACAAGTCTCATTTTTTTATACATAAAACATTTATTTATTTTTTATTAAATAATAAGCACTTACTTCAACAATTATTAAATGAAGTATTTTTTATTTTAGAAAACTAACATTTAACTTCACTTTCACATTTGGATTGAGATCTAACATTTCAACTTAAAACTAGAAACTTTGTTCTCTTATACAATACACTTTCTACTTGAAGGAAATGTTTCTATTAATATGTTTGTGGTTTTAATTTATTTCTTATTCAGAACAAATTATTATATACAATTTAGGATTTTGTTTTAATACAAAACATTTTTCCTTTTAAATGTCTTTTTAATATTACTTTTTAATGTCCAATTCTTAGTTTCAATTATTTGTTTTATAAATCATTTATTTAATCTTCTATTTATCTTAATATAAATTTCAACTTTTAATAATAAAATTAAGAGATAACTAATCATAGTTATTTATTTGGGCATGAATCATGATGATGACATAGGATTCCAATAGCACAAAACTTGGCATATGTTGGATTAAGCTATAGCTCCCCTATTGTTGCATGTGTAATGGCCAATCTCATTCCAGCCATTTCCTTCTTACTCAATATCCTTCTCAGGTACCTACATCTTTCTTTTCTTTTTTCTTTAATTTTTTAATAAAGTTTTAATTTAATTAATAAATTACTACATGCATGCATCATGCATGCAGGAGATCAAGAATTGATTTGAGAAAGGTAAGTAGTAGGATAAAAATAGTGGGTAGTTTAATATCAATTGTTGGGGCTCTATCAACCACCTTTTATAAAGGTCCTGTCATAAGCCCACAACTCATGACCATTTCATCGCCGAGGCTTTTCGTCTTCATGTCTCCGAACCAACGTTGGATTCTCGGTTGCGCCCTTTTCGCGGCTGCGTCCCTGTCTTTTGCTGTTTGGAACCTTGTCCAGGTATCTAGCTATACATATATTAATTATTCTAATGAATATGATAAGCTAATAGTTATTTGTTATCAGGTGGAAACTGTTAAGTTGTATCCTGATGCTGATGCGATGAAAATAGCGTCGTCGTATACAATTATCGGCACGTTAGTAACTGTAATTGTGGCTGTTGTGATGGAAAGGGATTTAACTGCTTGGGGTCTCAATATGGATATCAATAATCTCCTTGTTATTGTTCTAACAGTAAGTATATATATATTCATATATATAGTTAATTTAGATGATCATGTTACAATTAATTAATAATTCAAAAATAGGCAGTTTTTGGCAGTGTGGTGAGAAATAGAGGTCAAATGTGGTGTACAAAGCTGAAAGGCCCTTTCTTTGTGCCACTCTTCAAGCCATTGACTGTCCCTTATGCTATTTTCTGTGGCTGTTACTTCTTTCCCCATACTTTTCACTACGGCAGGTAAAATAAATTTTTACTATTTTACGAGTTTATTTCGTGTCTACTTATGTATTCATGATCATAAACGCCGCCATATTGTGCAGCATTGTGGGTGCAGTTATTGTTGGGATGGGATATTATACAGTGATGTGGGGAATGATGAAAGAACAAGGAGATGGTGAAATTCCTAGAACCGTTTTTAGCCATAAAGGATCATCAGAAGATGATCTAAAGGTTCCTCTTTTGCAAAAAGAAGAAGTTTGAGCTGTTTTAGGATGTACAATTCATTGTTTATACATAGCTAGCAGCTGGAAGTTGATAATTCTGCTTTTGTAGAGGAATCTGGAAATCTAGCTAATGTTAATTACTTGCAAGTATTGATCATTGTCCTCTATGATCAATTCATGGTTTGTTCTGATAAACTTTTCTTCTAGCATATTTTTTTTTGGTGGTCTGGGCGGTTTGTTTTGGTATCGCTAGTATGATGCTCTTTAGTTAAAAGCGTTTAGAGTGAGAATCGAAGCTTATTAGGGGTTGGTCTGTTGGTTTTGGTTGAATTTGTATTAATTGTTGTTTTGATTGATTTTGTAAATATTTTTAATTGTGCTTCTACCTATGTTCTTCAACATGTATTAGACGAATAATTATATGTTTTTTCCATAATGGTTTACATGCATATGTTTTTATCTTATGGTGTGATGATCTGAAAAAAATAGGTATATTTACTATTTAGTATATAATTAAGAAATCATGGTGAATCACATTATGTAAAAAATTATATCAAATAAAAAACAGAATAATATTTGTACCAAATGTACCAAAGAATCTGTCTAAAAAATTATTTATGTTTGATCAATCAAAGAATTTTTTATAATAAAAAAAGTGGTAACACTTAAATTGTGGAAGTCTAAAAAATTCTTGACTCGAAAGTACCCAATTGCCTACCTTCTTCTCGAAATGAGAGACCAAATTTGAATTTAAGTTAGAATCTATTTTTGATTTAGAGTCGTCACTTAATTTATTTGAAAAATTAAAAAATAAAAATATTTACGTGTACAGACGCATTTTAGAGATTTTATTTTTTTATTCGGTGTTTGGTTACACGCGAGGAAGAGTCTTGTCTCTATATTTCACATGCACACCTAGAGCTGAGCATCGTACATAAACGTTCGTATTCGACTCGGGCAAGTCGTGTTAGACTCTCAATCGTGTCGTGTCTAAATCTTATGTGTGTCGAATCGTGTCTTGACCCACTCAAAATATTATGATTCACAAACTCTTTCGTGTCGTGTTATTCGTGTCCACGACTTTATTTGTGTCGTACTAACTCGTATTTAAATCCGTGTTTCGTGTTATTCCGACTAGATTTTATTATCGTGTCAACACAATCGTGTATTGACACTCATATTAATTAATTATTTATTTATATATATTAAATTATATTGTTAATAAAACTTATAAAATATTATTATATTATCAAAGTTAAATTATTATCATATATTTTGTTTTTGTTTGAATGTTTTAATAATATTATAAATTATTTGAAATTTTAAAAATAATATGTAAATTAATATAAGTAATATGTGAAATAATTATTATGAGATTCAAATTTTTATTCATATAATTTATTTAATATTTATATTTTATTTTAATATTTTAGTATATTTAATTTTAATTATATATATTACATTTATAAAATTAAATAATTTATAAATTTAATGAAAATGTAAATATATTTAGAGACACGTGGCATGTTAATGTAATAGTGGGTAGTTTAAGAAAGAAAATGGGAGAGAAAGTGAGAAAGGTGGGTAAAATTTATAAATATATATTATTATATTATTAAAATTAAAATTAAAATTATTATCATATATTTATTATTTAATGTATTAATAATAATTGAAATTATAAATAATTTAAAAATTAATAAGTAATTAATAAAATAATATCGAATAGAATTATTAATAGACTCACATTTTTATTTATATAATTTATTTTTTATTTTAATTTATATTATTTAAGTTAATATTTTATTTTAATATTATATTTTAGTGTGTTTAATTTTAATTATAAATATTATATTTATGAAGTTAAATAATTTATTAATTGAATAAAAATCTAATAAATTTAGAGAATGTTAACGTGGGTAGGTTAGGTCATTTGACTAATTGTGTTTATGTCGTTTCGTGTGTATACTTGTGTTCATGTCGTGTCTATACTCGTGTCGTGTCCGTGTCAACTCGTAACCGTGTTTCGATCGTATAAACTCATAATCGTGTCGTGACCGTATCGTCTCGTGCCTTGTATCGTGTCAACCCAAGACTCGAGTGAGATAATATCGTATCGTATCGTTCCATATAAATATCGTGTTGGATCGTGTCGGTTCGTATTTTGCTAGCCCATTGCCCAACTATAATTGAGACGACGTTAAATGTGGAAGATAATGGAGAACAGTCACGTGCGACAACGTCCACAAATTCACACTGAGTGTTCTTTTTATTATATATATATATATATATATATATATATATATATATATATATTCTTTTAAATTTATTATAATTATCATTTTTAAAATAATATGCCGATTTTTAAAACTACAAAAACATAAAGATTCCAATATCATGTTATTCAATTTATTCAATTTATTCAATTTAAATTAATCATATATATTTAAAATATATATTTAAAATGATAGAAACTGTCATAATAATAATATTATAATAATAATATTATGAATGATACGTATAGCACCACTATGATTGATTATTAAAAGTTCGTCGATTTCTCTCAAACCAATTTTTTTTTTCCAATTGTTAATTGAGATTCGAATTTAGGTTATTTTTATTAAATGAGTATGAATATTAAATTGTGTTTAGTAATTTAAAACTTGATTTTAAAACTTATCTTCTTAATTTAAGATATTATATTTATTTTCTTAATTAATTTATCATATTTATAAAAAAATATAAATTCTATATCATTTAAACTTTTTCTAACTATTATTGCACATATACATATTAGAGCAGGACAATGTGTTAGCTAAATACGAACAGACACGATCCAACACGATATTTGTACGGAACGACACGATATGATATTATCTTACTTGGTCTTGAGTTGACACGATATAAGCACGAGACGACATGGTCACGACACGATTATGAGTTTATACGATCGAAACACGGTTACGAGTCGACACGGACACAACACAAATATAGACACGACACAAGTATAGACACGATATGAGCACGAGTATACACACGAAACGACATAAACACAATTAGTCAAATGACCTAAGCTACCCACATTAACATTCTCTAAACCTATTACATTTTTATTCAATTAATAAATTATTTAATTTCATAAATGTAATATTTATAATTAAAATTAAACACACTAAAATATAATATTAAAATAAAATATTAACTTAAATAATATAAATTAAAATAAAATATAAATAAAAAATAAATTATATGAATAAAATTGTGAGTCTATTAATAATTCTCTTCGATATTATTTTATTAATTATTTATTAATTATTTAATTATTTATAATTTCAATTATTATTAATACATTAAATAATAAATATATGATAATAATTTTAATTTTAATTTTAATAATATAATAATATATATTTATAAATTTTACCCACCTTTCCCACTTTCTCTCCCATTTTTTTTCCTGAAACTACTTACTTTTACATTAACATTATCAAATAGTCATGTCTCTCTAAATATATTTACATTTTCATTAAATTTATAAATTATTTAATTTTATAAATGTAATATATATAATTAAAGTTATATATAACTAATATATTAAAATAAAATATAAATATTAAATAAATTATATGAATAAAAATTTGAGTATCATAATAATTATCTCACATATTACTTTTATTAATTTACATATTATTTTTAAAATTTTAAATTATTTTAAAATTTTAATTATTATTAAAACATTCAAGCAAAATATATGATAATAATTTAACTTGGATAATATAATAATATTTTATAAGTTTTACTAACAATATAATTTAATATATATAAATAAATAAATAATTAACATAAGTGTTAAGACACGATTGTGTTAACACGATAACAAAGTCAGAATAACACGAAACACGAATTTAAACACGAGTTAGTACGACACGAATAAATTCGTGGACACGAATAACACGACACGAAAGAGTCTGTAAATCATAATATTTTGAGTGGATCAAGACACGATACGACACACATAAGATTTAGACACGACACAACACGACACGATTGAGAGTCTAACACGACTTGTCCGAGTCGAATACAAACGTTTATGTATAATGCCCAACTCTAATACATATACTTGAAGACATACCAACCGCATCCCACAATTTAGAATAGATAATTCAAAACAATATTCAATTTAAAACACATACGTCAAAATTAGTAAACCGTTTGTCTATATAAAATTTTGGCAAAAATAAAAACAATATATATCTCCTTTTAAAAATTTCCAATATTTTCTCGTGTTACAAATTTTTAATCAAATAAAATATAAATTTAAAATGTATAGATCTCAACACAATAGTTTATTTAATAAAAAAAAGAAATACTTCTAAATATTATTTCATTCACAAAAATGATAAATTAAAATAGAAAACATCCATTTTATCCATTTAAAAAATTTAGATTGAAAAACTTGAATTATTATTAAATAAAAAAAGAAATGATTCCTTGGAGCTGGGGTAGTAGACTAGTAGTATATAGAAAGTGAGAATAGGGTAACATGGATAGAGGAGAGATTCAAGTTCAAGTGATACAATCAAGATTCAGGAGAATATGTGTCTTTTGCGGTAGTAGCCAGGGAAACAAAACCAGCTATCAAGAATCGAAATTGTAATAATTATTTTTATATTTTTTAATAATTAAAATAAATAAAGTAATTGTGCAACATGTTCTTATCTAATATTAGTGGAATGAATTGTCTTGTATTTTTATTAAACCAATTGAGTTAACACGTGATGGAATGAATTAGGACTAGAGTTGGGCATCGTATATAAACGTTTGTATTCGACTCGGGCAAGTCGTGTTAGACTCTCAATCGTGTCGTGTTGTGTCGTGTCTAAATCTTATGTGTGTCGAATCGTGTCTTGACCCACTCAAAATATTATGATTCACAGACTCTTTCGTGTTATTCGTGTCCACGAGTTTATTCGTGTCGTACTAACTCGTGTTTTGTGTTATTCCGACTAGATTTTATTATCGCGTCAATACAATCGTGTATTGACACTCATAATAATTATTTATTTATTTATATATATTAAATTATATTGTTAGTAAAACTTATAAAATATTATTATATTATCAAAATTAAATTATTATCATATATTTTGTTTGAATGTTTTAATAATAATTAAAATTTTAAAATAATTTGAAATTTTAAAAATAATATGTAAATTAATATAAGTAATATGTGAAATAATTATTATGAGACTCAAATTTTTATTTATATAATTTATTTTAATATTTTAATATATTTAATTTTAATTATATATATTACATTTATAAAATTAAATCATTTATAAATTTAATGAAAATGTAAATATATTTAGAGACACTGGCATGTTTAATGTAATAGTGGGTAGTTTAAGAAAGAAAATGGGAGAGAAAGTGGGAAATGTGGGTAAAATTTAGAAATATATATTATTATATAATTAAAATTAAAATTAAAATTATTATCATATATTTATTATTTAATGTATTAATAATAATTGAAATTATAAATAATTAAAAAATTAATAAGTAATTAATAAAATAATATCGAAGAGAATTATTAATAGACTCACATTTTTATTCATATAATTTTTTTTTAATTTATATTATTTAAGTTAATATTTTATTTTAATATTATATTTTAGTGTGTTTAATTTTAATTATAAATATTATATTTATGAAGTTAAATAATTTATTAATTAAATAAAAATGTAATAAGTTTAGAGAATGTTAATGTGGGTAGCTTAGGTCATTTGACTAATTGTGTTTATGCCGTTTCGTGTGTATACTCGTGTTCGTGTCGTGTCTATACTCGTGTCGTGTCCGTGTCGACTCGTAACCGTGTTTCGATCGTATAAACTCATAATCGTGTCGTGACCGTGTCCTCTCGTGCTTGTATTGTATCAACCCAAGACCCGAGTGAGATAATATCGTATCGTGTCGTTCCGTATAAATATCGTGTTGGATCGTGTCGGTTCGTATTGAGCTAACCCATTGCCCAGCTCTATACACACTCAAATTCGTGGTCTCAACTGCAAACATCTGATCATTTAAAAAATATTATTTATACACTCTATTTATTTCTCCAAATAGATTCTACATCTACATCTAGAAGACCAGAACTTTGTCCAAATTTAAACATGTGAGACTAGACCTCTATCATTTTTTCTCAAGGTGTGCATCTAAATTATATCAATGATCATAAGACTAAAAGTGAGGAAAACTAGACAATAACAATGGGACGGAAAAGGGTGGGAAATGCTTTTACCATCCTTCCTGTTGAGAAATACTCTCTCTGATCAACACAATATTCCAATGAAAACCAGAAATCCAAACAGAAACAAGACGAATAAGAAGAAGACACAAATTTGATATCGGAGTTCAGCCCAAATCGGACCTACGTCTCCGTCAAGCTCAGCTTAGAGCTTGATTCCACTATAAAGAAAAAGTATCAGATTACAATCACTCACACTATCTTTCCTTTTCTTACACACCTTTCTTTGCAAGAATTCTTCACCAAAATCTCTCAAGAAAAGTAATCTCACTAAAGAAAAGAAAAAACAGAATTCCCTGAAGACTTAACCACCTATCTTCTTATATCAACATAAAATGAATGACCCGGTTTTTACAATTAATTAAACCGGACCAAAAAACAGCTAACAAAAAAAAAACCGGTTCAACCCAAAATCAACAATCTCCACCTTGGGTTGTTTGATCATTCTTCAACTTCTAGTGGAATCAAAAAACTCATATTTGCATCATTGCTTGAAGCCACCCACAGTTCAAGTTACTTCAACTCTAAGTAGTTTTAAACAATGTTTAAACTTGCTTAAAGTTAACACTTTTGTTCCAATATCAGCATGATTATCTTCTATTCCAATTTTACCAATTGAAACTACACCTTGTGCTATCTTTTCCTGAATGAAATGATATTTTATGTCCACATGTTTTGTTCTATCATGAAACACAGGGTTCTTGCACAAATGAAGAGCACTTTGGCTATCAGTGTAGATAGTAGCAGGCCCCTTAAACAGCTTGAGTTCTTGAAGTAGACCTTGAATCCACATGGCCTCTTTTACAACCTCTGTTGCTGCTATGTACTCAGCTTCAGTGGTTGATAATGCTACCACTGATTGAAGTTGGCTTTTCCAGCTGATGCAATTTCTATTTATCAGAAAATAGAAAGCAGTAGTAGATCTTCTAGTGTCTTTGTCACCTGCAAAGTTTGAATCCACATACCCGATGACTATTACTTCAGGAGTATTCTTTTTCTTGTAGCATATACCTGTATCGGTTGTAGAGGCAATATATCTTAATAGCCATTTCATAGCTAGCCAATGATCCCTACCTGGATTTTCCATAAACCTGCTTAAGGTGCTGATCCCATAAGCTAAATCTGGTCTGGTGCAAACCATGGAGTACATGATTGATCCAACAGCACTAGAATAAGGAACTTTTTCCATATATGCTTGATCTGAACTGGTTTTTGAAGAACTTGCAGCTGTCAAAGGAAACTGATTTGTAATAGGCATTTTAGCTGGTTTGGCTCCTCTAATCCCAAACTTGTCTATTACCTTTTCAAGATAACCTTTCTAACTGAGAGTCATTAAGCCTTTCACTCTGTCTCTTACTAACTTTATGCCCAGAATTTTTCCAGCACTGCCTAAGTCCTTCATATCAAATTCTGAATAAAGGACTGCCTTCAAATTCTTTATTCTTGAGAATTCTTTGCTAATCAGTAGCATATCATCTACATAGAGTAGAAGATAGTCAGCATCTTCGATTTTCGATCCTCTGTAATACAGGCATGTATCGTAGCTGCTTCGGATAAACCCTTGCTAAGAAATGAAGGCATCGAATCTCAAGTACCACTGTCTTGGAGATTGCTTGAGGCCATACAATGATTTTTGTAGCAGACATACCATATCTTTACCTTTCTGTAATTCGAAACCCTCTGGCTGCTCCATGAAGATGGTTTCCTCCAGATTTCCATGGAGGAATGCTGTTTTGACGTCCATCTGCTCCAGTTCTAAATCAAAATGGGTTACTAGTGATAGCATAATCCGAATAGTCTTGTACTTGACAACAGGTGAGAAAATCTTATTATAATCAATCCCTTCTTTCTGAGAGAAACCCTTGGCCACCAACCGAGCTTTGTACTTGACCCCTTCTTTTATAGTATTTCCTTCCTTGATCTTATAGATCCATTTGGATTTAATCACTGACTGTTTTGACGGTCTTGGAACAAGTATCCATGTCTAGTTAATATGTAGTGACTTCATCTCTTCGTGCATAGCATCAATCCACTTTAGCTTATCCTTTGAGTTTAGTGCTTGCTTATAGTCTTCTGGCTCCACCTTACCTATTTCAACTGCAGAAACAAACGCATAAGCTAATAAATCAGTATAAGCAGAAAAACCATACCTTTGTGTGGGCTTAATTTGTCTCCTTTCCCGATCCCTTGTGAGTTGATAGTCGGTATCAGGTTGCCTTGCTTCATCACTTTGTTCATCTGCTAACTCTGTTTCAGTGGTAGCTGTTGTTGAATCATGAACTAAGACTGGTGACTCTACCTGATTCATGTTGCCATAATTCTCCTCCACCGAATCAGTAACTACCTGTTGTTGAGCCATCATAGGAACATAGTCAACACTTGTTCCTTGCTTGCTTGTATCTGAACCCCCTTGGGTGGTGTTAGATGTTTCTTGAGTAAGGCACACAAATTCTTCCTCATTGAAGATTACATCTCGGCTTATTATAGTTTTAAAACCACCTGACTGCTTTAACCAAATTCTGTAACCTTTCACCCCTTGAGGATAACCAAGAAATACACCCTTTAGACTTCTAGGCTCTAGTTTTCCTTCCTTTTGATGTGCATATGCAGTACATCCAAAAGGTCTGAGATTGGATAAGTCTGGTGGATTTCTAGACCACATTTCTTCAGGAGTTTTAAAGTCAATTGCTGTAGAGAGGAACCTATTCACCAGATAGGCTGCTGTTATTACAGCTTCTCCCCAGAATATCTTAGGTAATCCTGCCCCAAACAACATTGAACGTGACTTGTCCATCAAGGTTCGATTCATGCGCTTGGTAACACCATTCTGTTGGGGTGTGTGTCGAACTGTCCGATGTCTCTGAATTCCTTGCTCACGATAGTAACTATCAAATACTTCATTGCAAAATTCTAACCAGTTGTCAGTTCTCAATGTCTTCACCTTTTTATCTGTAAGATTTTCAACTAGAGTCTGCCAAACTTTGAATTTCTCAAATGCATCACTTTTATGTTTTAAAAGATATACCCAAACCTTGCGAGAATAATCATCCACAACTGAAAGGAAGTATGAGTTACCTCCTTGTGTGGGTGTTCTCTCAGGCCCCCATAAATCTGAATGAACATATTCCAACACTCCCTTGGATTTGTGAATTCCGGTCTTGAAAGATTGTCGATGCTGTTTTCCCAATACACAATGCTCGCAGAAATTCAACTTAGTCACCTTGTCTGAACCAAGCAGATTGCTTTGACTGAGTATATGTAATCCCTTTTCACTAATATGTCCAAGCCTACGATGCCACTTTGTTGCAGTCTTATCTTCATTTGTGACAACAAATGCAGATTGTTTTGACACTGTCTCACCAATCAAATGATATAAGACCCCTTTCTTGATGCCCTGTATCACAACCTTGTTCTCTTTCATAATTCTCATCTTCCCTAAACCAGTTTGATAATTGTATCCCAAATCATCAAGCACCCTAAGAGAAATCAGATTCTGTGTAAGTTGAGGCACAAACCTTACATATCTCAATGTCCTCACAACACCATCAAACATCTTGATGCTGATATCTCCAATGCCCTCTATTCGACATGTATTACTATTTCCCATCAGAACCTTGCCCCCATTTGTATCCTGAAAGTTTGATATCCAATCCTTGTTGTGAGTCATGTGGAAGGTGCATCCAGAATCAAGAATCCATTCGCAATTTGCAGATTCCATTGAGGCCATTAGAACCTCTCCATCATCATATCCATCACCATAGTTCGTTGATTCTTTGACATGTCCTGGTATTGAATTACCCCCTTGTTTCTTCTTTGATTCCCTTTGCCACAAATAGCAATTGACCTTTAGATGACCTAATTTTCCACAATGAAAACATTTTCTGGATTCCACTGATTCAGACTGGAGTGTCCTATTATTTGGCTCCTTTGAATTGTTGTGGCTAGGACGATGTTTAGACTTCTTGGAACTCTTCCCTTTAGCCATATAGTTTTCCCCGTTTGAGCTGATCTTCTTGTCAGTTTTCAACTCCAACTCTCTCGACTTTAGGGCAGATATTACCTCTTCAAGTGTAATACTAGTTCGACCATATTTGATTGCATTCTTGACCTCATATAATCCTTATATGATTCTGGAAGAGAATTGAGAATGATTATGGCCTGATTCTCATTGCTCATTCCTTCATTTTCTCCAGAATTGACTACTCAATATTGAGCTTCAAGAATTTATCAAGATTCTGTGTAAGAGTCTTATTCGGCATCATCTTATAGCTAAATAGTCTCTCCTTCAAGTAAATCTTGTTGGTCAGAGACTTGGATTGAAACAACTCATCCAGACGTTTCCACATTGAAGCAGAATTCTTTTCATTATCTATCATCCTAATAACAGAATCTGATAAATGAAAAATGATTGTATCTATTGCCGATTCGACCATTTCATCCTTTTGATCCTCACTGATCTCAGGTGGCCAGGCAATTGGTTCTTCTAGGGTACGCACAAGTCTCTTCTATGCAAGAAGTGCCCTAATCTTCCGCTGCCAAATTCGAAAATCACTGTTTCCATCGAACTTGTCGATATCTATCTTCATCGTCGTAGTTGGTTGCCAAAGAAATACCTTGTTTGCGGAATCCTTCGTTGAGTTCTTACTTGACTCTTGTTGAACCCTGTCAACACAATCTTCACTTTCGCTGGAGCTGGAATCACCCTGTTCCCAATCACTCGCCAGCGTTGAAGATCTTCACGAAATCCTCAATTGATCTGTTTCTTGCCCTAACTCAGGCTCTGATACCACTGTTGAGAAATACTCTCTTAGATCAACACAATATTCCAATGTAAATCAGAAATCCAAACAGAAACAAGACGAATAAGAAGAAGACACAAATTTGATATCGGAGTTCAGCCCAAATCGGACCTACGTCTCCGTCAAGCTCAGCTTAGAGCTTGATTCTACTATAAAGAAAAAGTATCAGATTACAATCACTCACACTATCTTTCCTTTTCTTACACACCTTTCTTTGTAAGAATTCTTCACCAAAATCTCTCAAGAAAAGTAATCTCACTCAAGAAAAGAAAAAACAGAATTCCCTGAAGACTTAACCACCTATCTTCTTATATCAACATAAAATGAATGACCCGGTTTTTACAATTAATTAAACCGGACCAAAAAACAGCTAACAAAAAAAAAACCGGTTCAACCCAAAATCAACACTTCCCTTATTCTATTTGGAAGAATTTTACTATTATTCCTACTTTCTTAGGTTTAAGAGATTACCCGTGAAGCACTATTATATTATATTCTTTAAAAAAAAAATTATTTCACAAAATATATAAACATATATTTTAATATTATATATATTATAATATATTAAAAATTTATATTATATAAAAATTAAACTTAAAACTCTTATCAAATATAAAAAATAAATAAATAATTAGTAATGTTATATATATAGTTATGTTTATCATAATCAAAGAAAAATCGTTCATAATAGGACAACTCGGATCAAAAACCGCGAGGCGGATTATAGTTGTAATCCATACCGATAAGTGACGAGTAATGCACAAAAGTACCGAAAAAATAATTAAAATGTTAGTTTTAAATAAATAAAATTCAAACCGCCCTTATTAAAAATATATATATTTTTGTTTAAAAATATATATTTTTGTTTAAAAATATATATTTTATTATTATATATATTTTATAAATTTGTTTAGGTTAATAAAAGTATATTTCATAAAATAAAATCCAAACGAGGTCTAAGAAATATATATTTTTTGTTTTGTGGGAAATATTTATTTGATCATTTTTTTTATTTATTTTATGATTTTTGTTTGTAGGTTAATAAAAGTGAAAAGAAAACAAAATAAAAAGTGAAAATTAGCATTCAAACTAGGTATTAAGACAAACCCATGAGATAGAACTAGAATAATAATATTTCTTGTTTAACTTTTTCAACTATTTACTTTCTCTTATTTATTCTCAAAATAACTTATTTTATTATTAAAATTCAATTTTTTTATTTTATTTTTTAAAATTAATTAATTTATTTACATTTAAACTCATTATTAAATATATATTAAATTATTATTTTTATTAAAATATTTAAATTGTAATGTTTTTAATTGATTATTTATATTTTAATATATATATTTAAATCTTTATTTTTATAAATTTGATTATTTATATTTTGATATATATTTTAAATTATTATTTTTATAAATTTAATTATTTATATTTTAATATATATATATATATATTTACATTTCAATTATTATTTTATATATTTTTTTATTTTTTTTAAATGCTTCATTCAATATTATATAAATGAAAATCGTTTAAATATAATGACGAAAATATTAAAAAAACACGATAGTTTATAGTGCCACCAAATAAAGTCGAAACATAACGAGCATTTGAGATACAATAATAAAAACATAAGGCACAAATATTAATCAACGAACAAACTTAATATAAAATCTAGCGTTAATGGTTTCAAAATGCTCAAAAAAAATTTGAGAAAAAAGAAAAACTAACGAAATCAAACCTAGTCTATTCGAATTGAGGTGAATAACTCCAAAATATTATAATTTATGGAGGTATGACCAAAACGAGACGTACTAACAATGTTTTAAGCAAAATCATCACTAATATGAACAATGATGATTGTAATAATTTTTTGTATGAATTATTAAATTGTTATATTGTTATGGTTAAAATAATTTAAATTTATTAATATTTATCAAAATTATTGATGAGAATGATAAATAAATATTTATTATATAAATAATAATTGAAATATATATATATATATATATATTAAAATTTAAATAATTAAATTTATAAAAATAATAATTTATAATATATATCAAAACATAAATAATTAAATTATAAAAATTATAATTTAAATAAATATATATATATATATATTAATATTTCAAAATATAAATAATTAAAATTATAAATATTAAAATATAAATAATCAAATTTATAAAAATAATAATTTAAATATTTTAATAAAAATAATAATTTAAATAATATATATATTTAAAAATAAGTTTAAATGTAAATAAATAAATTTTAAAAAAATAAATAAATAAATAAAAGAATTTAATTTGAACAAATTAGTTTGGGAACATAGAACAAAACAAATTAGTTTGAGAAGTTTAACAAGTAATTTTGAGAATTGCTTTGAACCAACCCACTTCTAGTCCAATTGACATCTGTAAAAAATAAAAAATTAATCCACTTCCTTTCATTCTCTTCTCCCGTTTACTTAAAAAAAAAAATGGCTTGACAACTCAATCCTCCTAGATGGCCATGCCTTAACACCAAGGCTAAGCCTTGTTTGATAGTTTGATCGCAGTAGTAGGTAGGGTTGATCGAATATGGGCGGGCTTCAGCTGAAAACTAGGCCAGACAACCTTAGGTTGATAATAGGCCCGCGATCGAAAACCAAGTCAACGGTCAAAAATCAGTCCACCGATCGAAAATCAGGCCATCGGTTGAAAATCATGTCATCGATCGAGAACTAGGCCAAACTTCGAATTCTCAGTCAAAAACTAAGTTAGGCTTCAGATTATTACTAAGAAACCATACCAAGTCAAGCAGTTCAGTCGCTGACAATTTTTTTTTCAGACGGATGGTATTGAATTATTTGTTTGGACTCCTAATTATGTAATAAAAAGTCCAACTTGTTTAAGAAGTTCATTTGTGTTAAATAGAGACATGATGTTAAAATTACGAGTTGACTATATTAAAATCTTACAATTTTACAATTTCACATAAGGTTTACGAGTCTGAATTTAAGTAAACTTTTAAATAGGTAAACTCTTACGATTTTAAATTTACGATAATGAGATTTTACGAGTTTATAAATAATTTTGATTTTACGATTTTTTACGATATTACGTTTAAAAAACAAATTTATATTTAAAAATTAAAAAATAAAGTTATTATTTATTAAAATAAATAAATTAATATATTTAATTTTGTAAGTATAATTATTTTATATTGTTATTTATTTATTATTTTTTTAATTAATTTTATATTTTAATATATATATATATATATTAAACTGAAAATAATATATATATATATATATAATAATAATAATATATAACTATTATTTTTTTAAGTTAAACTCTTACAATTAGGGATGTAAATGAACTGAGCTGCTCGCGAGCTATTCGAATCTCGGCTCGGCAAAAAGCTTGTTCGAGCTCGTTCGTTAATCTTAACGAGCCGAGCTTAGACTCGTTTAAAAGCTCGAAAATTTAAACGAGCCGAGCTTGAGCTTCTCGATATTCGGCTCGTAAGCTCACGAACATGTTCGTTTATAGGCTCGCTTATAGGCTCGCGAACAAGTTCGTTAATAGGCTCACGAACATGTTCGATTATATAAATTATAAAAAAAAAATTAAGTAATATATATATTAAAATAATTAATATAATAATAATCTTTAATTAAATTTAAATTAATAAATATATATTTTTTAAAAGATACCTCTAGAACTATGTAGAAGAACTGAAAGATGGTCATTCATCCTTCTATCTCTCATAACTCTCTCTTCTCTTCCGTCTAGGTTTTCAAGGTTGCAGCTCACAAGGAAAAAGAAAAGAGTTTATTATTCCCACCATTCTCATCATGCTCTTAGTTGACTAGAAAGAGAAGGGATTGACTAGATTGCGTACAAGATTTCGAGACACTTTGCTAGGAATCTACATTGTGTATTGATCTCTTTGCTTTTTCTGCTGTCCAGGTTTTCTCGCTTTTCTTTTCTCTCCACGGACGTGTCTTTAATGTTTTGATATAAGATTTCAATCATTCCATGTTTCAGCTTTGTATGAATTTTGTAGATCTACATGAATTCTATACTGATATTAGGGTTTGAGGTAATTTATTTATAATATATGATTTTTGCTGTTCAGATTCGATCAAGTAGAATGATCTGTCTAGTTGATCCGATACCTGTCTGAGATTTAAAAATGTTCTTAAAAGAATATCATATATATATATATGATCTTTTCTGTTCTGAATCGAGCAAGTAGAATGAATGATCTGTCTAGTAGATCCGATACCTGCCTAAGATTTCTGCAGAAATCTCTTTCGTTTTTGGTTCGGATGGACGAACTAAGATGTAAATTATATCATTAGCTGCATACTTTTCATTGCTCATTAATGGATCCTGTTGTTGTGCTAAGTTGTCTTTTGAGGAGGGTTTTATTTCAAGGGGAAAGTAGAGTGAATGAATTTGCTCCTGAACGAGCTTTAAACGAGCTCATAAACGAGCTTTTTAAACGAGCTCTAAACGAGCTTTAAACGAGCCGAATACGAGCGGCTCGTGAGCTCAATTAAATTCATACGAGCCGAGCTCGAGCTCGATTATAAAAGCTCGAAACGAGCTCGAGCCGAGCTCGAGCCCGAATATATAACAGACGAGCCGAGCTCGAGCTTGATACTGTTCGGCTCGGCTCGGCTCATTTACATCCCTACTTACAATCATCTAAACTCTAGATTTTACGAGTTTACAACGCTCAACGATTTTACGTAAACTCTCGATTTTGACAACCTTGGACATGATTGTCTTATTAGAAAAAAGACTTTTGAGCTGTTCTCGTTCTGCTATAAAAATTAGTGGAATTGACCTTATCAAGACACACTTGAGAGACATCTAGTATACATTTATAGAGATAGTGGAATCTCTTCTTTGTTTAGCTCTTATTTTCATTTGTTTCGTGTTTAACATTTGATTATAGTAAAGCTTCTTTTGGACGAAAGTCCGATAGTTTTTACTCATTGATTTAAGGAGTTTTTTCACGTTAAATTTTGGTGTTTTTGTGTCATTTATATTTTCGTTTATGTTTATTGTTTCTTGCTTTAAAGATCAAATCAAGTGAGAATAATTAATTAATCACAAATGTGATTATTCCGCTTTATTCCCAACATATGGTTTTGTATTCTCGGTCGATTGAAGAAGAGGTCGATCACACGTAGAATATCCCTCTTCAGCTCAAAATTCGATTAGATCAAATGTTCTTTTTCTCATTTTCCAACCAAAACGAGAGTTTAAATAATTGAAATATACTCAAAAATCGTATGAATCATTATCCATAGTAAATAGGTATTCTGAAATAAAGCGAAAAAAATTGAATTTGATTAATTCTAACTTTTAAAACTTTGAAAGAATTAGAAAATTACAAAAAATGAAACCTTCATCTTGAACAACAAAGAACCGTTAAGCAAGCCAGGCCTTAGCCATTCAATCCTTTGAACTAACTTTTAGAATTACATTTTTTTTTTGCCTTTCTAAAATCGGGATAACTAAGGGAAATGATCAAGTTCTTTTGTGATTATTATTTTTTTTAAATCACTGAAAATGGCCCAAAATGGAAAAGTTAACATTTTTTTCATAAAAGGGTAAAATCTTGTGGATGTCGTAAAGAAGGAGATCCCTACAGGGCTCCGTCGGGCATTTCTTCGGTCGTGGGATGCGCATTCTGTAACCATCCTCCTTGCGCATTGACCAACGCCTAGTTGACTCGCTGAACGCACAATTAACTTGGCTACTCATCTGGTCAACTAGGGACCGCCCGACTGGCTGCGACCGTCTACCCATCCATATGTGACCGCCCTACGGTGTTGCTGGTCACCTCCTATCAACATTTTTGTAATGTTTTCAATACAAACATAAACAAGATTTATTTATTTATAATTTTAAATTTAATTTGAAATCGTTCGAAATTTAATTATTTTGAAATCCTACTTATACAAAATCGTTTTCAAATTAATTATTTATTTTAGTTCAGTTCAATACGCCATAGATTTTTATAAAATAAATTTATTGACATGACATTTCAAAAATTATAAATTAAGGCGTTTCACATTTTAATATATATAGGATTATGAGAAATGATTAGCGGAGGGATATTGGGAGAGAAAATTTTAAAGGGAATAACCTGACGCATTTTGATTAACCCAAAAAATAATAAAATTTTTCTCTCTTCTCTTTCTCCTTACACTTTATCTTTTTTCCAACTAGTGATATATTGACACATCATTCCCTTATTCATTTCCTCTCCTAAATTTTCTCCTCTTATTACTGTTCATATGATTATAGTTTAATAAAATAATCTTTGTAAATAAAGCAAAAATTCAAAATATAATCTCAATCATTATATCAACAGAACAAAGACTGAATAATGATAAAAATTTAACACTTTAATAGTTTTTTTATTAAAAAAATGTGATCTTAACAAAAGAACAGATTTTCAAATATTTCATCAATAACAGATCATTTGTAAACACTTCAATAGTTCAATGTGTAAATCTGATTTTGACGAGAAATGACAAAAAGATGCATAAATTCCTCTCAATTAGGTACTCCATACAAATGTATTGCAAGCACATAAGATTGGTTGATCCAAGTGAATTCCCATTGATCAGTTTTTTATAAACGCTCATCCATCACGATCATTAGGTTTAAGCATACTTCAACCATAAATACAAGTATTCATTAGTCAAACATCAAATTAAAGAAACATTGAAATATTTTAAAAAATCGATATTTGAGGAATACAAGACTTATATTAATCCTCTATAACAAATAAAATGTAAATACAATGTACAAATGATGACATGTTATTTTTAGAGGTCTTAGCCAAATTCTTCAATTAAAAACTTGCATTCTGACATTTAAGAAAGACAAAGCGTTTATAGAAAATCTTCAAAGGATTTTGAAAACATGCTCAAAGGAAAATCATTAAAGTTCATCAACAATTATCGAGAAACCAGCAATGACCGGAGTTTTACTTCTTGATTTAATATTTATAAAATTCATCCCCTCTTCTTATTCTAACCTAGCGGTAAGAAGAGGTGAATATCCTCAGTTTTCTTGTAGGGTCCTGAGTTCGAGCCCGTCAAGTGTCAAGTTCTGCGTCTAATTAAATGGTTAGGTGTGTTTATGGGCTATATGCTTAACCTTATTGTCACAATATTCATTATTTAAAAAATTATTAAATAGAATTTAATTTTTAAAAAATTTCTAAAATGTATTAATGATTATGGGATGGAAAGATATCTTAAAAGTATAAAATCTTGAAAGAGAATAAAAATAAGTGGACGTTTAAGAAAGAAAATGACTATCTACCCTCCATTGATGTTAAATTCAAGGTGATATAGATAGTTAGGAAGAAGAAGAAGCAGAATCAGCAGCAGCCAGCAGCTAGTCTTTCCTTTTCAAAGCAACCCCATCTCCTTCTCTTTTCCTTCAAGCACTATCTCTCTCTCTCTCTCTCTCTTTCTCTCTCACATACACACATATTAATTGATGCTCGCAAAAGCTAGCTTTCATGTTGAGTATTCCCCACAATTAACTACCTAGCTACAATTGCTTTATCCACACTCTTATATGGGATTCCTACTACTATCTATACCAGTTTAATTTCAAGTCATACAAAGAAACAACATATATTATTATCTTCCATTTGACAGATTCTGTTTTCATCAAAACTGTTGTCTGATACAGAGAAGAACATTGCAATTTCAATCATGCCTTTTGGGTTCGTCTCTGCATGGAACAAGCGCCGAAGGAGCAAGTCCGAGGATAACACTAGCTCTTGTCAGTACTATTTCTTTACTTCATGGTTCTGTTTTTCTATTTCTATATACAACCGACCAACAACAACAAAAAGAGACAAAGATCATGGTTTTCTTTTCCTTTCCTTTCTTCATAGGGATGTACAAACCTGCGGAGTACTGGCAACTTGAAGAACAAAAACCTGCGCCACCAGCAAAAAGATACCATGGATCAGCAGTTTTCACATTCAAGGAAATGGATAAAGCAACTAAGTCATTCAGCGACGAATTTTTTCTGGGGAAAGGAGGATTTGGCCGTGTTTATAAAGGCACCTTATCTTCTGGAGAGGTACTATTTTTGTTTTCTAATTCAAATCTACAACATACATAGGACTGGGAATTTGTTTTGTCTTAGGTTGTAGCGATCAAGAAAATGGAGTTACCCTCGTTCAAGGAAGCGGAAGGTGAACGTGAGTTTCGGGTGGAAGTCGATATCTTGAGTAGATTGGACCACCCGAATCTTGTTTCCTTGATAGGATATTGTGCTGATGGGAAACAGAGGTTTTTGGTTTATGAGTACATGATGAAAGGGAACTTGCAAGATCACTTAAATGGTAATGATTCAAATTACCCTTTTTTTGTGTTTCTTCTAAGGAATAAATCCTGAATGAATGAATGGATTTCAGGGATCGGTGAAGGGAAGATGGATTGGCCTCTAAGGCTTAAAGTTGCACTTGGCGCAGCAAGAGGATTAGCTTATCTACATTCGGGTTTGGCAGTTGGGATTCCGATCATTCATCGAGACTTCAAATCTACCAATATTCTTTTGAACAATAATTTTGAAGCCAAGGTGAGTTGAAATCTTTAAATGCATACACTATAAAATTCTAATGGGGGTTAGTTTACAGATATCGGACTTTGGGCTAGCCAAACTTATGCCCGAGGGTAAGGAGAGTCATGTCATGACGGCTAGAGTTCTCGGCACTTTTGGCTACTTTGACCCCGAGTACACATTGGTAGAAACCACAATATGTTTTTACACTATAAATATGCATCTCTCTTTTTGAATTCTGATCATGTCTTGATAACAGACAGGGAAACTGACTCTACAGAGCGATGTTTATGCTTTTGGAGTGGTTATGCTAGAACTCTTGACCGGGAGGAGGGCCGTGGACTTGAACCAAGGACCGTGTGATAAGAACTTGGTATTACAGGTAAACTGAAAAGGAGATGAGAATATACTAAGAGTAAGTAACTAATATGTTTGTTTTTCTTAAGTTGAGGCACATGGTAACCGACAAGAAGAAGTTGCGAAAGGCCATAGATTCAGAGATAAGCAGAAGTTCATACACCATGGAATCCATTTCAATGTACGCGAATCTAGCATCTCGTTGTGTTCGTCAAGAAAGTACCGAAAGACCCTCCATGGTTGAATGCGTAAACGAGATTCAAAACATTTTCTTAGTTAACTCGAAAGGGTTGGGCATGACTATGCATACGTTTAGAATGGTCTGATGCAAGACATATTTACATAAGAACTGGACTTCGTGTATTATTTTTTCAACAAAGAAGTTGTATGTTGAACAATAAAAGCAATTTAATGACAAATTAAGGTTAATAATATCATGTACCTCGTTTAGCTAAGCAGGTTCTGATCCATTTAAAGCATCTTCTGATCCATTTAAAGCATCTTCATCCTCGTCAGAATCGGGGATCACTGGGAGGGGAAGTAACTTGCGCATCAAGTTCTTCCGTCTTTGAAGTGTTAAAAGAACGAAGAAACTATCTGTTCTAACAACATCATAACCCGCTTTCTTGTACATATTGAATGGAATTTCATCAATCAACCTGCAATGCAAGTAAACCTCTCTTGACGAACTCATCTTCGAAATTAGTTCTTCACCCGCCTTTAGAATATGCCAACCAATTCCTCTCCTGCAGATTTCACATGACAAAAGGGTATGACATGCCAGAACAATTGAACATTCAACATTGATGTTCTAAAGAAATTAAGCATATTTACATGACAACTGACAAGATTCAAATATGCATAAGATATTAAGATCCAAGTGTTTAATAAAACATGATTTCATAAACATACTTTCTAAGCGAATCCTTTACCGACATGTTACAAACATACGGTGACTCCTTTGGAGGTGAAGGAGTGGGAAGTGAAGGGTTAGCACCCATTTTATTAAAACTAACTTCCACAGTTCCAGCCAACTGGAAATCATCGTCTTCTTTCCCTCTATAGAACCCAACAAGAGTGGCAGCATGAGGCATTAATGCTCCCCTCTCCATCAAATACTGCTTCACTAAGAAACCCAACAGTTTCACATAAGCTTTGGGAAGAAGCATAGATTCTGCAAACGATTCGGACAAAAGGGCAACCGCCATTTCCATTTCTTCTTCTCTCATCACGCGTACACATAACGACCCAGATTCCAATTCATGAAGATATTCGAATTCTTCTAAGGATTTTAGCTTTTCGAGCTCAACATTAGTGAGAAAACGACCCGGGAGAATTGGGTTTAAAGGGGTTGATGGAGAATTAGAAGGAGAAGACCCGGAAGTGGAGACAGAGAGGTTGAATTTGTAGATAGTGTTAGTAGATCTGGGGAAGATAAGACATGGGTGTGTATGTTTTAAGGAGAATATTGAGTGATTCGGTTTGAAGAAGATGGTAGAGCATGACTTTAGTTCCAAAGAAGTCGAAAGAGAGACTATTGCTGCCATTTTCGGGAAGAAGAAGAAAAGAAAGTAGCTCTGGTTGTGATTATGCTAGATTGAAGAGATGATAAAGAGAGAAAAATAAATTATGTATTTTCGAGAACAATGGATAAAACCAGATCCTTTAAGCGGTAATATTATTTTAAATCGACCGATCAAAATATAACCGACTAAAAATAAATTTAGATAAAAAAAATTAGATAGAAACGTACAACTTCCACCTCTCCAAATAGAATAATTAATATGTATTATTTATTTATTATCATGATAATTATATTTTAATATTAATAAATACATATAAAAAAATAGTTCAAAATTAAAATGATTCATAGAAACAATTTAGAATGTAAGAAAAGCAATCTTGTTATGGGTTTGCACATAATGAGAATGGTTTATATTGTTAATGTTAATAAATACATTTAAACAAAATTTTGATCAAAATAAAAATGTTTCATAGAAACGGTTAGAATGTAAGAAAAATAATGTTGTCATGGGTATTGCACATAATGAGAATTGTTTATATGAAATAAATGAATTTTATTTTTTAATTTAAAATTTTGGTTTAAAATACAGAGTATAAAATCAGTAATTGTGTAAAAATAAACATATTATTCAAAAGATAACATGAATGAGGTATTCAAATAAAGTATAAATGTATAATTTTTCTAGTCACATTTATTAATTGTGACCTAAATTTTATTAATATTGATAATTGCACCACGACATAACAACAATATATTATCTCAATTAGGTTGTGAGTTGAACATGACACAAACACAAATCTATATATATATATAATGATGCTTAATTTTTAAAGTGTCCGGATTGCCGGGTCGAGAGCTGTGGTTAATTTGGATACTTGGGTCGGATTGTGGGTTTACCCGTTTTTAAATTTAAAACGGTTAAAAATAAAATTAAAAATGCTAGAGGTATGTTTCGAACTTGCAACCTAACAAAAACAAGTACAACTCTTTAACCAACTAGGCTAGAAAGACTTTATATTTTAAATTCAACACAAAATTTGATAAACGCGGGACGTTTTAACATTAATATAAGTTCAACTTTTTAACTAACTAATCTATATATATATAATGATGCTTAATTTTTAAAGTGTCCGGATTGCCGGGTCGAGAGCTGTGGTTAATTTGGATACTTGGGTCGGATTGTGGGTTTACCCGTTTTTAAATTTAAAACGGTTAAAAATAAAATTAAAAATGCTAGAGGTATGTTTCGAACTTGCAACCTAACAAAACAAGTACAACTCTTTAACCAACTAGGCTACAAAGACTTTATATTTTAAATTCAACACCAAATTTGATAAACGCGGGACGTTTTAACATTAATATAAGTTCAACTTTTTAACTAACTAATCTATATATATATAATGATGCTTAATTTTTAAAGTGTCCGGATTGCCGGGTCGAGAACTGTGGTTAATTTGGATACTTGGGTCGGATTGTGGGTTTACCTGTTTTTAAATTTAAAACGGTTAAAAATAAAATTAAAAATGCTAGAGGTATGTTTCGAACTTGCAACCTAACAAAACAAGTACAACTCTTTAACCAACTAGGCTACAAAGACTTTATATTTTAAATTCAACACCAAATTTGATAAACGCGGGACGTTTTAACATTAATATAAGTTCAACTTTTTAACTAACTAATCTATATATATAATGATGCTTAATTTTTAAAGTGTTCGGATTGCCGGGTCGAGAGCTGTGGTTAATTTGAATACTTGGGTCGGATTGTGGGTTTACCCGTTTTTAAATTTAAAACGGTTAAAAATAAAATTAAAAATGCTAGGGGTATGTTTCGAACTTGCAACCTAACAAAAACAAGTACAACTCATTAACCAACTAGGGTACAAAGACTTTATATATTAAATTCAAACACCAAATTTGATAAATGCGGAACGTTTTAATATTAATATAAGTTCAACTTTTTAACTAACTAATATATAATAATGTTGAGTAAATGGATACTTGGGTCGGATTATGTGTTGACCCACCCATAAATTTAAAACGGTTAAAAATAAAATTAAAAATGTTATCCGTAATTTTTTTCACGGTTTTTTATATTATTACTCGTGCAAATGCACGGGCTAAATGCTAGTTGATATAATTATGATACGATCACATCTCGACATGACACGAAAAAAGACATAATATAAATATCAACACAACCTGAATGCACACAAATTGACATGAACACAACTAGTTAGATGACATAAATATGACTCAACTCTAGACCCATTCATTTTCACCCACATTTACATTATCATTATAAATTATCTAACATTTTTTTAATTATTTAATTTTATAAATATAAAATATATAAATAATTAAAATAATTAACTTAAATAATATAAATTAAAATAAAATACATTATATAAACAATAAAATAAATAAATTAATGAAAAAAAAATAAGAATGTCTAATTATCACTCCTTTTTTTAGATGTGAACATGGTTTTTATTAATTTAGTTATTTAATTTGAATATATAATATAATTTAAATTAAATATTAATTTTATTCATAATATTAATTTTTAAATATTTAAATTATTTGTAATTTTAATTATTAATAATACATTAATATATTAAGGTAAATAATAAATAAATAATTATATTTAACTTAATATATTAATTAATAATATATTAATAACCCTAATACAATACATCTAAAATATTAAAAACTAGCATATCTTATTTATTTAGATTAAAATAGTCAAAACCAAAATTTAAATTTGTCTCAGAAATCCTTTTTAAAATATTTCTTTTTACGTCTTCTTACGTCTATAGACATATGATTCTACATAAATGCTAATTTCTAAATGTTAGAATGTTCTAATGATAAAAACCATCTCTTGTCTCTATCGTGCTTATAGAAGAAACGTTATTTTTTATCAAATAAATTTATTAGTCCAAAAAATTACAATTAACTTTTAGTATTAAATTAAAATATTAATTTAATATGAAAATTTGTGAACAATAGTGTAAGTATTAAAAACGTACACTATAATTTATAATACTAAAATAATTATTTTGTATTATTTTTAAATAAATTAGATTAAAATAATTAATCTTAGGATAAAAATCCATTTAATACAATTAATTATGATTAATTATTGTGTTAATTAATCAAATTAATTAAGAATTAAAGCAAAATAAAAAATAAAATTATTTGGGATAAATATTGTACACTTAATATCTCAAAATTGTTTTAAAAAAATTAAAGGAAAAAATAAATAGTTTGGATGAATTGTTGTATCCATTTCATTTAAAAGTATTATTTATTTAAATTTTAAAAATATAAAAAAATAAAAATAAATTGATAAAATATTTGCCATATTTATTTTAATATTTTATGTATTTGAAAAGATCAAAATTAAAGTCAAAAGGGTGAAAGAAAATTAATTTCAAACAAACCCTTAAGATTTTAATAAAAAATATAAATTCATAATCGAGTGTAGTCGAAACCAGAAGAGACGACCGCAACCGCGCATGTTGGATCAACGTTGTATTTTCATCCAACGCTTCAGACGCTTCCACAACTCGCTGCAGCCAAAGACGGACACATCCGAGACACATGAGATCAGCTAACGCCTATCAGCTGGAACGCTAACGGAACACTGGCTTCTAACGGAACGTTAACAGAACACCAGGGCACCAACAAAATGATGCCATTTTTGTCTCCGATCACCTTCTTCATCGCGACACCGTTTGGATAAGAATGAAGAACCCATGATAATTTTGGCTTTTTGGAACTTAGTCATTGGTCCACCAAATGAGCTGATTCAAAGCCCATAATGATCACCCTACGATGATGATCATTCTCCTTACAAGAATAGGCTTCGTCACTACCTATTCTGGTTTAATGGATTTTGACTGATTCAGTCCACTTGGCTTCCCCAACCGATTTAGGATGAGTATAAATACCCCCTCAAGTCATTCTAAAATTAAGGAACCAACACACAACCCTTAAATCGAAGAAAATCAAAATCTTCCATTAAAGCTTCAAAGCTTTAGATTTTTCGATTTTCTATTGAAAGCCTTACAGCTTGGATCTAAGCATCCAAAAATATTCCCTAAGGATCAAGGAGTGTTCTTCAATCCTTGGTAAGGTTCCAATTAACATCTAATTCATATTTACGGTCTGAATTTGAAATTTTAATATTTCAAATTGTATAAACTTGTATGCTTGCTGTTTATGGTGTTTTATGGTTGAGAATGCATTCCTAGATGATTTATAAACTATATGGATAAGATAGGACCAATCAATCGATCTAAATAAAAAAACTCAAATTTGAATTTAAAAAAACGGGTTTACTATTATTGGGTTAATTCAGTTGAATCGCGGCCCATAAATCTTCCTAACATGATTGTATTGATGTCGAACAACTATTTAGACCGTGTTTGATTCATCCCGATCATGTTTGATCAAAATCAAAATTTGCAAAATAAAATGAAAATTTTGAGTTATTGAATTGGTCAAAACGAATAACTAGTGTTCTTGTTTTGTACTAATCAAGTATATGTGATATAAGAAAGCTATTGGATAGTTCATTTCTCTTCGAAACAACTTTTAAAACAAAAACCCGATTTCGATCACAAAATGTTTTGAATAAATTGATCATCATCCAGGTCGATCCATACATTGAGATGATGATCAACATGTTCCTGGGAGCTTTGTAAAGCTACCCAAGCTCTTAGATCAAAGAATCAGACCTAAAAAAACTAATTTAAAAAAGTGAACCTTTGGTGTTTTTTAGGACCGAGACTCTTAGCCTAGGACCGAGAGATCCGACCGAGGTTCCTTGTTCCGGATCGAACCCTAGGAAGTTGTGCTCGGAGATCCAACAACAGAGAAAATCAACCTAGGATCGAAAGGTCCGACCGATATTCTTGAGCTAGGACCAAAAAATCATACCGAAGATTCTCACCTAGGACTGAGAGGTCTAACATGGGACCGAGATTCCCATGGCTCACGACCGAGAAATCCAAACCTGAGACCGAGAATTCCAGGACCTAGGACTGAGAATTCCAGGACCTAGGACTGAGAGGTCTGAATTCGGGACCGAGACTCCCGAGACCAAGGACCGAGAGGCCTAACCTTGGGACCGATCATCCCAAGCTTCAAACCGAGAGCTCCCGAGCCCCGAACCGAGAGGTTTTTACACCTCGACCAAGAAACCTAGCCCCAGACTAGTCTAGGACTGATATGTTCATACACCTAGACTGATGAGATCAACCAATGACCGAGAGTCCATAACACCTTGACTGAGAGACTCTATTACTCAGACCGAGATCTCCCGAGCCTATACCGAGGGTCTTCGGACCCCGATTGATGAAAACAAACCCTAGATCTAGGACTCCGGTTCTAATTCCTGTTTGGTTTCACTTTTAAAAATCCAAAATTATTTTTGTAATTTTGGGACTCCAAATCATTTTCTAAAAATTCCAAAAAATTAGAAAATGCATTTTAAATATTTTTGAGATATTTCCACATAAATATTTCAACAAATGCTCGTTCGATATTTATTTCTAAATCCTAACGTCTTTAAAAATGATTGATATTCTTCAAGTATTTCCACCATAATTATCATCCGCAACATGTAACAACATTTTAAATATTGTTGTTTCAATATTTTAAATAACGCTAAAACCTAGAAGCATGACTAAGACTAGAAGAATAATCGGTTAAAACTCAAACGTTATACAATCGATTTTCAAAAAGTCAACTTTATAAGTAGTGACCGTTTTTAAAACGGGTACAGGGGCTGAAACGTGAAAGCCCTTTCTCAAGTATCACCAAACTACGAACTAAAAGAAAACTCTGGTCAATACGTATGCCAACTTTTATTGATTTAAAAAAAAAATCAATGACTTTGTTTCAAAATAAATAATCTTTTAAATTAATTATGTTTAATTAATTTAAACTAATGGATTTTTAAATCAAATTGTAATTTGATAATTCCTCAGATGATTTAAAATTGAACCCCAAAAATTAATTACTTTTAAATAATTTCAAAAAGTTGTCAGGAATCAGTGACATTTTTTAAAATAATGTTTTTATTTTAAAAGAAAATTCATGGCACGCAAACTGCGGTTGAACTTCTCAAACCTCGAGCTTTTCACTAGGACCTGCTCCAAAGGGGATCTTTTCCGAGAGCTACAACTTTTTTAGCAACTCTACTAGGAACTAAATGTTTAACTCGAAAATATAAACTTGGCTTTTAAAACATTTGTATCACGTTTTCACACTTAATAGGCTTGTCTTATAAAGTACAACACCTTAAAAAGACGCATATGTTTTATACCTATATATTTTTAAAGCCTTTATGTGTAGAGGATACATCACACTCTTCTTGCAAAGAAATACTCGACCGGGATTGGTACCTCTACACCTATGTACAAATATTGCCAATGTGGATTGACAACTTGTTACAAACCGAGTGATGATGCGAGAGGAAAAACTAGGATATCTAGTATCGATCCACTCTTTGGCGATGAGTCGTCCGATAGAACGCATGCATTGTGAATGTTGGGGTAAATTCCCCATTTAGTAGATATTCCCTAGTTTATGGCAGGTGTTTACCCCTTCCACTATTGGTGAATGAAACTCTCTTATCATTTTATTCTTATAACAAAAAACCTGTTTACTATCACTAAGTAGGTTGTTTGTCGTGCCTAGGCAACCATAAGACCTCGTCACTACAACCCCTTATGTGACTACTATATATGTATTATGTGTATGCATGTATAGTCTAAGTTAGAATTCTGAGCATGTTTCTTCCTTTCAAAACAAACACATGTTTGTAAATGTTTTAAATTTCCATTCATAGACAATGTACATGCTGACATATGTTGAACTAATCCCATGGGTTGAAAACTTCCACAAAAAACGAGTGGAACCATGGTATTTATGACTAACTCCCATAATGAAGTTTACAAACTTTAAAATAAACCTCACCTTCATGATGCAAATGCAAAAGAGGTGGGTCCACATAAAACATGTTTATTATATGGGAGAAAGGGCAATGTGCCCAACCATAGAAGAAGTTATCCTAATGGTGCACAACAAAATGTTTTGCACCTTAAACCACGTATAAAATCAATGTATGTGAGGAAGTCAACAATCTCGGGGTCTCATCTCAAAGTAAATAATGGCACCTCTCAGGTAAGGGTTCAGAGGTAAA
The DNA here is from genome assembly GCF_907164915.1 of Impatiens glandulifera. Classification (NCBI taxonomy): domain Eukaryota; kingdom Viridiplantae; phylum Streptophyta; class Magnoliopsida; order Ericales; family Balsaminaceae; genus Impatiens; species Impatiens glandulifera. Next base: position 36,446,655 of record NC_061862.1, on the reverse strand, counting down.
CGCCATAGCTCGAACGGGAGCCTGAAGCGGTTGTACATTGCAAGAACCCTCTCGAAGTGAAGGGATCCAAACGTTCTAGAATAAAAAAATTTTAAAGAGTGAGAAAATGGAGCTCCAGTCAGTCCAGTTTCTTAGGTTAGATCTAGATCTGGTGGTTCGCAGAATTCGGGATCTAGCGATGTTTGGTTCGTCACATGAACGGGAGTGAACGATTCCTTGTCTCTCCCTTTTCAGGGAATGACTGCAATCACAATCTTGCAAGAGAAATACAGATATACTAAAACAACATCCGAAACAATCTTCAAAAACAACGTAGTTGACTTTCAGAAATGGACAAAAATAGAAATTAGGAATGGACATGTCCCTCTAACCATGGAATCCTCTTTGATAACAATGACAGTCATGTGCCCATTTCTTCATGGCTCTAGATGATAAGCCATCTTCCAAAATCTTAGAATTAACATACCACATGCATAGGAGAAACAAAGACCCCTTTGGTATCATCTTGACTGAAACGTTGATGGGTTTAAACGACTCGTTCTTAACCTTTTCTTTGAGCAAAATAGGCCCACCTATAGTCCTTTAGATCTGTTTTCTTGACAAGCTTGGAATTCTGCCACAAGTATGTCCCAGAGACGTACTATCCCCCTCTCTTTAATATCGAAGAATGATCAAAACTTTGCCTCGACAACTCGTGGAAAGTGACGATGAATTCATGAATTTTCTTCCATGGCACCCTATCAAGAGAATGACATACATGATGGATGACATACCCATGATCGTGTTTATGGGCTTGAAATGGATCACGTTCTACTATTCAACCTCATTATTGGTGATGAGATATTCGAGTTTTATGGATATTGGGTTGTACGTCTCTTCGAGTCAACTAATAAAATCCCAATTTCGTAGCCTTGTTTTCCGGAAGCTCCATCAAACATCAGTTTCCATGTGTCTGATGATATACTCATAATTTTTTCATCAGGGAATTCGAGTTCGTCTCCTAACTTAATAAGGATGGATTGGTTATCAAGGAATTCTACAACAACACTTTCTTTGACATAATTCTACATCGTATAGGCTATATCGTATTCGAATAACATCATCATCCATTTGGCTAGCCTTGGTGACAGAAGGGTTCATTGGAACAAGAAATGAATCAGGTCTAGTATTGATACCAAGTTGATGGGGTGGGATTGCATGTAGTGTCTCAAATTTTTGGTGACCCATGCTAAGGCCCAACATATTTTTCTCAGCTGGAGTGTAATTAAGATCACACCCGGTCATCCTTTTACTGATGTAGTACACAACGATTTAGAGTTTATCCTCGTTTTCTTGAGCCAATAGGCACCCCATGATTGTGTCTAAGAAATGTTGGCTCTAGATGCCATGAGTATGAGAGGGGATTTTAAATAATCCTTGAATTTTTCAAAGGTTAGTTGACAGTCATCATCCCATATGAATTTTTTATCTTTCTTTAGTAGCTTACATAGCGGATTGCATATCATAAAAAGCTTACTGATGAATTGTCTTATGCATTATATTTTACCCAAAAATCCGCGGACCTCTCTTTCATTTCGAGGGACCGACATAGCCGTAATTGCATCAATCTTAAAGGGATTAACTTCGATTCCCCTTTGTGTGATTAAGAAGCCTAGCATTTTACCAGCTGTGAATTCGAAGTTATAATTCTTTGGGTTGAGTCGTACCTGATATTTTCTAATCCGTTGCATGAATTTTTCAAGATTTAGGACATGTCATTCTCGATCCTTCGATATGACAATCATGTCATCGACATATATACTTACACCTCTTTGTGGATCATGTCGTAAAGAATCATGGTGGTTGCCCTTTCTTACATAATGTTCTTCATTGCTTTTGCCCTTAACTAACTTGTTTAGTTGGGCTTGCATTTCTGCCTGCATGATTTGAACTTGAGCCATTTGGCGTTCGTATTCTGTTAGCGGTGGTTGGTCAGCCACTAGAATTTGTTTTTTATGTGAACTCAAGGGGTTGATTACTTTCTCATGTTGTACCCGTGTAGTTTGGTCGATATCCTATTTAGAGTCTTCATAGAGAGAGACTTCTTCTTGTGTTTTTTGACTAGTATGATGGGGATTAATGGGAGTGAACATAATTAAAATTGCCTGGTTAGGAAAACGAGGAGAAGGATGTATGTTTTGGGATGTAGATGGAATTTGTTGATTAAGTAAAGAAGTTGTGATCAACGCAAGTTGCTCTGTTACATGCTGCAAAACCTCCTATATTTCTCTGAATTCGACCGCTGAGACCGTTTCAGGTACGGAGAGTTCTTCGGCCATCTGGTGGCGTATAAAACGTCTGGTTTTGGATCTCTCTTTTAAGGGGGGGTTTCGGTTTGTCGTAGTCGTGGACTGTTCCTAAGAGAAAGATGTGAGAGTTTGCAGATGTAACAAAGTACAAATGCAATGCATATGCATATAAAATGAATCCTAGAGAGTGATCATCTCTTTTGTGATTCGATTAAACAAACATAGAGTTGTATATAAATATGCTCTCAAAATTTGTTATAGACATGACTCTCTTGTTGATATTTTACAAAGAGAGTCTAACAGGGAAAAAGTTCGGGATTACAGACTAGTAGTTCTATTGTAGTATACTAGAAACTTCCTTCTCTTCGTCTTTTTTGGACCTTTCATATTCTTCGAGAATAACGGTCAGGTAATTCTTTCGTTTTTTGGGATACCCATTTGAGAAGCATTGTGCCATTTCTCGAGGTAATTTATATAGGCCTTGTGATCGATTAGTTTGTCTATAGTGATGATGTTTCCCATATAAGGGGGATAAAATCACGACCAAACTGTTTGTAGGGGCAACCAAGCTATACGTCGTTGGCGACTCTAACTTTGTTATATCCCAAGTCAATGGTACATGGCAAGTGAAAGGGGAAAAGTTGAAACTACCACGCCCACTTGACCAAACTCATGAGCAAATTCGATCAAGTATCATTTGTTCACGCTCCAAGAAACTAATTTTTTGGGACGACATTTGATATAGTGTCAAAAGTCTAGCTACGACGTATCTTGAACTTGCCATTGTTATATGTATACATGCCATAGTTAAGGACATGTTTGATCCTCGATATAGTGGTTTTGCTACCCGAATTAGATATAGAAGCAAATTAAACATTATGGAGAGTTCATTCCATAATGAAGTTTCACTTTTGGTATGACGCAAATAAGTGTCCTCGTCTAAACAAGACGTTATGCATTGGTAAGACATTGATAGTTTCCATTTGAGGCATTGCTACAAGTTGTTCGCTAAGATGATGTCATATAATTTTTGTTGGGAGAAATTTTTGGAGTCAAAGATTCCATCCAAGATCTCGTTCTTTGGATGGAGCGTTATTCACGGTGAAATTCTTACAGATGATATGTGAATACAAAAAAGTTGTATTATGGTTAATCGTATGTGTCACGAGAAGGTTGAATCAACAACTCATTACTTTTGCATTGTCGATAGGTGACTATTATTTAGAGTTTTTATGTGGAATATCACTAGGATTCATTGGTGATGTCCGAGTTTTTGGGTAATTGTTGGAAAATTCGAATTGATGCGGCTAATGTAACAGGCATACATAATTATGTTACCATCCTTATTATATTTTGGTGGACTATCTGGTTGGAGAGATATCGTCGAACTTACATTGATTGTAGACGTTCGATGCGTATCATTCAAAATGCTATTATTATGATGTTTTTTAAGATTCATTTTCCGGAAAACCGGTAAAGTCCGTCGGGGAGTTAATCATTCTTTCGAGAACTTACGAGCTCGATAACCTATTGAGTAACGTTTTTTTTTTATTTTTAGTTATAGTTTTTTGTTTTGTTTTTTTACTTGTTTTTTCTTCATGTAATGGTCGTTGTACTCAAACGATTTTATCATTAATATAACAATTTTTTTAAAAAAGTTTATTTTAAAATTTAAAATTATTTATAAATAAACGTTTAAAAAATAAATAATATTTTTAATATAAAAAATATAAAGTAAAAACATAAATAATATTTTATGTATTTAAAATTTAAACTGAAATTATTTTTTGAAGTAATAGTTTTGATTAAAATTTTATTTATTCAAAAATTTTAATTTTAATTATATTTGATTTAATAAAAAAATAATTATTTTTTAATAATTTATTGCAAATTTAAATTTAATGAAAATAAGTTAATGATAAATTTTAATTATATTTAATTAAATAAAAAATATATAATTTTAATAAGCTTAATACAAATTATACAAATATATTTATGAATTGTGATAAATTTAAGTTTAATTCAAAATTTGAATTATTTATATATAAATATTTATATAATAATGGTATTAATATTAATATTAAAAATAAAAAATTACTAAATAATATTTTATATATTTAAAATTTAAACTAAAATTATATCTCGTTATATAGAAAAAATATATTTATATTAAAATTTAATACATTGACTAATGTGAAATTTTTTATAACGAATTATATCAAGCTCAACATTTTATAGGATATATTTTGTATAGAATTTCTCTCGAAGCCCATTTTACTCTCTATACAAAAATCTTTCTGCATATCCATCATTTGCCTTGTTTTGGGCTTTACTCTCGTCCGGGCTATACTCTCTATACAAAAATAAAATTATGCAGACTTCCATCAACAAATAAACACAACTAGTAGTTTAGTTCAGTTTTTATTGTTTTATAGGCATCATTTAATCTAGTTAATTTAAACAATTTAAAATTTATTCTATTTTGGTTATTTTTAGTTTTAAATTTATTTAATTAATTTAACTAATTTGAGCCATTTATTTTATTTTTAATCTTTAATATATATAGAGAGAAATGATTAGGTGAGGGAATTTGGTAAGAGAATTTGGTGAGGAATGACGTGGCATAATCTTATTAGCTGAAAAAATCAAATAATTTATCTTTTTTCTCTATTTGCTCCCACTTTTACATTTTCCAACCAATGAAATGAAAGTGATGCCACGTCATTCCCTCACTAAATTCCCTCACTCTATCACTCCTCATATATATATATATATATATATATATATATATATATATATATATATATATTTGGGCTTTAATTTTTTCAATAGATCTGTGTTCAAAATTAGAGTAAATCGTTATATATTATCAACGAGGAATGACAAGGAATTAAAAATAAAATTTGAATTCACGTAATCTAAATTTTCTTAACAAACTTTTTTTGTCGCTGTATTTGTTTCAAACAACACAAATTGGATTGCACAAGTTTTAAGTAACGGGTTAACTTCTATGCAACATTACTTAATAATTCGACACTTCTTCTCAATATACATTGCACCACATTTTCATAATCAGATTCAATTATGAAATTAGTTAAATTATACATTTTTACCTCTTCAAATACCCACTTAATTACGAGTAGTTCCCCACAAATGTTCCCCACAAATGGGTTCTAATTCCACAATATTTTCATTGATAAACAAAATTTTCATTAAATTAGGAGGAGCCTTCTATGAAACAAAATCTCTTTCAAATGTTGGAATTTCCTTCTTAATAATTTTGATAAACTTGATAATACGTTCGAGTTAACTCATTACTTTCATTTATAACTTTAAAAGCGCAGAGTTTCTTGTTATCAAACATTGTGGCAACAATTTTTGAATCCATTTTTGAAAGGTAATCATAATCCAAACAAATTATGTCTATCAATCTCACAAGATCTCAAAACTATTTTTGCCAATTTGTATATGAAAATAACATGTTCAACTGTTTCAACATTTTCATGACATAGAAGATATAATGGAGATTCAATCGCTTTCTTGTGATACAAAATTTTCTTCGTATAAAGAAAATTACGACAAGCTTTCCAAATAAATATGTTAATTTTTGGTATACATAGTATTTTTCAAATTCTTTTCCAAAACATTTCAAGAGGTTGATTAGAAGTAGAAACATTATTCATTGTTACATCTTGATAATTCACATGTTGCCAGATTTTATGGTAAATTTATCATCCATTGTAAGCGGCCAAATCAGTTCATCATTTTGATTTGGAAAGTTGATTTGAGTTTGTAACTTTTTCCTAGAATATTTTCATTAAACATCTCACGAACAATGTATTCATTTTAAGAATTAGAGGTTGATATCATAAGATCACGAACCTTCATTTTCTCTACTAAAACGAGTAAGCTAAGAATCCTACATGTAGCCACCCATTTTTGTCTTATAATCGGGATATCTTTTCCATTACCAATTAACCATTTTTCATTCTTATTAATCAAATATATTCTCATCATTAGGCAACACCAAGAACATGATTGATGTATTTTGCACTAACAAACTCGATATTTCTCAAATAAACCCCCTTTAGAATTTTGACCAAGAGAAAATTAAGTTAATGAATAAATTGCCATGCTTGTTTACTTACAGAGAAAAACTAGATTTAAAGATTGAAAATCTCTACAACCCAAACCTCCAAGGTTTTTTTGATATTAGAAGATTTGTCCACTAACACAAGTGGATTTTCTTAAGTAATATATATTTTAAGTAATATATATTGTTGGAATTATTTCTAATATTTGGGTACATATATATATTATTTGGGTACATATATATTTGGGTACATATATATATTATTTAATAATTATATATTAGTTGTTAACATAATAAAGATTAAAGCCCAATTAAAGTGATCTATTAAAATATAAAAATTATGAAGCTTATTTAGACATATATAATAAATGTAGGGATTATTTGTGTAGAAGCACGATATAGGATTGGAAGACTTAAACTCCACCTACATCAGACATTTCGATCCAGGTCCAGATCCAGAACAAGAAGATCCAAGATCAAAAAAAAGATCCAAGATCAAGAAGAAGAGAATAATGAAGAATGACTTAATGAACCGTTCTTCAATCCAGATTCATGTACGTTTCCAGATTTAGGTACGTTTCTGCAACTTATGTTTATCTCAATTTATCAACATAAAGTATTAAGATTATAGAACTAAGGATTAAAGATTCTAACAAGTGGTATTAGAGCCACTTTATGTTAATTTGTTGAGATTTAAATTTATAAAATTCTTTAAGAATATGAATAGACATTTATACATGTTCTTGATATAATATAACTAGAATTAATAATAATTTATTGGATTAATAAACGTTTTGATGTATATGTTGATCATAAGAATGAAAATAAAGAAATACTTTGAACTAATTGGTTTTAGAAATTATAAAGAATAAAGAAGATGAAAAGTTTTATTATTTGTTTAATTATTAATTTGAAAAGAAGAATATATATTTGAAGAAGTTATATATTTATATTTAATTATGATTGAGAAATTTACGGTAAATAATAATTAAATATATATATGGAATTTAGTAATTATAATTA